>NC_064639.1:940562798-940865828 GCF_023864345.2 Schistocerca serialis cubense | reverse complement strand
TGCTTTTTGCACATACCTGTGCAATGACTACTTCGTATCTAATCTTCGTACATCCATATTTAAACTGGATGAAGGTGGGACACAGCTGGTATAATTTTTATTAAAAATGAAATTCCTCCAGCTGCACTTAAGATTTTATATTTACTTCGCTACTAGTTTCGACGTTGCGTCAACGCCATCTTCAGGCCCGTGCACTTTGATGAAATCAGTGGTGTGTGGCTCAGTCTAGCAGTCCGCGGTGAGACCAACATGTGCTCCACATGGATGACGGGCAGTAACTGAGTTACTGCCCACCGTTTTGGTCTCACCGCGGACTGCTAGACGGAGCCACACACAACTGATTTCATCAAAGTGTACGGGCCTGAAGATGGCGTTGACAACGTCGAAACTATTAGTGAAGTAAATATAAAATCTTAAGTACAGCTGGAGGAATTTCATTTAAAAAAAAAAATATACCAGCTGTGTTCCACCTTCAGACAGTTTAAATATGGATGTACGAAGATTAGATACGAAGTAGTCATTGCACAGGTATGTGCAAAAAGCACGACGTAAATAAAAAATAAAAAACTTCGTATCTATGTCTGCAACAGTCCCAGAACGTAATTTCAAATTCTAATCAATATACACATCTTTGAATTTTGAATACACTGCTGGAAAATAAACTTAGTGCACCCGAGAAGACGACGTCGATTTTGATCCTATGACGGCATATGCCACCTGAAGGATAGAAGATGTACTGATAATGGTTTCAACGTCGACCGCTAACAGATAGCGTAGTGGCATAGCTACCAGATCGCCATCTATGTCTACCCTTTAATAGGGTATGCTCATAGTCAAAAGGCTCAGTGTATGTGATTTGAGACTTTCTCGGCGTATTCCATTCGTGAAATCTTCTCGGGTGATCAGCCGAGTAAAGGCGTCGTCTTCTCGCAACGTTTCGAAGGGTTTCGTACCCATCATCTTCAAGCGAAGATGTGGTGCAAACGTGTAAAACTAGCAGGCAACCGTGCCGCAGAGACGCACTCATGCTTCCTACAACCAACCGAGCAAGTTTGAAAGGGATCAAATTGTGGCCTTCCGAGTGACAGGGCCGTCCTTTCAGAGAACTTCCACAGAAGTTGGACGGGCTGCGTCAATTGTGCAACGATGCTGGTATCAGTAGTCACATGAACATTCCCACACCCGAAGACGAGGTTGTGGACGTCCACGCAGCATAGACGCCAGCCAGGATCGTCGTACTGTAAGGGCAGCAGTGGCAGATCGTACAGCTACCACAGCACGGATAAGACGGCTTGTGAGCCCAGACGTGTCAACGCGAACTGTTGTGAACCGGTTGTTAACAGTGATACTACGGGCACGCACGCCTCTAGCCCATTTTCCACTCACGCCAAACATCGAGGTGTACGGCTCGACTGGTGCCGTCAGAGGATTAATTGGACGACTGAATGGCGTGCGGTGGTGATCAGCGATGAAAGCAGGTTCTGCCTGCACGAAAGTAATGGTCGTTTGCGCGTACCACGTAGGCATGGAGAGCGCTGTCTCTTAGATTGCATACGTGCAAGACACACTGGCCCCACCACATGGTCTGGGTTGCGATAAGCTACAACTCTCGTTCACCTTTGGCGTTTTTGGAGGGGGTGCTAACCAGCGCTGGATACCTACAGAATGTTATTAGACCCGTTCTTTAGTTGTTCTTGCAACAGGAAAGTGATGCATTGTTCCAAAAGGACAGTGTTCTCCCACACCATGCCCGTGAAACTCAACGTGCTCTGGAAGACGTGCAGCAACTTCTCTGGCCAGCATGACCTCCGCCTTTAATCTACCACGTGTGGGATATGATGGGATGAGAAGTGACTCGTGCGACTCGTCAATAAACAAATTTTATAGAACCTAGTCATCAGGTTAAGCAGGCGTGACATAGCGTAACCCAGGACAGTATTCCCCATCTGTAAAGTGGAATGCGTGCCAGAACCAGCGGCTGTATTTCTGCCTGGCGGAGGCTACACGACGTACCAATATTGATGTTTCAGTACGGGTCGACAGCTGGTATCTCAGAACCGCTTGGGCAATTTATCTGTAAACGTAGTTACTTCATGTATGCGATGTGCACTGTTGTAAAAATAAATCTTGAGTGAATTGGCATGGTTCAAATGGCTCTGAGCACTATGGGACTTAACATCTGAGGTCATCAGTCCCCTAGAACTTAGAACTACTTAAACCTACCTAACCTAAGGACATCACACACATCCGTACCCGAGGCAGTATTCGAACCTGCGACCGTAGCGCGGTTCCAGACTGAAGCACCTAGAACCGCACGGCCAGCACGGCCGGCTGAGTGAATTGGAAATCTCTAGAAGGGTGTACTAATTTTTTCCGAAAAGTATTCAGTTTATGTACTTTCTTTCTCTCTGTCTCAATTTTTATTGATGATCATAAACCCTACTGTTTACAGAATTAAAATCTGACTGATCATTAACTGTGAATGAATGAATAATTTGTGTATTTTATATGTTATTCCTTCTGTTGTTGCTGGCCCCGGTGGCCGAAGGGGTTCTAGGCGCTACAGTCTTGAACCGCGTGACCGCTACGGTCGCAGGTTCGACTCCTGCGCACCTGGGTGCACGAATGGCAAAACGTAATTTTTTTCGGATGAATCCAGGTTCTGTTTACAGCATCTCGATGGTCGCATCCGTGTTTGGCGACATCGCGGTGAACGCACATTAGAAGTGTGTATTCGTCATCGCCATACTGGCGTATCACCGGCGTGATGGTAAGGGGTGCCACTGGTTACACGTCTCGGTCACCTCTTGTTCACATTGACGGCACTTTGAAAAGTTGACGTTATATTTCAGATGTGTTACGACCCGTGGCTCTACCCTTATTCGATCTCTGCGAAACCTTACATTTCAGCAGGATAACGCAGGACCGCATGTTGCAGGTCCTGTACGGGCCTTTCTGGATACAGAAAATGTTCGACTGCTGCCCTGGCCAGCACATTCTCCAGATCTTTCACCAATTGAAAACGTCTG
Source organism: Schistocerca serialis cubense (assembly GCF_023864345.2). Classification (NCBI taxonomy): domain Eukaryota; kingdom Metazoa; phylum Arthropoda; class Insecta; order Orthoptera; family Acrididae; genus Schistocerca; species Schistocerca serialis. The sequence continues at coordinate 940,862,799 of NC_064639.1, read as the reverse complement.
GTCAATGGTGGCCGAGCAACTGGCTCGTCACAATACGCCAGTCACTACTCTTGATGAACTGTGGTATCGTGTTGAAGCTGCATGGGCAGCTGTACCTGTACACGCCATCCAAGCTCTGTTTGACTCAATGCCCAGGCGTATCAAGGCCGCTGTTACGGCCAGAGGTGGTGGTTCTGTGCACTGATTTCTCATGGTCTATGCGCCCAAATTGCGTGAAAATATAATCACATGTCAGTTCTAGTTTAATATATTTGTCCAATGAATACCCGTTTATCATATGCATTTCTTCTTGGTGTAGCAATTTTAATGGCCAGTGGTGTAATAAAATTTGTGAAATAAGGCAAGAAACAGTGTTTGGTTAGTTAATTTACAATGTTTCCCCAAGAACGCGCAGTTGATTGAATTAAAAAGTCAAGTGTTTCTTTACCGGAAATGCTGTAGAGATAACCAAACGCTTCCACGCATCGTGTCATTTGTTCCGTGGTCTTGGCTCGGTCTCAGCTTGGAGATGTTCGTTTCTGCCACAGTCTCAAATTTTCCTGTGATTTTCTGTTGTTGAGCAGATTTAAGTAAACACAGATTTATCCGACTGACTATGTCTTTGTGCCTTGTCATGTTTTACCGCAGTACGAAATATGCCCCAGCGATTACGAAAGCCATCATAGCGTTCGTCTCGCAGATGCGCTCTCCAAAGCAAGTTTCGGAGCAGTGAAATTATTTAGGCTCCAGTCGTACTGGAGGGGGATAAACTTGGCAGCCCCTTACAGAGTAATCTCGCCCTCGCAAACTTCTGCAGAACATCTCGTAAAGACCCCGTCTTATCGAGTGACGTTAGGCGCTTACATTCCGTTCGCGGAACATCCTACAGGGATCAACTGTTAGGATTACACAAAGAGGAAGGAAACACTGTACTCGGAAAGTAAACAAAATCTTGTGGCTACATCAATTTTACAGCAATAGTGAAAAGTTTTTCTGCTTTTCTTTTACATCACCGATGCCAGGCTCCAAGTAACGCTTAGAGAATCCCCAGAAAGAGATTTTTTAAAAAATTGAAAGTACTCACTTTCAAATTCCCAAATAATTACAACTACACTGCTAACCGGGTCTCGATCGTGGAAAGATGCCTGTCATGGTCAGGACTCTTACCCACTGAACTATCCAGGATCGACTAGCGATGCATCTTCATTGCTTCAATCGCCAGTACCATTCTACCATTTTTCGAAATTTCACAGAAGCTTCCTTTGGGAAATTGGGAAATAAGTACTTGCAAATTAAAACTCTGCAGGAGTGCTCTGAGTCGTGGCTTGATAGCTCAGCCGGTAATAGTAACGATACCGAAAAGGTAAGGGTCCAGTTTCTCAGTCACAGGTACGCAGTTTTTTCCGTCCAGAAGTTTCAGAACGCACCACGCACTACTGCGGAGTGAAAAATTGGTTTAGGATCAGTTTTGGTGTCAAACCCATTATCTTTTTTCCTATCATAACATTCTGAACTTTTTAAACCTATTACAACTGTCGTGTTGAACACTGTAAGCTTCCTATTGTATCCTACGTTATTAACTTTTGAAGATCTTCATCAACATTAACATCTTACAAGACTTCCACGTATGACGGCGAATCGTATTTTGGGATACCTACAAAATGACGTGTGTGGGCACCGCATACTACACTTACTGCTGTTTCTTTCTGAGTGATGAGTTACCCGAGGAAACTATTCCATAATACATTGTTACGTGAAAAGATGCAACATTTTAGGAGGTCGATTCACTTGTTTCCAAGGCTAACAATCACACGAAGAGGAAAAACAGCTGAACTTAATTGTCTGAGTAGCTCAGCAATTCATTTCTTCCAGTTCAAGTTTTGATTAAATTGTACACCCAAAAATATGGAGCATTCTAGCCTTTTTACTGATTTCTGTACGTGTCCTTCATCAGTTGTTGGTATGACTATTTCCTGTGCAGAAATGAATACAGCGTGTTTTCTCAAGATTGAGTAACATTATTAGCAATACCTTCTGCTGCTTTCTCTCCAGTGGGATTAATTATAACACTAATATAGTCTGCAGGGAGTGCCAATTCTGCTTGATGATGGTTAAGTGGAAGATCATTCTCATATATCGGGCGTTTCTCCCAGGCATTTTCTCTAGTGTTTCGGCACATTTTTGTAATTTAGTTTTTTAGATGTATAGCTTGAGTCAGCTACTGATCACGTTTTTATGCGACGCCCAATGTCGACGTAAAATATCGGTTTGTTTCCCATTATAAGAAAAATTGTTTTTTAAAGAGGAATTTTACGGGCGTATTCGATAGGGTGGTCCCATATCAGTCTAATGCGATATTCGTTTTATCGATCTGTGTTAACAGGAAGGGCAAAACACGAGGAACAAGCAGTACTCAAACAGCGATTGAATAGCGCTGCTACATGGCGGTAGCAGTCAGCTCGGGCCAGGGCGGTGCTGGAGTTCTTCGTGTTTTACCCTTCCTGTTAACACAGATCGATGAAACATTAGAGTAATTTGGGACCACTCAGTGGAATGGGCGCTTAAAATTCTGCTTTAAGAACCGTGTTGTTCGTAACGGGAAACAAACTGATGCTCTCCAGCGCCACTGGGCTTCGCATTGAAAGATGTAAAGATGTGACGGACAGTGTTTGTCTGGGATGACTCCAGCTACACACTGCAAAACCGAATAAGAATTATCTGCCGAAACATCAGAGAAAATGCCCCTGACGGCACATGGGAGAGACACCTCGTGTAAGGAATATGAGAGGATTCAAAATTGAACGCTGTGCAAGTTCCTTCGTGATTTCTCCCCAGTCACTGAAATTTTCTGTACAATAACATTGTCTACACAGTCAAACGCTTTGTTCATATCACAGAAGATACCAACTGGCGATATTTTGTTACTTAAGGCTTTTAACATTTGGCGAATAAATTCCTCTATTGTAGCACCGCTGAATGGAGTTGGAAACGATTTAATATTGGATTTCACCTATCCTTCTTGCTAAGTCCAAGGACGACGAGCAGTACTCAAGAAGGTACGAACGAGGGATTTATACGTACCTCTTCCATTACTGAACTACATTTTCATGGGAGCATTCAATTTCAAATATCCCCTAGAGCATATGTTTAATAGATGTTTGTTTCCGATGATCTGCCATCTTAATTTCACTCTTTATAGTCACTTGATCTAGTGTAAAATTTAAAGTGCAACTTTTCACTGTTTAATCTCGTGAACTGAACCTGGGCTGCTCTGGTTTATTGTCTGTAGCTTAGTGAGTATATGTATTATTGTGTTGAACAGTGCAAGCGGTGTAATTACATAACGCTGTTTAACTGTATTTTAATTAACTTCAGCCGAATTAATCAGAAAACGTAAAACTGTATTTTAAATAAGCAGTCTTTTGAAACTGTGTTTTGCGCGGTACAATGCTTTAATATGTGACGTCATGATACGCGGCTTGCAGTTCAGACACACAAAACGAACAGAATAATGATGCGACATAATTGAAAACTTAATTTTGAAAGAACCAAAAAAGTTTCTACAAAAATGCCCTGTGAATTTACGTATGCAGACTGAATAGATAGCATTCCGAACACTGAATAATACACAAGCAAATGTAACACTGCACTGTGAGAATAAAACTGTCTGCTTAAGAAATGTAGTCTGAACTGAACCTCCAGTACAACGAAAAACCAGCCACAATTGCAAATTTCACTTTTTTTTGTTCACTCGATGATTAGTTTCGGTCCGGGACCCATTTTCAAATCATCGCCACAGACAGTCAAATTCGTAATTCCGGAAATCGAAAACCATGTGAGAAATTGATGAAGATTTCTCATATCTCCAGCCGGGTGGTAGCGTTGATATCTCGCGACGTTTCGGGAAGTGTCATACTTCCCGAAACGTTGCGAGATATCAACGCTACCACCCGACTGGAGACCCGAGAAATCTTCATCAATAGTTTACGCCGGGAAAGCCTACAGTCACATGCGAAAAACGTGCAAACGAACAGTTACAGCGCATATATGTCCTCCGTAACGGGAAACAAACCAACGCTTTCCATCAGCACTGGGCTTCGCATGCTATATGCGCTGTAATTGTTCGCTTGCACATTTTTAAGATGCTTTTTGCATTTTCGGAAATTGCAATTTGACTATCTCTTACCATGATTTGAAAATAGGTCGCCGCGCGAAACTATTCATCTAGTGAAAAGAAATTGAAATTTTGCAACTTTGGCTGGTTTTTCGTTACACTGATAAACAGAAGTTGCTGAACTACAACTATTCCACAATGCTCGAAATTCGTGAATTGAACCTTTCCTATATTGAACCTGGTCATCATTTTGGAAAGCAAAGCTACACCTCTGGCCATTAAAATTGCTACACCATGAAGATGACGTGCTACAGAAGCGAAATTTAAGGACAGTAATAAGATGCTGTGATATGCAAATGATTAGCTTTTCAGAGCATTCACACAAGGTTGGCGCCGACGGCGAAACCTACAACGTGCTGACATGAGGAAAGTTTCCAACCGATTTCTCACACACAAACAGAAGTTGACCGGCTTTGCCTGGTGAAACGTTGTTGCGATGCCTCGTGTAAGGAGGAGGAATGAGTACCATCACGTTTCCGACTTTGATAAAGGTGGGATTGTAGCCTATCGCTATTGCGGTTTATCGTATCGCGACATTGCTGCTCGCGTTGGTCGAGATCCAATGACAGTTAGCAGAATATGGAATCGGTGGGTTCATGAGGGTATTACGGAACGCCGTGCTGGATCCCAACGGCCTCGTATCACTAGCAGTCGGGATGACAGGCATCTTATCCGCATGGCTGTAACGGATCGTGCAGCCACGTCTCGATCCATGAGTCAACAGATGGGGACGTTTGCAAGACAATAACCATCTGCACGAACAGTTCGACGACGTTTGCAGCAGCATGGACTATCAGCTCGGAGACCATGGCTGCGGTTATCCTTGACGCTGCATCACAGACAGGAGCGCCTGCGATAGTGTACTCAACGACGAACCTGGATGCACGAATGGCAAAAAGTCATTTTTTCGGATGAATCGAGGCTCTGTTTACAGCATCATGATGGTCGCACATTGGGAGCGTGTATTCGTCATCGCCATACTGGCGTATCACCTGTCGTGATGGTATGGGGTGCCATTGGTTACACGTCTCGGTCACCTCTCGTTCGCATTGACAGCACTTTGAACAGTGGACGTTACATTTCAGATGTGTTACGACCCGTGGATCTACCCTTCATTCGATCTCTGCGAAACGCTACATTTGAACAGGATAATGCACCATCGCATGTAGCAGGTCCTGTACGGGCCTTTCTGGATACAGAAAATGTTCGACTGCTGCCCTGGCCAGCACATTCTCCAGATCTCTCACCAACCTAACGTGTGGTCAATGGTGGCCGAGCAACTGGCTCGTCACAATACGCCAGTAACTACTCTTGATGAACTGTGGTATTGTGTTGAAGCTGCATGGGAAACTGTAGCTGTACATGCCATCCAAGCTCTGTTTGACTCAATGCCCAGGCGTATCAAGGCGGTTATTACGGCCAGAGGTGGTTGTTGTGGGTAGTGATTTCTCAGAATCTATGCACCCACTGCTTGAAAATGTAATCACATGTCAGTTCTAGTTTAATATATTTGTCCAATGAATACACGTTTATCATCTGCATTTCTTCTTGGTGTAGCAATTTCAATGGCCAGTAGTGTAACTGTGAGTGATCTATGTTGACTGTAATGCAAAACTGACCCTAGCTAACTTTTATGGCTTTCTTATGGTACAGGAAACTCGGTACTGATCGTAGTGATGAACATAAAAAAATATAGCGCAGCAGCAAACAATCTACATGTAAGAAAAGCCTTGCGCATGTGCAATGCAAGAACGGTCACTTTTTCTAAAGAGGTCATGTCTGAGCTTTATCCACTGTGTTGCACAGAAAGCAATGTGCCAACACACACACACACACACACACACACACACACACACACACACACACACACACACAAGAGCAGAAAATAAAGCTCGTTTGGAGACGATGGTAGAATTTAAACTTGCTAAACGATTCCAAGAAAACAGATTTTTAAAAACTATATTGTAAGAATGAACTTATTCTCTGACTAACACAATGATCTTTACAAAAAAATTATTTTTTTATAACAAATATTTCTCTGCACCTAAATTAGTTTTGAATTGGTGAAGGAGTAGTAAATCTATAACCTCTCAGTGCATGCCACCTGCACTGATAACTTTGTTTACTCAGGTGTGAACAATGAAACTGACTAAACCAAACGAACAAAGAAAAAAAAGTCCACTAGAACTTTATGTTATTCAAAAACATCGTAACCACACGCAAGGCAGCAACAACATTATCTTATATACTCACTTGTCAAATTAATCTTTAGCAAATCATATTCCAAAATTCTTCATCCTCTACATCTTTATATCTGTACTCCGCACGCTATTTCAGACTGCTCACTAGCATTTCAGACCGCTCAGTAGCGTAGCCAACACCCTGCCCTCTCACTAGCTTGTCTTAGAAATCCGTGGCAGAGACAATACTACTTGCAACCAAAGATCACAATGGTTGTACTCAGAACCTCTGGGCGTAACACATCAACTACTGAAAACTACTGTTTGAAAAATATTTAGCGTACACCTACGAAATATGACACTTCTAATCTCTACATGTAAAAGGCAATATACTGACTGACTCACCGTCGCCCAGTACAAACCGCTAAGGATGCAAACTTGAAATTTGGAGAAGACTTGGACCTTATATTGTAAGTCGTTTAAGAATGAATTTTTCGAAATGGGGTGAAATAGGGGATGAAGAGATTTTTCTGAAAAATGTCGCAATTAAGGAAAACCTACGAAAACTGGTATTTGGTTTCTCGGTCATAAATAAAGAAATACGTGTTTCACTGTTCTTGGAAGTTCAACCAGTAAGGGTGTCAAATAGGGTTATACTGATTCACTGATTCATCATCGTCCATCCCAAACTGCTGAGGATAGAAGTTAGGAGATGGCGTGGATCTTATATTGCAGGTATCGTTTAAGAAGATTCTCCGGAATTCCACAAGGCAGTGAAACAGGGGATGAACGGCTTTTTGAAAGTATTTCGCTATTAAGGGAACTTTGAAGCTAGGATTACGAAGACTGGTATTTGGCTTCTCAGTCAGAAAAAGAAAAAAAAGGAGTTTCAGTATTTTTGGAAATTCAACCACTAAAGGGATAAAGCAGTGGTTGACCGTTTTTTCGGAACTAAATAATTACTTAAGAACTATTAAAGTGTTTTTGAGGCTACATCAATAACAAATGGTACATGACTTCTCGGTCAGAAATAAAAAAAAAATACGTGTTTTAGTGCTTCTGGAAATTCAACCCCTAAGGGAGCGCAGTAGGGGATAAAAAAATTTAAGAAAATATTTCGTTATATTAAAGAAAAGGTTAAGGCTAAATTTATGAAAACTGGTATTTCATTTCTCGGTTAGATATAAAGAAAAATCCGTTAGAGAGTGAAAGTTGCTATGGAAATATCCCCATAAGCACGCAAATGGCATGATTAAGAAAAACCTTAGACTCCAGCTACCAGAATCGCTTTTTGTTCAGAAGTGCATTCGAAAAAGACCATGCTTTTATGGCCTTCAGTAGCGTGAAGAGCTTAGAAGGTGTTGCAACTTATGAACAACATAAAAATTCGATGAAGTAAAAACAAGAAAGAAAAAAAAAGAATTTCTGCGGGCCATACAGCCTACGCGAGCGAAGCAGTGGGCTCTAAGCTAGTGAAAATATGAAGGTCACATCACTTTTCTCGAATATCAAAAATAAACTAGGAACGTTACGCTAGTATCGAGTGCTTTAACTCACTCATTTCTCCTTCAGAGTTTCCCTCCAAAAAATATAGCATAATCACCTTTCTACTCAAAATGAAACGACTTTCGGTCACTTGCCTTTTGTGAGCTATGCTCTTTTCTACTGTGTTATAGAGAAGTGCATGGCGATCCTACTTGTGGTACCCCTCTGCTTCTGTCATAGTTGACAAGCAGTGAGGCGGGCCCTAAGCGTATGGGGAGCTCTGTTGGTAAGAGAATTGCCCATGGAAAGACTGGGTTCCGAGATCGAGGGCCATTCTGGTACACAATTCTCGTCCCTCTGGAAACTTCTCAGTAACCTGGAATCCGGAACTCTGTACGCCGCCGTAACTGTGCAGTCAGCGCTTCGGGCTTCGATGTTGATGTCCCGGGTTGTTCTCGGCACAACCAGGGATTTCTCCTTTCCTTGGTGGGAAGACTAGAACGGGATGCACTCAGCTTCTTTAGGTCCGCTGAGGAACTACTTGGATCAGAAGTAGTGGCCTCAAGGTCTGGGAAGCTAAAAATGGTTAGGAGACCAGTGTAATGACTGCAACCCCTATCCTGCACTAACGCCGCAAATGACTTTTTCCGAAAAAAAGTTTTAGTCATCTGTTACAGCTTGCTCTTTACACGCGTCTCTGACTTCCACATCTCGTGTATCTTTAAATTTAGAGAAAGAAATCCGCCAGTATCTCGCTCATTTTTAATATTTAGTAAGTTATTATTGTCATCCCTGTTAAACTTCTGTTGTTTATTCTTTGTGAATGCCAAAACCGAACACTATGCAACATGACACTTTTGTCAAGTTTTTAAGGAACATTCAGTAGTACTGGAAGTGAAATACATTATTGACAGTAGGGCGGAGGTCTGACATGTTTGGCAGCGAGTGTAAGATACTGCAATTTGCAGACCTAGAAAAATATAGCATTAACTTTTTTTACGAGTCTTTCTCGATCCTAGTGTCGCATGACCTTCGTTGCAATGACTTCAATACGCTGCTCCCTCGGGCAGATGCGATTAAACTACTACCGTCTGGTCGCAAGAAACTCGTTATCTGCTGAAGAATTAATTTAAAGTTAATAGAAGATTTCCGAAATGAGTTTTTACGGAGCAATTTAGCATCTTGACGATTACTTTACCCTTATCCCTTCATTTATTAAAACTGAAATGTTCCGGTCTGAATGTGCACGATTAAGAGCCGAAAATGAAATTCTCGTTTACGCCAACAAGATTAAAAAAAGGTATCCAGGCGTGCATTGTATGGGAATGGGATAGCGGGGTAACGGGCGAGGAAAGATAATACTGGTACCACTCGCTACGGAAGTCCGGCCGCATATCGTATATTAATTTCTGGAGTACAGATGTAAAGGTTCATTACAGATCTGGCTCGTTCTTGTTTTTTGTTCGTGGCATTTATGCAAGTTGTGTATGAAGTAAGCTTTCTCTTATCCGTTAAGAGTCATCTTTCTGTGGGGAATACCTTGGGCATTTCCAGCTCTAGGATGCATGTATCTCGTGTGTTGTGCACGAAGCTTACCTGTCCAGGTGGAAGGAGGCGATCTCTGCCGTGTGCCGCTCGAAGTCTGTGAAGTAGAAGTGATTGGGCAGTGTCTGCTGGTCCCGAGGAAACCTGCAACATAGTGCCGTAAGTCTTGAAAACCAGGCGGCCGAGTTAGGGCATATGTGTGCGGTTAACGCTATTGAAATTGAGACATACGTCTTCAGTAATTACCGTGACAACACAGCTACAACAGATAGGTAATTTAATTCTAGTTACTGGCATTCAAAAAGAAGTTACATGTTCCGTTAATAATTTACATTATCTGATCATAAGTGTCAGGACACCTGTTAGTGGACAATAATACGGAATGTCTCTACCTTTCGCCTTTAAGACGGCGTTAACTCTGCCTGCAACATGTAGGGAAGCAGCCTACTCACGCCTTATAAAATTCACATCAGTCTTTCCATTGTGTGCCAACCAGTCCGCTGTAACTTAGCTCTGACGTCATAAATGTTGCGCAATACTTTAAAAATCGAGTAAATAACCTGAAACGTTTCTAGCATGTCAGGAGTAATACTAAATCAATATGTGTCGAATATCAGTTCAATAACTTTAACAATTTTCGAAATTTGGACGTTTTTATGTAAAAATCATTGGCGCAACAGAAAAGAGCTAGAAACTTAAAAATTTATATTTAGATTCCTTTTGCATAATAATTTAGTAGAAACAGTATTCTGGATCTCACAAATTAAAATTTTAGTTGAAATTCATGATTTTCTGGTTTTTATCTTAAAAATTAAGGAAGCAAGATAGATTAAGTAGGCGAATAAATAAAGCTAGGACGTTTAAATTTATGTAAAAGGGAGATCCGCTATAATCATAAAGATGTGAGAAGTTTCAACTGAACAACTATAAAACTATAGCGATAGCGTATCTCGAAAGGGCAAATTCAGAGCTCGTCTACTGCGTATAGTGTAATTAAATTAATTGTCTCTCCCAAAATATTTGACTTAGCCACGTCAGACTTTTATTATGATTACTTACCTGTGTGCTGATTGCACATTTAAATCAAGAGCTTCATCGGCCATCAGCAAAGGAAGCAATGATTTATTCGATAACTTAAAGTGGTGCATTACTAGCCCAGCGGCTAGTCGGGAGAGCAGATTTGATCAGGCGTTCCCTTAGCCGTCCCCACCGCGGCTTTATATGTAAGAACGCTGCGCGAGAAGGAAGACCCCAGCTCTCTCCAGACGCTGATTAGCGCACCACCTGTGCCGGGAGTCGCGTCGCATCGGTATCGTTGATATAAACAGCCTCGGATGCAGTAATAAGTTACTCGGGATACGTGTAACCATGAAATCATTGTCGCGTGAAGTGTTAATTTTGGGATGGCGTTAATGATCTATCTTTAGTTTGCGTATGTCGTATTTTCACGTGCCGCCGCAGGACAGACATTCTACCATTATTAGCGTGGCGTTTGATGAACATTATCATCAAATTATTGCGAGCATTCATTTAAACATTTAATTTGAACAGTTATAGATACATCAGCGCATTAGACTCTGAACTGCTCTAGTAGTTGGATTGTGTGGATTCTTTTTGGTCTGTGATTTTCAGAATATAGTGAACATTTTAGAGAGAATGGTTTTTGATTATGAATCCCAGACAATCTCCTAATTCCTCAGAGCTATAAGCTGTAGCTATAAATGCATTTCTCAGATGAATTGGGCACTAGGAATTCTAATTACAGGCTTCACATTTTGCTAATCACTTTCTGGTTGCCAATATTGTAGTTAGAGAGCCAGTGTTGAGAACGGCAAACAACAGCATTAAATAAATAGAAAACACATTTATTCTATTATTCCACCTACCGCCCCACAAACACTTTCAATGAGGTGTCCGAATGTGTGGAGGAATGGCTGTCCAATATTCCTCAGGACCCGAAACGGGAGGAGGTAGTGACGATGGACGATGGGTTCTTGAGCGAAGTCGATTCTTTGACCCATCCGAACTGATTGCTGGGTTTAGGTCGGGACTCTGGGCAAGTCAGTCCATTTCTGTAATGTTGTCCTCAGATCATTACCTCACAGATGCTACACTGTCTTGCTGATACTAACCATCAACGTCCCCGAACTGTTCGTCTGCTGTACTCACTGCACACTGCTGCAAAGTATGTTCACAGCCTTCTGCACTTAGCTTTTTATAAGCGCTCTAAGGGGACCACACCAAAACCGGAAAAACACTCCAATACTGTAATATCACGTCCTCCATGCTTCACTGTTGCCACTATACGTTGTGGCACGTAACGTTTCCCAGGAACTCGCAAACCCAAAATCTTCAGTCGGATTGACACAACGTATAGCGTTACTCACGACTCCAGACTATTCGTTTCCAGATGTCCACTGTCCAGTGGTTTCGCTCTTTACTAAGCGTCACTTAGCAACGACTACAGGAATGTGTGGCTTGTGAGGAGCTGCTCGACCAGATGGATTGGTGGTAGCATTTCGGAACTCACCAGAGATACCTTCCGCTGCTTTGCTGCGACTTTTTACAGCCTCACTCCTCAGCGCTCGGCGTTCCCTGTCGGTAAGTACATGACGTCTGTCACGGCTTAGCTGTGGGTGTTCCTTCGCGTTTCCACTCCACAATCACGTCACCCACTGTCGACATGGGCAGCTTTAGAAGGGTCTAAATGTCCCCATTGCATTTGCTACTCAGGTGACATCCAGTGAGAAATCTACGATCGAAGTCCCAGAGCTCTACTGACCGACGCATTCCAATGTTTTTGGTTATCTACTGACAGTAGTTCCCGCCTCCTTTTATACTGGCAGATCCGCCAGATCCACATTACATAAGTCAGTCCGGATCCTTTTGCTCAGATACTGCATATTTCGTCACAATGTGCAACGTATTTTTTCGTGTGGACTTACAATGATCAGCCAGAATATTATGACCATCTGCGTAATAGCCGGTATATTCACCTTCGGTTGAGCCGTGGCGGCTGGCGCTAGGGTGTTCGACTTGCATCGCTGATATCGATATTCGGCTGTCCTGCTATCTTTGACTGCTCCCCCGGCGGGTTTTCCGGGTGAACGTGTGACGAGTGAGTCTCCGGTCGGCGTTCAACGAGCCAACTTGTGCTGAAAACAAGCCCACGTTCCTACCCGTGGTGCATGTGTCTCGCCGTGCTCGCCGCCCTTGTCTTTTGGCTAGCGCTGAAAGTACGGTGACGTACAAAATTGTGGTGGTTTCGTTGTCTCACGCTGAACAGCTTCCCAACCCGTAATTTGCGAGCTCCCAGTTACGTATGACTTCATTCTGTGTTTAACTAAGAACATTGTTGAAACTTATTGTGGCATGGGTAGCTGCCGGAGAGGATTCTGAACTTGGCTCAACAGTGGATATTTTAAGGAGGCTGATGTTCCTCATTCCGTTTTTGATCATCCGTGGAGTGTGTGTTTTAAATGGTTTTCATGCAATTTTTAACTTGTTTTAGGACATATTGTCCGCTTTGGGACTGACTGCAGCTGTATACGTGCCCGGGAGCCGTAGAGTTAATAGTTTAATCATTTGTCACGCCAGCAATTGGTATGTTTATTTAATGCTGAAAGTGCCTTAAGGCAACTGGAAGTGATCTCTAAGTTTCCTGCTAATTTACTGGGAGACGGGTAATGTTAAAGTATTGCTCCTTAAGAATTTGGGACCGTGCTTATTATATATTCCAGTGTGGTTGTGATTTGACCTTGTTTTCATTGCAATCTATTTGTGCTGCAGGCCATTTGTTAAGACTGCTCGTTCCCTGGCGTCGGCGAGGTTATGGATTCTTGTTAGAACCTCTCATTGCGGGGCCAGTCGGATTATATATAAATATATACCGCCTGCTATGTGACCCTGTGCACAAACCGTGGGGAGTGAACGCTCGTATTGCCTGCCGGCCGTAGCGTTATTGCTTCCAAACACTGCTACGGGCCTTAACGCTGTTCCCTAAAGTTAAGTGCAATTTGGAAATCATTCTGAGTCATTATGTCCGTTAGTTAAGTGATGCTTCCTTGTTAACATTGGCGTTTCTGTATGTCATTTTATTGGTTATTACTAGCCCTTCTTATTTAAGACTTATGTTAATCATTTGTGTATCTTTAATGAGCATGCAACTTTTTATTATTCCTGTGTGCAAGTTTTACGACCTTGGTTGGCCCTCTTTGTATTTTTAGTATAAGCATGTTTCACTGTGGACCTTTGTGTGGGCAGTTCAGTTTTATTAAGCTTTAAGATCTCTTTGTTCGTTATGAAGTTGTGGTATTACGTGGCTGTGTAACTTTGGTTGGAAGTGTATAGTGTTATTAGTCTCTTGAGACATGGTTAAACAATAACGATTGTTTGTGATTGATTATTCACCATGAACTGATGACCTCAGATGTTAAGTCCCATAGTGCTCAGAGCCATTTGATTATTCACTGTACCTACTATCAATGATTTTGGTTGTGGACGCAAAATAATATGATTCGTATTCGTGTTTATGTAATTCAATCAAAGTGAAGATTTGTATATTGCATAAGTAAGAGGGCAAATGTCCGAATTGAAGTTTATAATAAAGTCTGTTTTGAGTCAAATTAAAATTGTAAAACAATCACAAGCTTTTCCATCACCAGTGATCCCGGGATTCCTATTTCCTTTAAATAACCGTGGTGAGATTGTAATTTTGATTTTCTAAAGAACTGGGTTGTACCACGGTACACGCGAAGGGTAACAACGACGTCACATCGTCGCCCGGAAGCAATGAGGCCTTTGTAGGTCGCTGGAGGGAGTTGGCACCACATCTGCGCATACCAGTCATCTAATTCCAGGGACGGGGTCGATGAGCTCTGACGCCACGTTGAATCCAGATGTGTTATGTGTTCGATCGGTTTGAGACCTGGCGAGTTGGGGCGCTGGAACATCAACTGAAACTCGCCAATGTGTTCCTCGAACTATACCATGACACTCCTGGCCTTGTGACATGACGCATTATCTTGCTGAAGAATGTCACTGCTGTCGGGAAACACGATCGTCATGAAGGGATATACGTTGTCTGCAACCAGCATACGATACTACTTGGCCGCCACGATGCCTTAACGAGCTCCACTGGACCCATGTATGCGCACGTAAATATTCCCCATAGGATAACGGAACCGCCAGCTTGCCTCCGTTCTGCAGTGCAGGTGTCAAGGAGCTGTTCCCTTCGAAGACTACGGATTCGCGTCCTCCCATCGGCATGATGAAAAAAGTGTCGGGATTGATCAGACCGCCCAACACTCTGCCATTACGCCAACGTCCAGTCCCAATGGTCACGTGTCCATTTCAGTCACGTGTCCATTGCCGATATCGTGATGTTAACATTGGCACATCAATGGGTCGTCGGCTGTGGATGTCCATCGGCATCGGTGTTCGGTGCACTGTGTGTTCAGAGGAACTTGTACTCTGCCTGACATTAAAGCCTGATGTTAGTCTTGCCACAGTTCGCCACCTCTCCTGCTTCACCAGTCTACCCAGCCTGCGACGTCCGACATCTGTAATGAGGGGTCGCCGACCAACCTCACGACGTTTGGAGGCGGTTTCACCCTGGTTTCGCCACATGTTGAAGACACCCACCACAGCACTCCTCGAAAACCCGACAGATTGTGTAGTTTCCGAAATGCTCGCGATCACACTCTGGGCCATTAAAATCTGCCCTCCGTCAAAATCAGATGGATCGTGCACCTTCCCAGTTTTCCACACAGGCAGCACGCTCACTGATGCTAAGTGCAACATGCGTTTGTCTGAGTACCAGTTATTGCTCAAGAAGTGATGCTGCTGTCACCTGGACGGTTTTATGTCGATAGAATGTCAGTAGCCATGATATTCTGCCTGACAGACGTATATTCTCATTTGATTTAGGGATAATTAGAGCTTTAGGCTGTATAGCTCATCTCCGTCCCCCCCCCCCCCCCCCTCCCATACACACGCTCCCGACGTATTTACATTCTCTCAGAAGATATTTACAATTTCATTCTTACAATGTGTAGGTTGGGGGAGCGCAGACAAAATCTGCTCATCATGTGTTTCTTGCGATGTCCAAGCACAATGGTGTTTCTTGCGATGTCCAAGAACAATGGATGACACAGAATTGTTTCCTGTTAAAAAAAAAAAAAATTTAAAGTGAAAATCATATGTATATTCGATGGAATGTCCCAGGTTGTTCTAGTGTGATTCCACCTCCATATCACTGCCCGGTGGAGGAATATTCTCGTCGCTTCTTGGTGGGGATACAAAAGACATGTCCTCATAATCTTCATGAATCTCCCCCCCCCTCCCCCCACCAACCCCTCACCCATCCTCCTCCACCTTCCCCACTGGATCGGTCATTCCCTCTTCTGCCTCCCTTCCGGGTCCGTGCACCTACGCCTCCCTGGTGTTTGCCCCAGCCGTCCGTCCGTCTGGACTTGGCACAGGGACCCAAGGACTCGGTTCCGCCTGTGGCTCTCCGTCGCCGTTTTCTTGCGCTCCTCGCCTCATTTTCGAGCTGTGAGACTGTCTACACTGATGGTTCCCTCGTTGATGGTCGCACTGCCTACGCTTTTGCTCACGCTGCCCATGTTGAGCAGCGCTCCTTGCCTGCTGGCTGCAGTATTTTTACTGCGGAGCTGGTGGCCATATTGCGCGCTCTTGAGCATATGCGTTTCTGCTCAGGTACGTCCATCGTCATCTGCAGTGACTCCCTGAGCAGCCTCCAGGCCGTCGACCGCTGCTATACCTCTTCTCCTCTGGTGTCCTCTATTCAGGAGTCTGTTTCCGCCATTACCCGTTCTGGTCGTTCGGTGGTCTTTGTTTGGACGCCAGGTCACGTTGGCATCCCGGGGAACGAACGTGTTGACAGGCTGGCCAAAGGGGCGATCGACGCCCCAGCTTTGGAGATCGGCCTCACGGCTCGCGATCAGCAGCTGGTGTTGCGCCGCAAGGTACTTGGGATGTGGACTGCTGAATGGCGTGGCATGACATCCCCGAATAAACTGCGGGCTGTCAAGGAGACGACCGATGTTTGGCGCTCCTCCCTGCGGGCTTCTCGCAGGGACTCTGTCATCCTGTGTCGGCTGCGCATCGGCCATACCTACCTGACGCACGGTCATCTTTTGCGTCAGGAGGATCCCCCCCTGTGTCGGTGTGGGTCCCGGCTGACGGTCGCCCACATTTTGTTGGAGTGTCCCCGACTGCGCACCCTCCGGCAGTCTTTTAATCTCCCGGGCACTTTGCCTTTGGTTTTATGTGACGATGCCTCCATGGCTGATGACGTTTTAAATTTTGTCCGTGGTAGTCCTTTTTATGGTTCCATTTAGGGAGGTCCTGCACCTTTCCCTTTCTGTGTCTTTTGTCCTCGCGTCTCTCAATATTTGTTGCTGTTTTGGTGTGTCGTCAGATGGTTGACTCTTTCCCTTTTTTTTTGTTCTCGTGGTCAGTCAACCGGTCTCCGGCCATCTTCTTTTCTTCTGTTTCTTTTTGTCCGGTGTTCATCTGTACTCTTCGTGTCTGTAGTGTTCGTTGCCGCATTTGTGTTCTTTTAGGGCCTGGGGGGAGTCTCCTTCCCCTTGGGGCTTTACCTGATCCGTGAATTTATGTCTCGCCTGTTTTTGGAATGGGGGACTGATGACATCCGCTGTTTAGTCCCCCTTAAACATCCCAATAACCACCACCACCCACTGGATCCGTGCCTGCAACTTTTGCAAGCACTGGGGACGTCCACTAATTACGTGAGGGGTTTTCTTTCAAATTTTGACCCCCACCATGCTGAGATTTGATGAGATGTGGTGGGACTCAGTCCCCCCCCCCCCTCCCGCCCCTCTCACACCTCTCATATTCAGGCAAGATAATGAAGATGGTTTTTTTGTTTTAAACTGTTTTTAGCACGTGATTAAAAACACTATTTTAAATATGACGTAGCTGAGTAGTGTTCGGACGTACAGAGGCAGAAAGGGAGACAAAAAGGCCCCACGAGAACAGTACGATGGATCTCTAGGAAATTCACCTTTTATTGGTATGTTATATACTTTAATTGTTAATGACCTTCACTTACTTTGCACATGAAAGACGACACTGTAGCTTCATTTGAAACGTATAATTATTTATCTTTTTAATCTCTTGATTTATATGATCACTGAGAGAATCCTCGTAGGTGAATTTAAACTTGGCTTGCTTCCACAAACGCTTAACTTCTTGCTCACAAGCGTGTTTTGATTTGTCGACATAATATGCGCAACTTGAAAGTCGTGATACAAATTCATGTTGAACACAATAACATTGGCTTTATATGCGTTGCAGAATATCACAACTGACTCACTGAGTAATACGCAGCGAATTCTACCTGCGTGGCAGAAAACTTATGGAATGATATTACCACTTGTGCGGCACTTGTTTCAAATCGGGAAATCGTGGATATACACACGTGAAAGACATTCAGTTCTGTTAGAGAGGCCGAACGATTGGTGGGTACTTTAATTTTGTCTATGCTCGGGGTTAATTATACAAAACAAAATGTTATTCATTATTATTATTTTATTATTATTTATTTTATGGCCTTCATTGGACCACTGTAGTCAAAAATACAAAGTTCTAAACAAGTTGTTACACATGGATACAATTTGGTTTGACAATAACTTAATATATTTAGGTAATATAATTATTAGAGGCTATTCTTATATGAAAGGTGTTTTGCTCTTCTGTCTGCCCAATATTTCTTCATTCTTTCAGATATTTTCTTTCTTTCTTCATCTGAGACAACTCTTCCCGTAGTCCTTTTATTGATTTTCATTTGTAGTCTGGTTTGCGGGTCTTGCAGTATTCTAGTTTTCTCTGTCTTGTTTTTTAGGTCATCTACTGTAATTTGAAGTTCTTTTATATCTTCCTTAATTTCTGTGATCCATTTAATGTCGCTCTTGCTATTCCACAATTTTTGTATTATTTTTTTACTAATTCAGTTTTCTGGAGTTCTCATCAGATGTCCAAAGAATGAGATGCGTTTCTTCCTGATTGTGCTCATGACTGGTTCTATTTTCTTATATACTGTTTCATTTGATGCTATTCTCCAATGTCCATTTATTTTATACTGTTTATTTATACATGTCCTAATTATTCTTCTTTCCATTTTTAGTATTCTGTCAATTTCTGCTGTATTAGTTGTTTTGAAGATAGTTTCAGCTGCATATGTTATTTCTGGTTGTGTAACTGTTTTATAGTGTTTTAATTTTGCATCTATAGATAGGTTTTTTTTGTTGTATGTAGTTTTGGTAATGTAATTTGAATAGTTCAGTTTTTTTATTCTATTTTGCCATGATGGCTTCTCATTTAGATTGTATGTTATTATTTCGCCTAAATATTTAAATTTATCAACAATTTTGATTTCCTGTTCTCCTATTGTAATTTTGTTTGCAAATGGTGGATCAGTTAGCATAATCTCCGTTTTTTCAAATGATATTCTAAGGCCTACTTTCTCTGCTATTTCTTGTAGTGATTTCACTTGTTGCCTGGCTTCTTGAACGGTGTTGGCTAGGAGAGCAGGATCATCAGCGAATCCCAAGCAGTTTAGGCTAATATCATCTTTTGCACTTCCATTATACTAACGTATATTCTCTGAACTAAAAAGTTGACGTGAAGTTCCCAGATGATGATTTTTCAACTTCTTCTGCTTTTCATTTCTTGCCTTATTCCCTGTCTGCACGGTTTCCGCATATTGTTTTGTATTTGGCAATGTCAGTGGTTGGGAGCATCCGGATGCCGTTGTTGACGCCATCCGCGCCTCCTCGTGGACGAAATACGTGAACCACCGCGTGTCTGATTCTGGTATTATAACATGGGAGGTGTGAACGTTTTCGAAATGTTTGAGAATTGTGTAACTGAAGCGGGACGTGGGAACCAGCCTTCCTAGTTAATCGGCAGGGCGGATCCGATCCGGGGCCGGCAGGCCTCCCCGAAACCCGACATTGGCGTGCTAATGCGCCCGTCCATTCGAGCGGGTCATGAGAAATCTTTCAGCCGCGATGGTGTTTGCATCTGTCGCAACTGTCATGTCTTGAGTGGTGAAAGTCTTTATCCCACATTCGTCTCATATTACCAGCAACTATTATCTATCAATATTTGAGTCTGGAATTTTTCAGAGTCGGCTGACATGGTCTTATTTCGGCGTACGCGTACTGTGTCTTGCGTCGAAACCTTCTGCAGAGTTTGGTATTTTTCGATTTTTTGCCTCGCTGGTGGAATCGCTGGTTGTGTAGAATATCTTTTCCAGGGATGCTTGAGGTGCGAATTTGGTCCGCGAGGCGGCGTGGCACGGGCAGCGGAGGAATCTGAAGTTAGCAGCGGTACGAGGAAGGTGGCAAGCGGGGTCCTGTGCTGGCAGCAGCCGGTGTAATGTGTCGGAAAACGACTTGGCCGCCCCTGGAATGATAGCGCTGCCCAGTTGGTGTTGCGAGCCGTAACTTGGAAAGAAGCTCCCCTTTTGCATGCAAGAGCGCTTCAGTTGCACAATACTGTTGTTTCCCGAGGGAGGTCGGTGGTTAAAGCAACGGTTGGAGGTCTGTACGGCTGTCACTATACTGTCGCTGCACCCTGGTTGCATTTACACACGGGTACTGGATAACTCCACGTGAAGCCGAGTTGCGTTGTTATTGAGTAATTCCCCATGTGTGTGTTTTAGTTGTTCGTCTTGCAAAATAATTATTGAGCCTGCTCTTGTGGGGCGCCATTAGCACCACTATTTCGTGACAGGTCATTTTTTTAAAATTTTTTTTTAATTGTTCATGCTATAACGTTGTCATAGAGTTTGCCATGGTGGGGACCGTTATTTGTATGCGTGTGTGGGGCCAGTGTGAACTAATTCATGTTCCAGGTCTTAGCACGCCAATTTAATGATGTATGTAACGTACTGCCAGGAAGAGTGCGTGTGAAATAACATAAGATGGCAAGATTGCGGTTCTGTAAGCCCACTGAGACAGCGGCGGATGAATTCTAATGCTGCAGATTTGTTCTTGAGTTAAGTAATTACCTTTTGCAATTAGATGATTCATGCCTCTTAACTTAGCGTTTATCTGAAGACGTCTGCACCTAAACTTGTTTGAAATTGTTCGGTACTCTTGTACAGTAAATCAGCAGATTTTGAACTGCGGCACAAAAAGAAAGGCGTGTACAAAACTAGTGATAAGGATATCCCGCTGTGATTGGTTGTGTATTTCAAGTGCTTTGGTTAAACTGGATTTATCTGAATTCTGTTTGTAGGTTTGAACTGCTGTCAGGCTGTTGTCATAAATTATTTTAAAGGTTACAACATCCATTTTGAAATAGCCTTGGCCATTTAAAACTTTTCATCACAAATAGTTGTCGAGCTTGAATTGAAAGTTTCAATAGATGTTATACTTCCTAAGAGCTGTTGAGTAAGAACTGTTGTTAATAAATTTGTTTCAAAAGATGTCTGAATTCATGTTAGCCTGGCATCTTACCACTTTAACAGCTTCTACCACACCACGTACGTAGCGATTTAAGGGCAGATGCCAGACTGGGATATATTGGAAGAATTCTAGGGAAATGGAATCCATCCACGATGGTGGAATGTTGGAAGCCACCACCTTCCAAAGCTCTTTTAAGCAATGACTCTAACACTCGCTCCCCTATGTCGTCCATATCGCCAGACTGTTCCTTCCCTCGTAGAAACCTTCGGTATACAGTTCCCTCTTATCCGCTCGCTTCTCTGTGTTTCACACTGTTATTACAAGTGTGTTCTTAAAGTTGACGCTTTTACTTTCAATTTCACCGAAGTTCGCTTCGAGCTGTGCATGTACCGAATCCGTCTTTCCGACGACCACTCAATGGTGACCAGGACAGCCACTAAATAATTTTGCGAGCATTGAGTGAATTAAACTTTATAGTTTAAAGCGATGTGGTTACTGTTCATCTCAGCCAAAACGTGGGTAATATGATAAAACAGAAGACAAACTCTCAGTATGTGAAGAACGTGCGTCAGTTGGTATAGCGAATCGTATTTTATCGTGTGGCGGAAGATCTGTACCTGATAGAGCTCCGGGGAGATACGTACTGCCTCAAATCATTATTGATCGCAAACACAACCGAATGGCAGTTTGCTGAAAGTTATGAGGTCGTTTGCAGAGCTATACAATTGATATTATCTGGCAATTTGTGGCTCTGTACGCACCACATGGGGAGGGGCGTGTGAAGTAAAGCAGGCGTGATAATTCTTCACCACTGAAAGAGAACATATCGCTGTAATGCAATAAACAAAGTTTCTGTTCATGGCAGTGTATCTGTGTGAATACACATATCGGCTGTTCCCACGAAAGAAACAGCAAACTGAAAACATACTTACGAGGGTCATGTAATACTTAGATAAATATGGATAGTGAAGGCAACGCTTAATGCTAGGAATTGAAATACTTGTGTTAGTTGGCAACCTTAAAAGTGTTATTGATTAATTCGGTTAATATCTACATAAATAGTCATCGAGGTGACAAACGTCATGGAATCGCGATATGCAGATATTCAGATGGCGGTAGTATCGCGTACACAAGTACACTACTGGCCATTAAAATTGCTACACCACGAAGATGACGTGCTACAGACGGGAAATATAACCGACAGGAAGAAGATGCTGTGATATGCAAATAATTAGCTTTTCAGAGCATTCGCACAAGGTTCGCACGGGTGGCGACACCTACAACGTGCTGACATGAGGAATGTTTCCAACCGATTTCTCATACACAAACAGTAGTTGACCGGCGTTGCCTGGTGAAACGTTGTTCTGAAGCCCCGTGTAAGGAGGAGAAATGGGTACCATAACGTTTCCGACTTTGATAAAGGTCGGATTGTAGTCTATCGCGATTGCGGTTTATCGTATCACGACATTGCTGCTCGCGTTGGTCGAAAGCCAATGACTGTTAGCAGAATAAGGAATCGGTGGGTTCAGGAGGGTAATAGGGAACTCCGTTCTGGATCCCAACGGCCTCGTATCACTAGTAGTCGAGATGACAGGCATCTTATCCGCATGGCTCTAACGGATCGTGCAGCCACGTCTCGATCCCTGAGTCAACAGATGGAGACGTTTGCAAGACAATAACCATTTGCACGGACAGTTCGACGACGTTTGCAGCATGGACTATCAGCTCGGAGACCATGACTGCAGTTACCCTTGACGCTGCATCACAGACAGGAGCGCCTGCGATGGGTACTCAACCACGAACCTGGGTACACGAATGATAAAACGTCATTTTTTCGGATGAATCCATGTTCTGTTTACAGCATCATGATGGTCGCATCCGTGTTTGGGGACATCGCGGTGAACGCAAATTGGAAGCGTGTACTCGTCATCGCCACACTGGCGCATCACCCGGCGTGATGGTATGGGGTGCCATTGGTTACACGTCTCGGTCCCCTCTTGTACACATTGACGGCACTTTGAACAGTGGACGTTACATTTCAGATGTGTTACGACCCGTGGCTCTACCTTTCATTCGATCCCTGCGAAACCATACATTTCAGCAGGATAATGCACGACCGCATGTTGCAGGTCATGTAAGCGCCTTTCTGGATACAGGAAATGTTCGACTGCTGCTCTGGCCAGCACGTTCTCCAGATCTCTCACCAATTGAGAACGTCTGGTCAATGGTGGCCGAGCAACTGGCTCGTCACAATACGCCAGTCACTACTCTTGATGAACTGTAGTATCGTGTTGAAGCTGCATGGGCAGCTGTACCTGTACACGTCATGCAAGCTCTGTTTGATTCAATGCCCAGGCGTATCAAGGCCGTTATTACGGCCATAGGTGGTTGTTCTGGGTACTGATTTCTCAGGATCTACGCACCCATATTGCGTGAAAATGTAATCACATATCAGTTCTAGTATAATATATTTGTCCAATGAATAGCCGTTTATCGTCTGCATTTCTTCTTGGTGTAGCAATTTTTTGGCCAGTAGTGTATAAAAAGTTTTGCATTGGCGCACGACGGGAATTAACAGGTTTTGATCGCGGAATAGTAGTTGGAGATAAACACATGGACATCCCATTTCGGTAATGGTTAGGAAATTGAATATTTCGTGATCCATAATGTCAAGAGCATGCGGAGAATATCAAATTACAGGTATTACCTCACGAGCAGCGGCGACTCCGTAGAGTTGTCACTGCTAACAGACAAGCAACAATGCATGAAATAACCGCAGAAATCAATGTGGCACGTACGGCGAACGTATCCGTTAGGTCAGTGCAGTAAAGTATTTGGCTTTAATGGTTTATGGCAGCAGGCGACGGACGAGGGTGCCTTTGCCAACAGCACGACGTCGCCGTCAGCGCCTCTCGTGACCGTATCGTGGGACGTCAGCCAACTGGAATGCTGTGGCCTGATCAGATGACCTCCCACTTCAGTTGGTAATACTTGACGGCAAGGTTCGAGCGTGGCGCAGACACCAGAAAGCCATCTACAGCTCTACACCCACCTTGATACTCTGCAAACCACATTCAACTGCCTGGCACAGAGATCATCGAACCACCTCCACAGTTCTCTATTATTCCAATCTCGTATAGCGCGCCGAACGAACGAACACCCATGTCTTTCCGTACGAGCTCTGATTTCACTTATTTTACCGTGGTGATCGATTTTCCCTATGTAGGCTGGCGTCAACAAAATATTTTGGCATTCGGAGGAAAGAGTTGGTTATTGGAATTCCCTGAGAAGATTCCGTCGCAACGAAAAACGCCTTTGTTTTAATGATGTCCATTTCAGTGCCACTCTGTCCCATACTTCGCGATAATATAAAACGTGCTGCCTTCTTTGAACTTTTTCGATGTACTTCGTCAATCCTATCTGGTAAGGATCCCACACCGCGCAGCAGTTTTCTAAAAGAGGACGGATGAGCGTAGTGTAGGCAGTCTTTTGTTACCCTTCCCCACAACATTTTCTGTGTGTTCCTTCCAATATAAGTTGTTCGTAATTGTAATACCGAGGTATTTAATTGAACTTACGGCCTTTAGATTTACCTGATTTACCGTGTAACCGAAGTTTAACGGATTCCTTTTAGCACTCATATGGGTGACCCCACACTTTTCGTTATTTAGGGTCAACTGCCTATTTTCGCACCATTCAGATATCTTTTATAAATCATTTTGCGATTTGTTTTGATGTTCTGATGACTTTATTAGTCGATAAACGACAGCGTCATCTGCAAACAACCTATGGCGTCTGCACAGATTGTCTCCCAAATCGTTTATATAGATAAGGAACAGCAAAGGGCCTATAACACTACCTTAAGGAACGTCAGAAATCACTTTTGTTTTACTCGATGACTATTCGTCAATTACTACGAACTGTGACCTCTCTGACAGGAAATCGCAAATCCAGTCACATAACTGAGACTATATTCCATAAGTACGAAATTTCACTACGAGCCGCTTGTGTGGTACAGTGTCAAAAGCCTTCCGGAAATCCAGGAATACGGAATCGATCTGAAATCCCTCGACAATAGCAGTCAGCACTTCAAGCGAATAAAGAGCTAGTTGTGTTTCACAAGAACGATGTTTTCTAAATCCGTGTTGACTGTGTGTCAATAGACCATTTTCTTCAATGTAATTCATAATATTCGAACACAATATATGTTCCAAAATCCTGCTGCATATCGACGTTAATGATATGGGCCTGTAATTTAGTGAATTACTCCTACTACCATTCTTGAATATTAGTGTGACCTGTGCAGCTTTCCAGTTGCTGGGTACGGATGTATCGTCGAGCGAACGTTGTATATGATTGTTAAGTGAGGAGCTAATGCAACAGCATACTCCAAAAGGAACCTAATTGGTATACAGTCTGGACCAGAAGACTTGCTTTTATTAAGTAGTTGAAGTTGCTTCCCTACTACGAGGATATTTACTTCTACGTTACTCATGTTGGCAACTGTTCTTGATTCGAATTCTGGAATATTTACTTCGTCTTCTTTTGTAAAGGTTGAACCAAGTTTGTCAACAAGATCCTCTGCAAGTTGGTGGTGGATCCATAATGGTGTGGGCTGTGTTTACATAGAATGGACAGTATTGTCTGGTCCAGCTATTTGGATCAGTGACTGTAACTGGTTATTTTCGGCTAATTGGAGACCGCCATTCATGGACTTCATGCTCCCAAACAACGATGGAATTTTTATGGATGACGATGCTCCATGTCACTGGACCATAATTATTCGCCATTGGTTTGAATAACATTCTGTACAATTCGAGCAAATGATTTGGCCACCCAGATTGACCGACAGGAATCCCATCCAACATTTATAGGATACAATGGAGAGGTCAGTTCGTCCACAAAACTGCACACAGGAAACATTTTCGCTAATGCGGAGGGCTATAGGGGCAACACGGCTCAACATTTATATAAGGGACTTCTAACGACTTGTTGAGTCCATACCACGTTGAGCTGCTGCAATGCAGAAGGAGGTCCGACGCGGTATTAGGAGGTATCTCGACTTTGTCACCTGAGTATCATGTCCAAGGTCTAATTTATGGTAGTCCGTCCGCTCGAAAGAAGTGTAAGGTAACAATGTGTTTTGAAACCTCCCTACATGATTGCTAACTGCCAAATAATTGAAACTTTTTGTATAGGAAAATTAATAGTTATATTTACCCTGAGCTCAGCAGCAATTTAATGTAGCATTTTGATGAGTAAAAGCATCTACAACAAAAGGAAACTGTTTGGAAGAATGTTGCACTCATCAGTAAGACACGTGAAGCCATGTGGTGCAATCGATGGCAAGCATAGCGTGCGACACCGGGATGTGAAACTAGTTGAGGAGACGCAGAGGTGACGCCACAACGTAACACACGAGGCCTACGAGAAAGATAGGTCGCGGCGCGTACGTCACGAAGGTAGGCCGAGCTTGCTCGCTCAACGCAACAGAAAAACTGCGTTTCTACACCTGTTAACTTTAACTGGGTGTGTATGTACAAACGACAATTGCATCTTCTTCTGGAATCGATTATTATTGAATCTCACTGTTATTAGTCCTACAATGATAGAAAGTGCATAGGCCTACTAATTATTTGTTACAGCTGTACTGGGGTACAATAAAATTAAAATCATATCAAAACGATTATCAGCTGCATAAGGCACCACATCTTGTATTAAATGAGGATAGTTACACAGAACAGACTAAATGCGACATACAAGCCGTTATACTATTTATGTCGAGAACTGATCTTAAATTTTGTTGTAGGAATAGTAATTAGTCTTCATAATAGCAGATTCTTGTAGAAGATGCAATTCTCGTTAGTACATACACGCCCAGCTCCGAGTTAGCAGGTTTAGAAACGCATTTTGTCTGCTGAGCTCAGCGAGCGAGCGAGCTCAGGCCTACCTTCGTGACGTACGCGCGGTGGCCTCTTTCTCGTGGGCCTCGATGGCACAGGATCAGAACGGCGGCCAGCGTCCAGAGGCGTGGTCGTGTTAATGAAGGCGAATGATACGAGAGTGCCGTAGAAGCACTGAGTTAATTAACACTTTTTAGAAAGAAAACCGAGGAGGCTACTGAATAAGAAAACTATCGAATAACGTATATTTTTACATAGTGGTGCTATCAATGATCGTTTTTGCCCTAAATAAATTGAAAATAATAAGTGATAACTCTAAAGTAACAATCGACGCACTCAGGCAGTGGCTTCCATCTTATGGGTGACGCAGAGCAGATTACTGTGAGGCGACAAAAGTCATGCGATAGCGAAATGCGCTTTTACAGATGACTGTACCAACGCGAACACAAGAAGTAGAAGGGCTGCGCTTTGGTGGAGCTGTCGTTCGTACTCAGGTGATTCATGTGAAAAGGTTTCCGATGTGATTTCGGCGGCATGACGGAAATCAAGACTTTGAATACGTAATGGTAGTTGGCCATAGATGGGACACTCCAGTTCGGAAATCGTTAGGGAACTCAATATTCCAAGATCAGCAGTGTCAAGAAAGTGCCGAGAGTATGAAATCTTGAGTATTACCTCTCAGCACGGGTAAGGCAGTGGGCGACAGCCTTCGCTTAACGACCGAGAGCAGTGGCGTTTGTGTAGAGTTGTCAGTGCTAACAGACAAGCAACACTGCGTGAAATATACGCAGAATTCAATGTGACACGTACGATTAACGTATGCGCGAGGACAGTGTGAGGAAATTTGGCTTTAATGGGCCATGGGAGCAGACGGCCGGCGCGAGTGCCTTTTCTAACAGCACGACATCGCCTGCAGTGCGTCTCCTGGGCTTTTGACCCTAGACGACTGGAAAATTGTAACCTGGTCAGATGAGCTCAGATTTCATTTGTCAGAGCTGATGGTAGGGTTAGATTGTGGCGCAGACCCCACGAAGCCACGGACTCAAGCTGTCCACAAGATACTCTGCAAACTGGTGGTGGCTCCATAACGGTGTGGGCTGTGTTTACGTGGAATGGACTGGGTACTTTGGTCCAACTGAACCGATCATTGACTGGAGATGATAGTGGTCGGCTACTTGGAGGCCATGTGCAGCCATACATGGACTTCACGTTCCCAAACAACAATGGAACTTTTTCGAATGACTGTGCTCCATCTCACCAGGCCACAATTGTTCGTGGATGATTTGGAGAATGCCGTGGACTGTCTGGGCAAATGTTCTGGCCATCCTGATCGTCCGACACGAGTCCCATTGAGCATTTATAGAACACAACCGAGAGGTCAGTTCGACCCTCGATGCTCGCGTAACTGCAGTTACACGAGCGTCGAGGGTCGACGGAACTCATCTAGCAGTGTCCATCCACCGCTATGGAGTCTGAAGATGACTCTTTCATTGTGTCGAAACCGGTCACTTACTCCAATAAAAAAATATTTTAACAAGATTGCGATAAAGACCGTTTTAAAATTTAATTTTAACTTGAGTATGACTTCACGGATTCTGCTCACCCTGCAACACACGAAGCAGGAATTTCAAGCCATGATAGACAGGATGGCAGCTTAGTCTGTAGCGACACCGCAGGTCTTCAATTGTGCCTCCCACATAGACACCAAGCTGAAGAACTTCTGCACTTCGGCTCCGTCGTTCCCGCCATTCGACCTCAGTCTCGGACCGTGGGCCAACTACGTCGCACCGACGGAGCAACACTTCTTGGTTCACAGCATCTCCGGTAATGAGCAGTATAGCGCATTCTTGTTAGCTTATTGTGGACCTGAGATCTATGAGCAGGTACAACAAACGAACCTGGAGGCTGAACCCCACACTCTTCCTTACGACCGGGTCAAGACCAGGTTTTGAGGTCTGTACGTTTGGCGGCATCAATGCACGATCAGTCACAAGTTTTCGCTGCTAGGCCTTCCCCTCAATCCCCACCACATGCCCAACCGGACTGGCAGCTGTCTCACAATGACCAGGCACCAATCCGCCGACCACAGCAACTGCCGTCCTGTCGCCAGTGTTTTGTGTCCAAGTGCCATTATCGGCAGGTGAAGTGTACAGCGTCTGGTGAATCAGGTCACAGGGCGGAAATCTGGCAGTCCAACAAAATGTCACTGGACTACACGTGTCGATCTGTCGTATGATGAAACAGAGACTGGAGACAAAACTTTTCCCGATGTTGCTTGTGTACAATAAGTGTTTCCCTGACAGTCTCCTTGGACACAATCATTTACTGGCACTCCGATCAGCAGGTAGGAGCCCCAGCCCTCCAAGTCAATGGATTTCCAGATGCTGTCCTACAGTAATTGCATCATACATTTTTCGGCTAGTTCACGGCTACCATCCAGTACGACACCTTCATTAAGGCGCGCATCCTGGTGGTGGTCTCCCTGGGGACTGTTAGGCCTTGAGATCCACGATTCCACGCCTATCGCCCATTCTCTCAGCATGTTAGGTCTCCTGTACGACTTGTTTACCCATTTTATTTCGGTATTTTCACCGTCCGACCCCGGCATCAACGGTTTTGAGGCCCGTATCACCCTACTCCCATCTACTGTACCCAAATTTTTGATAGCACGTAATTTGCCCTTTGCTCTCCGTGATAAGCTGTGCCCTGAACTTCAGCGCTAGCAAGACGAAGGCGTCATTATCCCAGTCTCTAATAGTCGGTGGGCGACGCCTGCCATTCTAGTCAAGAAGCCAAACGGCGTCTTGCAAATCTTTGCGAATTTCTCAAACACGACCAGCTTCCAGTCCACGGTCGACTCCTACCCCATCCCTAAAGTCGATGACATTTTGACCTGGATGGCGGGTAGTACTAATTTTGCCAAGATTAATCTCAAGCATGCCAACCTCCAGCTCCCCTTAGATGTGGTCATCAATATGCCATACAGCATCTGACTATAATTGCCTCCCACTTGGAATAGCTAGCACCCGAGCCATTTTATAACGTAATCTAGATTACCTAGATGACATCATTGTCGTCAGCACTGATGTAGCTGACATTGCCAAGTAGGGCAAATTACGGGCTTTGGAGCGCAAAACCTTCTGTGAAGCAAGGAGAAATGTAATTCTTTTGTCGATAACCTGGAGCACATCCTCAGTGCGGTGGGCATTCATCCCATACCATGATACGTGGAGGTGATCCAACTGTTGCCCCCATTCAGTTACGTTTGCCAGCTCAATTCTGTGCTGGGGCAGTTAAATTACTACTGATCATTCATTCGTTGAGCGACTGCCATAGCAGAACCTCACCACAACATCGGGAAAGATGTCAAGTGGGAATGGTCGCCATGGCTTTTGGGGAACTGAAGCAGACCCTCCTGCATAACTCTTGCCTCACCACATGTGATACATCCTTCCCACTCATTCTTGGTGCAGACACATCCGAGTGTGGGGTATGGGTGGTTTTGTCCCATATTTTTCTTGGGGTGGAATGGCCCATTGCTTTCATTTCGAAGACATTCTCGTTGCCCCAACGCCATTATAGCCAAATCGAGAAGGAGGCACTGGTCATAATCTGTAGCCTCAAAAAGTTTCAAGATTACTTCTGCAGGAGATCATCTACCTTGCTCACAGATCTCAAGCCACTGTTGCCCCTTTTAAAGGCTCCCCCATCCCTTCCCTCTAAGGTGGCCCATCGCCTCCCCCCCCCCCCCCCAGCTTTGGGCGCTGTTTTTGTTGCCTATAATTATGTCATCCAATATCGCTCCACCACCCACACGCCAATGCGGATGTTTTGTTTCATTTACTGGTAGGTCAGGATACAGATTTCGACATGGACCCAGAAGTCTGTTTTCACTTTGACGACAAGGCAGCAGACATTATTGCCCGCCTTCCACTGGACGCATTGCAAGTGGCCCAACACTACGCACCCAGTCATCAGGGAACTCCTTCGACAGTTCCAGCACGTGTGGCCCACTGATTTACACATTCTCATCAAGCTTACTGGCACTGGCGCTGTGAGTAACCTAATGTGCATGGGAGCCTCCTTCTACAGGATGAGAACCACAACAACCCATCGCCTCCTCCTCCCCCCCCCCTCCCCCCCCCCCCCCATGTATCGCTTGCCAGAGAAAGCAAACTGTGCCACACAACCGGTTGTTTCCATGACCAGATATCTCGACATCTTGGTCTCGCCTCCACCTAGATTTCACTGGGCCATTCTTGGGACATACCTGGCTCATAGCAGTGGATGCTGTTTTTGGTTTTCCCTGTGTTTTCCACATGTCCGGTACCTCCTCCAATCATACCATTCGGATGGTGTCCATAATTTTTTCCATCGACGGGCTGCCAGAACCTTTGGACAAGGATAAGGGCCCAATTTACTTCTAACGAATTTCTCTCCTTTTGTGAGGCGAATGGAACTCAGTTACTTCATACTGCCCTGTTCCATCCGGCCACCCGTGGCTGGCCGAACGTTTCGTTCGCATGTTGAAGACACGATTAGCAAAGCTCCTTCCCTGTCACCGTCTGGATGAGGCCCTAACATTATTCCTTGCTTTCTATCGTTCTAAGCCTTAGGATGGAATCTTCCCAGCCGAGAAATTGCATGAGCGGCCTCACTGGTCCAAACTCACCAACATCTATCTGCCGGTCTCTTCCCCACGACCCAGAAATTTCTTTCACATTCGGTGTGCTCTTTGAGACCTCGATCCGTGCGGTTCTAGACGCTTCAGTCTGGAACCGCGTGACCGCTACGGTCGCAGGTTCGAATCCTGCCTCGGGCATGGATGTGTGTGATGTCCTTAGGTTAGTTAGGTTTAAGTAGTTCTAAGTTCTAGGAGACTGATGACCACAGGTGTTAAGTCCCATAGCGCTCAGAGCCATTTGAACCATTTTTTTGAGCCCTCGCTTCTTCGTGGGGATGTCACAAATGGCTTCTGTCTAGGTCTTAAGTGACTACGATAACAAGCTCACAGGTTAATGTAAGTGAGAGATAAGCCATTTAAAATGTGAAATGCTGGTACATTAATAACGGGTGTAACCGATAGAATGTAGAACGGAAGCACACTAACGTGCATGCATTTTGTTGTACAGGAGGCAGATGCCAGTTTCTGGGCTGGAGTTCGATGCATGCGGCACGTGGTCGGTCAGTACAGGGACAGTTAATATTATTTGTGAATGAAACTGGAGTTGTAGTCAGATGATGTCCCATACATGCTCGATTGGGTACATATTTGGTGTCTAGCAAGCCAGGGAAACTTGTCGGCACTCTGTAGAGCATGTTGAGTTACAACAGTGGCATGTGGGCGAGTGTTATCCTGCTGGAAAACACCCCTGGAATGCTGTTCATAAATGGCAGCTCAATAGGTCGAATCACTAGATTAATGTACAAATTTGCCGTTAGGTTGCTAGAGATAACCTCGAGAGTCCTCCCGCTGACGTACGAATTCGCACACCAGACCATAGCTCCAGCTGTAGGTCCAGCGTGTCCAGCACCCAGACAGGTTGGGATGCGGTTACTTTAACTGGCCTCCTCCTAACTAACCACCGCTGGCACAGCACCCAGGCAGAACCAGATTCCATCAGAAGACACAACAGACCTACATTCTGCCCTCCAATGAGCTCTCGCTTGAGCACTGAAGTCGCAAATTGCAGTGGTTTGGGCACGCTACAGGGCTTCTGTCTT
Source organism: Schistocerca serialis cubense (assembly GCF_023864345.2). NCBI lineage: Eukaryota > Metazoa > Arthropoda > Insecta > Orthoptera > Acrididae > Schistocerca > Schistocerca serialis. The sequence continues at coordinate 940,830,347 of NC_064639.1, read as the reverse complement.
GGAGCTGTTGTTGAAGTAGTTGTAACAGCTCGTTGTGTCACTGTGGTGTCAATTGCTGCTGAAATTGTTGCTCCTGATACAGTATTGTGCACCAGCGCCATACGCCAGACATGATGGTCTTCTCTCCAGGTAGTGCCACGTGGCCGTTCCAAGCCCGGTCTTCCTGTTACCGTACATTCTCGTCACTAACACTGCCAGCAATTATGGTCAGTAGCTGCATTCCTGCCAAGTCTTCCTGCAGTATCGCAGAAGGAACATCCAGCTTCTCGTAGTCCTGCTACACGATGTCGTTCAATCTCAGTGAAGTGCTGATAATGGCGTCTTTGCCATTTTAAAATCATTTTTCGTAAACATCAACTCAACACGTCCAATATCAAAGGTAACTCTCACGATCGTCACAGAATGTATTTAAAGTAAACCTGATTTGCATCCTCATAGTGGCGCTGCTAGCGAGGTGGCGCAGTGGCTAGCACACTGGACTCGCATTCGAGAGGACGGCAGTTCAAACCCGCGTCCGGCCATTTAGATTTTCCGTGATTTTCCTGAATCGCTTCAAGCAAATACCGGCGTGGAGCCTTTGAAATAAATGGCACTGACGAGTTCCTTCCCTATCTTTTCCTAACCTGGTGGGACCGATGACTTTGCTGTTTGGTCCTCTCCCCCCCCCCCCCCCCCCCGCCCCACAACACAAGCAAGCAACCAAGCGACTAGCGCGAAATTTGAATAGACACCGTCTTTCTTTCAGATACAGAAGCGCGCCTACCCACTTTCGTTGATGTCGCAAAACTACTTTTTGGTGTTGCGATTTTTTTCCGTCAGTGTATTGCTCTTCTGAAAAATATAATCAATCTGTAGTCTGTTCTCATATAATTTGGGCTTCTTGTGCAATTGTTTTCACTTCTGTGTTCATTAGTTTAAAATCCGCACATGCCCTCAAATCGTATTCATGGAAGGACCGTAGTCGGGTGCAACAGCACCTTCAGCAGAGACAAAATTTATTTCTTTAAAAACAAAATTTTCAGCTAACAATTTAAGGCTGGATCTGCAAGATACGTGCTTTGTACAGGCGAAGCTGCCTAGGCTTTGGAGTTAAATGAAACATCTTCAGTTTGTTAGGCGTTGTAGAATACAGTGTGCACACGTACATCTGCACGACACGAATCCCTTCCATAAGGAGTAGTTCACCGACACTGATAGGTCGTATAGATAAGTTGTGAAGATTATGAGTTCAATTTGTCTTGATTTAACTTACGTTAAATGCCCGTTTAATTATTCCGTTGCAGTGTGAGAAAGTTGGTTCACTAGAGCATCTTGACTAGAAGCAGTCAGCTAGCCTTATTGTGTATTTATGTGCCAGATTTCATACAAGTTGGAATTTTTGAAGGGCTTTAAAACTGGTGTGATAATGTATCCATCGATCGCTTTCAGTTGCTTCGAAAGGGCACGGCCGATGTCCTTTCCAGATGTTTGAGAAGCCTCTGGCAAACCCCAAGAAGTTCCATAAGTCTGTTTACAAGTAATGCTTCACTGTAAAGCCTATCTGGAATGACAAACTGGTAGCGAAATACAGTGAGATCCAGAGGGGTCGACGTCTGGATTCAGGAGTTGGCAAAGAGAACAATTGTTTTGGTATGCCATGGAGACCAAACACTGGAAGCAGACACAAAAGTAAAATATTAAGGAATGTGAGACCGGAGCAGTTAAATGACGACCAAGTAAAAGTAGTTGCAGGAAGGGCAGACGCCAGTAAATTAATTCATTGGAAGGCCCTAAGGAAATGAAAATTATCCATGAACGAGGTGGTTTACAGTACCTACTTTCGAGAGATTCTTGAGTATGTAACGTCAGTCTGGTGTCTTAATGTGTAGAATTAATAGAGGAGATAGTGAATGTCCACAAACGGCACTTTCAACGTTTTCTGTTAGTGATGGAATTGCGAATAATTCATTTGAGCTTGTCTGTTGCAAATGGATAACGGGACCATTGTACGGAGCTGTCCTACAAAAAACGAAAACCATGGCTTTTTATCGTAGAGCTAATCGTAATGAACAGTTAATAGGTCATAACAAATGTAACAGAATTCTCTTGTGTGGTATTCGTGTGTTCAGAGATCAGTGCGGTGAATAGCTAGCGAATGCACTCGAGGTATATCAGACTATCGGAGCTAAATAACGGCATGGAGTATAATAGTCATGTTTGCTTTCTGTTGAGTCTTATTTAGACGGACGGCGTATGTTATTTGCATTTGAACCGGTTACAGTGGAAGTAAATATTCATTTATTGAGACAGTGTCTCAGACACAGCAAATAGTAACACAAAATAAATAACAGAGCATTTCCCGTATTAGCTTGTTACTGCTATTTTCGAAATGTCAGCAACTGCCATTTCTCTAAATTTTAACACGTATGTAACAGAAATTTAGCATCAGCACGTCATATAAACTGTGTCTATTTGAACACCATTTGAAGGAGTCACTCTGTAGAAAGAGGCGTTGAATAAGCAATCCAATACATTTTTTTCTGAAGGCAGGCTTTTTCATTCCAATACACTGTATTATTACCCACTCTTATGGCTACAAAACGCTTTTTTCCAACGTAATCTTCGGTCCACGCGACCGCCTTATGCCACCTTACTGGGAGGGCTTATATGCCCGCATGGTACCACTCTACTGGAGCCAACGTCTTGCTACATCAAAAACCTGACTGGTGGTATCGACGGATTGCTCCACATGTTGGGCATAATGTATAGGTGGTATGTCGCTCCTTTCAGAAATGGTCTGTGGATAATTCCCACACCTGTGGACCAGGATCTGGACATCCGCGTATTACAGACGCACGTCAGCATCGATGCTTTATACTAGCAGAGGTGGCCGACCGATCATCATCCAGGGAAGGAATCTGCTCGAATGTTGCACCTCACGTGTCACTGAGGGCCACTGGGAATCGTCTGCTTGCGTCAGGGCTAAGATCACAGGGACCGATGACCTCAGCAGTTTCGTTCCATAAGACCTTACCACCACTAAGATGACGTGTGCCTCTGGTCTGCATCGACTGATATCACAACACCGACATGCACTGCTACTTTCACAAGCTGCGACATCGACCCTCATATGTAACAAGTTTCCTTTAATTTACGTCTATGGTCACAAACTTTTTGTTAACAGATTACCGGTTTCGGCCTTTAATGACCATTATCAGATCTGTTTCATAAAAACATTTAACATTTGACGATGCCACTATGGCTGCAGTACATTAGGACTTTGTTTTTATGAAACAGATCTGAGGATGGTCATTAAAGACCGAAACCGGTAATCTGTTAACAAAAACGTTTGTGACCATAGACGTAAATTAAAGGAAACTTATCACTGCTACTTTGGTATCATGAAAGAGTCGACTCGAGAATGGAATGGCGCTCTGTAGTCTTCAGCGATGAGAGTACGTTCTGTCTACACGTGAGTGATGTACGTACACGAGCACAGCGAGCGGCGTATTCCGGAGTCCATTCTCCATGACACACGGTCCCACCCAAGGGCTCTTGGTATGGGGTCCTTCAGTTACCACCACTCGCGGTCACATCTGGTATTTCTCCAGGGTAAAGTCACTAATGCCCGGTACATTTCAGTGAGTGTTATCTCCATGGTAATGACATTTCCTCGACAGGAAGATGATGCACTTTTTCAGCAGGACAATGTATGTCCACATACGGTTGCTGAGATGAAAAGTGCTCTTGTGTGGTGTACAACATCTATGTACCGAGCGAGTTGGCTCGGTGATTAGCACACTGGACTTACATTCGGGAGGATGATGGTTCAAACCCGCGTCCGGTCATACTGATTTACATTATGTGATCAAAGTATCCGGACATCCCCAAAAACATACGTTCTTCATATTAGGTGCGTTGTGTTGCCGCCTACTGCCAGGTACTCCATATCAGGAACCTCGGTAGTCATTAGACATTGAGTGTTTGGGTGTCACTTGTGTCATACGTCTGTACGCGAGATTTCCACGCTCCTAAACATCCCTAGGTCCACTGTTTCCGATGTGATAGTGAAGTGAAAACGTGAAGGGACACGTACAGCACAAAAGCGTTCAGACCGACCTCGTCTGTTGACAGACAGAGATCGACGACAGTTGAAGAGGTCTTCATGTGTAATACGCAGACATCTATCCAGACCATCACACAGGAATTCCAAACTGCATGAGGATCCACTGCAAGTACTACGATAGTTAGGAGGGAGGTGAGAAAACTTGGATTTCGTGGTCGAGCGGCTGCTCACACAGCACGCCAGTAAATGCCAAACGACGCCTCACTTGGTGTAAGGACCGTGAACATTGGACGATTGAACAGTGGAAAAGCGTTGTGTGGAGTGACGAATCACGGTACACAATGTGGCGATCCGATGGCAGGGTGTGGGTACGGAAAATGCCCGGTGAACGTCATCTGCCAGCGTGTGTAGTGCCGACAGTAAAATTCAGAGGCGATGGTGTTATGGTGTGGTTGTGTTTTTCATGGAGGGGGCTTGCACCCCTTGTTGTTTTGCGTGGCACTATCACAGCACGGGCCTACATTGATGTTTTAAGCACCTTCTTGCTTCCACTGTTGAAGAGCAATTCGGGGATGGTGAGTGCATCTTTCAACACGATCGATCAACTGTTCATAATGCACAGCCTGTGGCGGAGTGGTTACACTACAATAACATCCCTGTAATGGACTGGTCTGCACAGAGTCCTGACTTGCATAATTTAGAACACCTTTGGGATGTTTTGGAACGCCGACTTCGTGTCAAGCCTCACCGACCGCCATCGATACCTCTTCTCAGTGCAGCACTCCGTGAAGAATGTGCTGTCATTCCCCAAGAAGCCTTTCAGCACCTGATTGAACGTATGCCTGCGAGAGTGGAAGCTGTAATCAAGGCTAAGGGTGGGCCAACACCACATCGAATTCCAGCATTGCTGATGGAGGGCGCCACGAACTTTTAAGTCATTTTCAGCCAGGTGTCCGGATACTTATGATCTCATAGTGAGTTCCCTAAATATTTTCAGGCAAAAGCCGGGTTGGTTCCTTTGAAAGGGCATGGCCGAATTCATTTCCCATCCTTCCATAATCCGATAGGACCGATGACCTCCGCCAAGTCAGCAAAAGGAACAACCAACCAACCAACGACAACTACCCTGCCCAGTAAAATCACCAGATCTCTCACCAATAAGAATACGTATGGGAACTTACTCATACGCCAAAAACTGCAAGAGCCATTGTCAAATTGCAACAAATGCTTAAAAAATCTTCTCAGGATGCCTAGTGCACCTTTACGATCGTTTTCATGCGAGAATAGACGCCTGTGTTGCCGGTGAGTGACGCGCGGTGACGGCTGCCTGCAAGTAGCCAGGGTCCAGCGCTCATCCATCACCGGCAGAGGCAGCAGTGACTCCCGTGGCTGAGGCCAGAGGGCAGCAGCGGCACGCGGTCACGTCAAGTGTTGCTTTCCGCGGGAAATCCATACACTTCCCATTGATTACCACTGCACCCTGTACTGTGACATGTGTGATTCATTTGGTCTGAATTTGTTATCATATACTTTGGCAGTGATGACCTACGTGTCACATCTCTTACCTATAAAATGGGCTTGTCCTTGAGGGTGTTGCGTTTTTTTTTCCTGTAGAATATTTGGAATAGCGCATGAAACACAACAATCATCTTTCCCGAAGTCTGGTAGCTCTACAGGATTTATTTATTTATTTACACGTTAAGTTCCGTAGGACCAAATTCAGGAGCATATCTCCAAGGTCATCGAACGTGTCAGTACATGAAGCTACAACATAAAAGTAATAACAGATAAAAATAAAATGTTTATGAACTCAAAAAAGTCAAGCCATAAGTTTAAGTAAACGCAATCAACAATATAAAATAAGAATCAGCTTAAGTTTTCAAGGAACTCCTCAACAGAATAGGAGTCACCCACGAGGAAACTCTTCAGTTTAGATTTTAAAGCGCATGGTTTACTGCAAAGATTTTTGAATCCTTTGGTAGCTTATTGAAAATGGACGCAGCAGTATACTGCACACCTTTCTGCACAAGAGTTAAGGAAGTCCGATCCAAACGCAAGTTGGATTTCCGCCGAGTACTAACAGAGTGAACGCTGCTTATTCTAGGGAATAAACTGATATTTTTAACAAGAAACGACAGTAAAGGATATATATGTACTGACAGGCCAATGTCAAAATACCCACACTAGTGAACAGGGGTCGAAAAGAGTTTCACGAACTTACACCACTTATTGCCCGAACCGCCCATTTCTGAACCAAAAATATCCTTTTATAATGAGAAGAGTTACCCCAAAATATAATACCATACAACAAGAGCGAATGAAAATAAGCAAAGTATACTAATTTTCGTGTCGAACGACCACTTACTTCAGATACCGTTCGAATAGTAAAAATGGCAGCATTAAGTCTCTGAACAAGATACTGAACGTGGGCTTTCCATGACAGTTTACTGTCTACCTGAATACATAGAAATTTGAACTGTTCACTTTCACTAATCATATGCCTATTCTGTGAAATTAAAAGCCGTTTTCTGTTGAATTAAGTGTTTGAAACTGTAAAAACTGAGTCTTACTGTGGTTTAGCGTTACTTTGTTTTCTACAGGCTATGAACTTATGTCTTGCACTGCACTATTTGAAACCGAGCCAATGTTGCACGCAACATCCTTTATTGCCAAGCTAGTATCATCAGCAGACAGAAATATTTTAGAGTTACCCGTAATACTAGAGGGCATGTCATTTAAATAAATAAGGAATAGGAGTGGCGCCAACACTGACCTCTGGGGCACTCCCATTTTACTGTACCCCACTCAGACCCCACACCACAGCCATTATCAACGCTGAATAATTACCTTTTGCTGTCTGTTGTTAAAGTTCAAATGGTTCAAATGGCTCTGAGCACTATGGGAATTAACATCTCAGCAGTCCCGCGGTTCCGGACTGCAGCGCCTAGAACCGCACGGCCACCGCGGACGGCGTTGTTAAAGTAAGAGGTGAACCAATTGTGAGCTACTCCCCTTATTCCGTAATGGTCCATCTTCTGGAGCAATATTTTGTGCCGCACGGGGTAGCCGTGAGGTCTGGGCACCTTGCCACGGTTCGCGCAGCTCCCGCCATCGGAGGTTCGAATCCTCCCTTGGGCATAGGTGTGTGTGTTGTCCTTAGCGTAAATTAGTTGGATTAAGTAGTGTGTAAGTCTAGGCACCGATGATCTCAGCAGTTTGGCCCCACAGAACATAGCACAAATTTCCAATTTCCAATATTTTGTGATCAACACAATCAAACGCCTTAGTTAGATAAAAAAATTGCCCAGCGTTCGAAACATCCAGTACCTCATAGAGAAAAGAGATTATAGAATTTTCAGTTGTTAAACGACTTCTAAAGCCGAAATGTACATTTGACAGTACAATGGTGATGTAATCACCAAATAAGCAGTGGTGGCTCATGAGTATGCATTCTGGATGTTCGCAAATTTTGAGATACAGATAAATACGAGAATGTGAAAATAATAGCATCTGCTGTATGGCAGTTATGCTTATCGACTTATTTACACAACTACGGACATTGCCAATAATAATAATAATAATAATAATAATAACAGTAATCATAATATTTATAACATGTAAAACTTGCCTGAAAAAAGAAAGAATTGTTTTTGTGGACTTTTGTTGTTTTGAACATAATTAAGTACAGCTTAGCGCAAGAACGGAATAATGTCATGCTTTCGCTATTCCCTATTTCGCATTTTTGTGTGAGTGGGAGTTTTCATGCTTTTTTTATTTTTTTTGACAAATGCACGAGACTCCTAACACATGTATTAGTTAACGAATTAACTTCTGTGCTGAAAATCAGATTTTCTAATGTTGCACCCACACAACAACTTATTAAACATTTCTTTGTTAAATGTTCGCTTATAGTCACGCTTATTTGATTTCGTCATTTTCTCAGTCAACAGATCTGGTCTAGGAGGCCCTAGTTCCTTTGTGGCTAACTTTGCCTGGGTGTTTTCTTTTCTGTTAGCACTTAACACAAACGCAACAGAGTTCGTGTGATTCCTCCACTGTAAGCAACCAACTCCAAATACAAACTGCCGTTTGTGGAAAGGAATAAACACAAGTAGTACTGTCAACCAACACTGGCACTTTACTAGAATGCAAATGAGGCGCTGAGAACCATAAGGAGCAAAAGCATACCGTGTTCGATCCCATATTTAAGTGAATATCAGGGAAACCAATGAGACAGCTTGTTGCAAATGTTCATACTTACAATGTGGGCCTACAGTACAGATAAATCTGACCCACCATAAGATCAACAGAAGTCAGAAGCACTAATAAAGGCTACAGTCTCACAATCAACGATGATTTGCTGTATGATTCTCAGCGTCTCAAGTGGATTCAAAATGGCTCTAAGCACTATTGGACTTAACATCTGAGGTCATCAGTCGCCCTAGACTTAGAACTAATTAAACGTAACTAACCTAAGGACATCACACACATCCATGCCCGAGGCAGGATTCGAACCCGTGACTGTAGCAGCAGCGCGGTTCCGGATTGAAGCGCCGAGAACCGCTCAGTCACATCGGAAGGCTTCAAATGGATTACTGTTTAATAAAATCTAAAACTTAATATACTAAATCTCATTCAGAATCCCAGAAAATACGTTTTTCTATGAGTTACCCGTAACATACTGATGTCCGATGTAATTTTACTATATAGTGAGTGAATTGGCATATTTGATGAATGTGCTACCGACTAGCGGAATTTATGCCAAGCGAAAGGGGATAAAAGTCTGCTACAGTGTGCTACCAGCTGGCGGCACTGACGTAAACTTCTAGTTGAGTGGTAAAGGTTAGCTTTGTACGCCGTGAACCGTATACGTTGTTTAGCAAAGCCGTATATAAATGGACTATTGGGAAAGTAAGATACGATCGGTCGCGAAATGGAAACCACGGTGAAAATCAAGGAGGTCTTATTTGCAACAGTTGCCTACATCTTCCAGCTACTTCTTTACGTAGTCGCGGTGTCAACTTAGACATTGCACCAACTTTCCAATACCCTCGACACAGAAAAAAGCCGCAGATCCTTTATATTGGTCTACAGCCTGTTGCTGTGCGAAAATATTGTCTGCATAGCCAGCGATTCGCGAGATATCTGGGAGAGCGAATTACGGCGTGGGTGATCAAACACTTCCCAACGGAAACGCTGCAGGAGCATCTTTATTGCCCCTGCCGTGTGCCGTAGAGAGATGCCATGAATGGCCGGCTGCCTTGGCCGAGCGGTTCTAGGCGCTTCAGTCCGGAACCGCGCTGCTGCTACGGTCGCAGGTTCGAATCCTACCCCGGGCATTGATGTGTGTAATGTCCTCAGGTTTAAATAGTTCTAAGTCTAGGGGACTGATGACCTCAGATGTTAAGTCCCATAGTACTCAGAGCCATTTTTTGATGTCTTCATTGAGGAAACGCACGACAGTTATGTTATGTGGGCTGCATGACTTCACGCGAAATCTCTCAACAGGCCCTCATACTTGGCGGGAGACACTATTTTCTAGACTGTGCGTTCAACACTGAAAGAACAACGTGACGTGACGACGGGCATACTAGAGACACTCCTCAATACATCTGCGCAAAGCTTCATCAGGTTTTCACTGTGGTTTCCATTTCGCACCATACTTTACGAATAGCCCTCGTACAAGACCCGTAAGGCAATTGCATTATGCCAGTTACGCATGCGCAAAAGCTCTTTAAAATGTGCGCAACTGAAAAGTGTTCTCGCGATCCTGATGCCAAGTTTTATGGAGACTAGAGGATGAGCAATGAAGCGTAGCATAAATTTAGTGCCGCGTATTTCAGATTACCGTGTCTGCAAGTTTAGTGCCGTGTATTTCAGATTACCCCGTAAACATTTCGTTCAATAGCATTCAAAGAAAAATAACAAATCCGCAGTACTTAGGGTGTTCACGTGCTCTTCTGCTCATACACAACAGCTACCGCTGTCAATAAGAACCTTCAGCCGTATATGACGTTCGTTGAACTGAGGGCTTTATCAAAGCTGCGGAAGGTGTTATGCAGTGTGAACCTGATATAACCTGAGGCGACAGAATTTTTTTTAAAAAAAATTGTCTGCATGTTATGGTGAGTTAACGATGTTGATAAATGTTTCAAAGTTTGTATAAATTTGTTAATTTAGGAAGCAGGCATGGTAGCACGGGCTTCACGCCAGTGTCTGCTTCCCATGAAGTGGACTGCGTCGATATTCGGTAGTCCCCCGCAATAAGGGGATTTCCCGCGGGAAGCAACACTGGAGGTGACCGCGTACCGCTGCTGCCCTCTGGCCGCAGCCACGGGAGTCACTGCTGCCTCCGCCGGTGATGGATGAGCGGTGGGGGGGCGCCGGCTACTTGCTGGGGAGCGCCACCGCGCGTCACTCAGCCACCGCAAAAATGGCTGCCGTCCTTCAGTGACAAAAGACGGCGCCGCTGTAATCTGCGGAACACGCGCCACCTCCGCCATCCTCCTTACCTCCGCGTTTTCTTTACCCACCTCATCTTGCCTTTGGCTTGCGTCCCACCACAATTCCGCTGAGATACCATCCGACAGCGGTAGAAGTCGAAGTTCGATGTACCATTGTCTTTATACGACCGCTTCCGACTACTGTAATAAGATGGAACGAAATATGGCAGGTGCACTGAGGGATGATTGTATCCGTTTGGAGGTATCCGAATCTGCTGATACTGGAATAATAATAACCATAGTACGTTGGACAGACAAAGGCAGAAGCCCTAACAGAATACTTACTTCAACTGACAGATGAAAAAAGGAAGTACAAAAATGATAAGGAAAATGTAAGGAATACGGCAATGTAAACTACACAGGAATGAAATCAGAAGGTTGCAGAAAAAATATGAATATATACAAAAGGAAATGATCATCGGAAGGACAGATTCAGCGTGTAGAAAAGTCAAAGTAACTTTATAGTAAAAATGACTCTAAAAAAGCTTGTTGGTTGCTGAAAAAATCTTGTAGCTGTTTCTGGAGGCTTTATTTCCACATTCACGGCATATTTCGGGCCCAGCCCATCTTCTAGTAACTTGAAACCAATTAAAATTTGGGATTACAAACACTTGATGGTGGTAAGCTAGGACAAAGAGAGGTTGAAACGTATGGCAGCACCTTGCAGCAGGCTACAAAAGTCAACAGATCTTCCTGGCAGATTAAAACTATGTACTGGACCGGAACCTGACCACGGGACCTTGCCTTCCACGGGCAAGTGCTGTACAGGATGAGCCACCTAAGCATGTCCCACGATCCTCGCTACAGCCTTACTTCCGCCAGTATACCTCCCATCTTTCAATCCTTCCATGTTCGAGTCCCCGTCCCGCACACAATTTTTATGTGCCAGGAAGTTTCGAATCAGTGCACACACTCCGCTACAGAGGGAAAATTCATTCTGGAGATATGCAGATCATCGGTGAAAGTAAGATCGAATACACGTTGATGTCAAATTTGGTGCAAGGGAAAATCGATAGCCTGTTAATGTGAAAATTCAGATGTCTGAGAGTTCGCTTCACCGTATGTAATGAATTGGACATTGACTGAAAAAAAGCAAGAGCGAAATACTTCTTCGGTCTGGTGAAACTTCTGAAGTGCCAAGAATTGGTCATATATTTTGTAAACATCGACGGCTTCGAGGATGGATAGAAAGAAATTCGAATCTTAGAAAGACGTGCGATCGCGATGATCGTACCTGTCAAAGTTGGATTCGAGTCGAGACAGTGGACAAAAAAAAAAAAAAATGTTAAGGATACAATGGGTCGATCGGGGATTACAAGAAGTTTTGAAAACGGAGCAGATCTCGTTAGCAAGTCTTGTAGCATGGATGTGAGAAAATGCAATTACCAGACCTGTGACGGGGGAAAAGCACGGAAGATGTATTTCCTTGACAGATAAAGAATGTGCTGATATGAGCAGTGAAATGAGTTATCCCTACTGGGAGTTGAGGCAACTTGAAGAATGAAGCTCTAGAAAGGAGATTGAGCCAAGCTTGTTATGATAGCCCATGGCCTTAAGGGTCCATGATCATTTGATGACTTCATGATGATTCTCGAACTATGATGGTGATACTGATGATCTATCATCGGATAATCGGATGATCATCAACGGATTATCGGATAATGATGATCGCATGATGACGACGATGTAAACGGTTTTTAGAGCCACAGTCGTGTGTTAAAAAAAGCGCGGGGTTAAAAATGGAATAAAGATTCATTTTTCCTGTCAGGAATTCACGTTTGGATATGAGAGTTGGCTTCAGCAATACTGTCGAACTGTAAATACCCTCTCTCTCTCTCTCTTTTCATGTCTTTCTCTCTTTTCATTTTGACTATTGCTACTCGGATAAGTGACTGTTCACTCGCGTATGCAAACGCAAATACCACATGCGGTCACTGTTTTATCCTGCTTGTTATTTTAGGGCGTATATGTGGCAGCTATGTGGCGCGCGCGAGTTTGTGTGTGTGTGTGTGTGTGTGTGTGTGTGTGTGTGTGTATTTGGGGTGAGGTCTTTAAGCTGCATGCAATCAGAAAGCTTTGTAGATAGCAGATGCTGACCACTGAAACACAAACAGACGCGAAGTACTACCGGTTCGTGTTTCAGTGTATTCCTTGTCAAAATGATATGCTTTACGTTGTTTTCACAGCCTACATTCTAATATTTATTTCTCTACATATACCTGCTACAGAATTCGTTACGAGTGAGTGATTTAAGCCCAAGTTGTATGTGAGTGTATTGGTGGGTTCATATTTCAAAGAGCTGCAAAGGAAAAAAGAATGTGCATGTGCACAGACTTTCCAAATACATGAAGAATTGCTTTCAGTCACAATGATACGGGTATAATTGCATTGCAAGGTACGTTTCAGGCCTCGAATATCGAACTTTATTTATACAAATCAAGACAGGACCATCGGACTTGTGGACGTGCACTATGGGACTTAACACCTGAGGTCATCAGTCCCTTAGAACTTAGAAGTACTTAAACCTAACTAACCTAAGGACATCACACACATACATGCCGGAGGCAGGTCTCGAACCTGCAACCGTAGCGGTCGCGCGGTTCCAGACTGAAGCACCTAGAACCGCTCGACCACTCCGGCCGGCTTTTGGACGTAGATAAAGCGTTCGACAATGTAAATTGTGCAAGGTGTTTGAAAGTCTTAGAACATACGTGGTGGCTACAGGGAAATACCAATAATATATAGTACGCACAAAACGAAGAGGGAAAAATAAGAATGGAAGACCAAGACGGAAGTAGTCGCATAAGAAAGAATCTGTTCAGACTATACATCGAAGAAACAATGACGGAATTAGATGTCTGACGACATTGGTATTCTTAGTGAAAGAGAGGGAGCACTGCAGCACTTGTTGAATGTAATGAACAGTCTAATGAGCACAAACTAGAGATTGAGAGTAAGCCGGAGAAAGACGAAAGTAATGAGTAGCAGCAAAGATGAGACTAGTGGTAAACTTAACGGTACCACCACTATAGAATTAAAAAAAATCTGTTTTTTATCGGATTTAAAGATGCTTTGATCCTTGTAAAACAAAACAAAAGAGTGTTGTTTAGAATTCCGAGATCCTCCTGAAGCGCCTCAGATGACCTGAAACGGCGTACCTGCGTCATCCTTGTAGCCCCTGTAATGTCTGGGTGAAGGTGGAGGAATTTCAAAACGATAATACGTTAGCTTCGCGTTAGCAAGTATAGGACAAAGACAGTTCATTCGCTTTTGTATGCAGTTTGAATTTTGATAGTTTATTTGTGAAGTTATAGTATTCAGTGGAGTGGCGTCACGTTACTATTTCAAAATGTAGTTACCAGGTAAAAGACCAACCGGGCGGCCTAGGAAGAGATGGGCAGGTCAGGTTAATGAAGATCTCAAGAGCAAAGTAGTAACGTGGAATGAAGTGGAGAGAGAAAAGCTGTGATAGGACAGAAATCAATGATGGCGTACCTTTCACAAAGTTCCTACCTGACTCGCTGGAAGGAAATGATATTGATGACGAGTTGAGAATCAGAGCAGTGGCCTCAAAAAAGTTTAGATGTAATTTCAAACCTTTTAGAAATTTTTGTCACTGACTGCCCCCCATCCCACCCCAACCCCTCCCCCAAAGCCCGCAAAATAACAGTTGATCGCTTACTGCATTTTCAATGATCATTCAGTAAAAAGCTTCAGCGTCAGGTATGACATTCAAGTTGAACATTTCCTTTCTGTGAACGTTATAGACAATAAATGTTTCAGGCAGTAATCACTTGTACCACTGAAGGTACTTGCAAAATTATGTGATTGTACTGCTGATAGTTTAGGAAGGAAATACGCTACTGGCCATTAAAATTGCTACACCACGAAGATGACGTGCTACAGACGCGAAATTTAACCGACAGGAAGGAGATACTGTGATATGCAAACGATTAACTTTTCAGAGCATTCACACAAGGTTAGGGCCGGTGGCGACACCTACAACGTGCTGACATGAGGAAAGTTTCCAATCGATTTCTCATACACAAACAGCAGTTGACCGGCGTTGCCTGGTGAAACGTTGTTGTGATGCCTCGTGTAAGGAGGAGAAATGCGTACCATTACGTTTCCGACGTTGATAAAGGTCGGATTGTATCCTATCGCGATTGCGGTAATCGTATCGCGACATTGCTGTTCGCATTGGTCGAAATCCAATGACCGTTAGCAGAATATGGAATCGGTGGGTTCAGGAGGGTAATAGCGAACGCCGTGCTGGATCCCAACGGCCTTGTATCACTAGCAGTCGAGATGACAGGCATCTTATCCGCATGGCTGTAACGGATCGTGCAGCCACGTCTCGATCCCTGAGTAAACAGATAGCGACGTTTGCAATACAACAACCATCTGCACGAACAGTTCGACGACGTTTGCAAAATGACTCTGAGCACTATGGGACTTAACATCTATGGTCATCAGTCCCCTAGAACTTAGAACTACTTAAACCTAACTAACCTAAGGACATCACACAACACCCAGTCATCACGAGGCAGAGAAAATCCCTTACCCCGCCGGGAATCGAACCCGGGAACCCGGGCGCGGGAAGCGAGAACGCTACGACGTTTGCAGCAGCATGGACTATCAGCTCGGAGACCATGGCTGCGGTTACCCTTGACGGTGCATCACAGACAGGAGCGCCTGCGATGGTGTACTCGACGACGAACCTGGGTGCACGAATGACAAAACGTCATTTTTTCGGATGAATGCAGGTTCTGTTTACAGCATGATGATGGTCGCATCCGTGTTTGGCGACATCGCGGTGGACGCACATTGGAAGGGTGTATTCGTCATCGCCATACTGGCGTATCACCCGGCGTGATGGTATGGGGTGCCATTGGTTACACGTCTCGGTCACCTCTTGTTCGCATTGACGGCACTTTGAACAGTGGACGTTACATTTCAGATGTGTTACGACCCGTGGCTCTACCCTTCATTCGATCCCTGCGAAACCCTACATTTCAGCAGGATAATGCACGACTGCATGTTGCAGGTCCTGTACGGGGCTTTCTGGATACAGAAAATGTTCAACTGCTGCACTGGCCAGCACATTCTCCAGATCTCTTACCAATTGAAGACGTCTGGTCAATGGTGGCCGAGCAACTGGCTCGTCACAATACGCCATTCACTACTCCTGATGAACTGTGGTATCGTGTTGAAGCTGCATGGGCAGCTGTACCTGTACACGCCATCCAAGCTCTGTTTGAGTCTTTGCCCAGGGGTATCAAGGCCGTTATTACGGCCAGAGGTGGTTGTTCTGGATACTGATTTCTCAGGATCTTTGCACCCAAATTGCGTGAAAATGTAATCACATGTCAGTTCTAGTATAATATATTTTTCCAATGAATACCCGTTTATCATCTGCATTTCTTCTTGGTGTAGGAATTTTAACGGCCAGTAGTGTAGCTTTTGAGGAAAATGTGAACAGTTCTAAATATTGATCGTAGCAATGTTTAGAGAATTAAAAAAGATATGTTGGGAAGTAGTTATCACATGACTCAACGATTTGTAATCAGATGCTTGTAGCTGTTTTAGGAACGTATGACTTGCAGTTTCACGAGTGTATGGGGGAGGGAATGGTGGCGATTTTGTGGCTAACTTAGAAATTCAGTATGTAGATGTACGTTTACTCCTATATAGGCGGAGATGAGATGCAGTGGAAAGGTTGATGTAAAGTGGAGGAGCGCTTTTCCCTTAAGCTAGTGGGCAATTCCCGGGCCTGCCCCCCGACTCCTGCAGAGCAAACTGCCTGGGAAAGTGGCAGCTGCCCGCGGCGGGTATTTTCCGCGCCGCTGCCCCGCTAGCCGCTGGCTCGCCCCTTGCTTAATAGCCAGGCCGGTGGTGTGGTGTGCGTATGTAGCGAGACGAGCCAGAACCAGAGGAACACGGGCTGCGCGCGGCCGAGGGGCGTGTAGCGGCGCCGTGACACTGCCGCCTGCACCGCAATTAGCGCTTGCCAGAGGTCGCAGGCCTCGGACACCTGCAGCCTGCTGCCGCTACCCACCTGCCGTCTCTCTGTCTGCAGATGGAAGGCGCAGAGCCAACTAGAAGTCGTCAGAACTTGTCGAGTTTAGCCAGTGCGGCATGTTCAGAAAGGGCAGTTAGAGGTACATGAACATTACAACTACGTTGTCATACTACTTTGTGATAATCACCTCTGGCGCCATCAGGATGTGAAAACTTGCACTGCTGTAGCGAAGGCGGCAGTCAATATGAAGAGGAGATTATTATTACGGGGCAAACTAGATAAAGTTCTGAGGAAAAAATATGGCAAGTGTTGTAAGATGGCAAGAACTATGCCCCTTACATGAAGTCATTAAAGATCACCGAACTCACGTTGAGCGAACAGTAGGGCTGAACAAAAATGACTGACAATGCACAATGCATCTTGTAGAGGGTATAGTATGGACGTATTGGAATAATTAATGTTGGGTGATGGTTTTAAAGTAATTCACGAGACGTGAAAACTTTGTGGAAACGCGTTGATTTACTGGAGGCTAGTTTATTTCAGGGAAGTATTCAGAGTTGACCGCGGCCGGGTGGCGGTGTGCGGCTGGGGAGCGGCGAAGGGAAGTGACAATAGGCAGCTTAGGGCGGCTCAAACTCTGAGAAAGCGGTAACGGGGCTCGGCCTCCAGAGGCCTTAAAATAAGTCACAGTGAGGGGGTGGTTGACCCCATGCTGATGTACCAGGAAGCAGACAGAGTACTTGTACACCTGTTGATAAATATCTGTCGTCCCATTTTCAGTGAAACATGCGAGAAAGCCGCACAAAGCTATGGTGGAACGGTCAACAGAGGCCGAAATATGCATGTTAGTGACTATAGCAACTTCACGCTGAATTCACGGTCTGCAGAGTCTGCAGTAAATCAGGGGAAGAGCGATAGAATGAAATATGCCAGCCTCCGTGGGGAACGTAGGACCAAGGAATTTGAAGTACTCTCCTGGGAGTCAGAATTTCGGAAGAATTGGTGTTTTATACAAATGCTAACCTTGATTGGTGGCCTGCGAGAGGAAGGGAAATTTTGTGGGAATTTGTTCTCTTCCCAGAACAGGCATTGGTCAGCACTGGGAAGCGATGCATAATTAACGCGACTTGCGCTGCAATTGGCGTAAGTGATTTTGCTGGAGGGGAAACCGAGGTGAAGTGCGGACTGGCAGAAGTCTCCGTAGAAGTTTTCCGTCCCCAGCTTGACTAGAGTGCGGACTTGGCGCTCTTTACTCAGCTTGCCTGAGAGACAGTGAGCATCTCTGCAGTTTAGGATTTTGAAAACGGAACGATTGAGCTTGGAGATAGAAAGTTTTTCGTTCAGCTGTGTACTGAGCGACATAGCTAGGAGTGAATAGACGAGCGCAGCCTTGCAGCACCACGAGGCCGGCTGACGCCGGACAACGACGACGCCCCGGCACGCTGAATTCGGTGATATTGCGCCCACTCCGGCTTGAGTTAGGCCACTGATTAATTTGTTGGATCACGTCGGCAAAGTTTCCGCGAGGGTTTCATGGGCTGTGTATTGTAGAATTCTTCTTGCACTCTGCTTTACGCCTGGGTCAGTTGACAGGAATTTTAATTTTGATTTATTGCGCTTTACTCCAAGTAAACGCAATTTATTGCCACTGCCTGTTAGGAGAGTCATGTAATGTGATGATGGAAGGTCGAGAGTTAAAAATAAATTTGTGCTAATCGACTACATCTGTTTTCAATCAAGTAGTTGAAATCCCAAGTCACTTTCTTAATTGATTTTATGTTCAATATTTGCATCTGGTGTTCAATAGCTGAATATAACATCAATGTGCACCCCTTTTTAATTAAAATGGATCAATTCTGAATCAATTAATGTCAACACTGCCACTGCAGTTCAATCAGGAGTCACAGGGCTTTATTACTTTCTTTGCGTTATCTGATATTGCGACAGTTTTGCACTCTCTGTTGATCTGTTAGTCAATTAGCTAGGGAGAACACACGACAAAACCAGATAAGTGACGGGTGGGGTGTTACAGTGTTTTGTCTGGAGTGAGACACTTTATGGAACAGAAACATGGAGGTTGAAGCGAGAGGATGAGAAACCGAAGCATTTGAGATGTGGGTATGGAGGAGAATGGAGATTGTAATCTGAATGGAAAAACGAAAGAGTGTTGCAAAGTGTCGGTGACAGGACAAGATTGCTGCGCAGGTTATAAGAGAGAGGAAGAAGAACTGGATGGGGCATCTGTTGCTAACAGACGCTTTGGAACGCCTTATTCATAGGAGGAGATTGAGAGGAAAGAGAAGATACAAGATAATGGAGGAGTATGGAGACTGTAAGCTGAATGGAAAGAGTAAGTAACAAAAAAGTGTTGGAAAATGTCGGCGAGAGGACAAGATTGCTGCAGGCTATAAGAAAAAGGAAGAAGTACTGGATGGGACATTTGTTGAGACGGTAGTGCCTGCTAAGAGACGTTTTGGAAGGTCTAGTTCGTGGGAGGACACTGAGAGGAAGGAGGAGATACAAGATGACAGACGACATAAAAGGAACAGAACAGGAGACAGGAGAGCATGGAGAGGTACCACGTGAAAACCTGCCTTTGGGCAGAGCACTGATGACGACCTCTTTACAAGGCGACTTCGAGGAGTGTCCCACTTCAATTTTCTCCTTACTTCTAGGATCTGAAGTCAATGCAAGGACGTCTGTTTCCTAAAGCAGCGCGATACATTTCTCAGAAGCACTCGAAAAAAATCTACTTTTCAAGATTTCCGAGCGTTGTTGAAGTTCGAAAACTTCGAGCAGTTTGAGAAAGCTGTCCGTTTCTGCTTGCATAATGAATAGTATTGTTATGCGGGGTTTATTGTTCTCTTTTTGTTAAACGTAAATAGTATTTTCTTTTATCTGGGTTCTTTATTTATCGAATAGAAATGGTACTTAAAATTTTGAATCAAAATTTTCTAATAAAACTAAAAACTTTTAGCAAAATGTCTTATTGAGGTGTACAGGGTGATTCACGAAGATATGCAAATATTTTAATATGCTATTCTGCAAGTAAAGGTAAAGAAAGAAGTTCATATAAACAAAGGTTCGCAAATCTTTAGTTATGGAGTTACGGCTAATAAAAGATTTTGCCTGCAATTTAGCAACTTTGGTAATATGAAGCCTTCGCAAAACTGTACGATGTTAAAGTAAAGCACCATTTACATTTATTTTATTCTTATTGGACTGGCGACCCTAATAAAACAAGTCCCAGACGTGTATCTGCAGTAGTTTTCCAGAACATTCAGAGAAGCAAAGATTATTATAAAAGTAAATTTGTTAACTTTACATTAAGAGTGTAGAAACGTTTATATCGTTGTTGGCAACCGTTAGTGAGTTGTTTCAGTCGTTTCCTAACCTTGAAACGAGTTAGTTTTCTGTATTGTTCAGAGCAAGAACATAATGACAACAGCGCATTTAAGTTCAAAATGGTTCAAATGGCTCTGAGCACTATGGGACTTAACTTCTGAGGTCATCAGTACCCTAGAACTTAGAACTATTTCAGCCTAACTAACCTAAGGACATCACACACATCCATGTCCGAGGCAGGATTCGAACCTGCGTTCGTAGCGGTCGCGCGGTTCCAGACTGAAGCGCCTAGAACCGCTAGGCCACACCTGCAGGCCGCATTTAAGTGAAACCATATAGTAACTGTTGTGATTTGTAGATTATTTATGAAATAGGGATGCCTTTCAAATTTACGACAGAGGAATAAGCCGATATGGTGTTTATTTATGGCAAATGTTATGGTAATGCTACGGCTGCAGTTAACGAATATCGCGTATGTTATCCAACTCGGAGGATTCCGAATGCACGAACCATCAGACGAAATTCCGAAGAACCCTGTGAAACTGAAACGAGCAACAAAATCTATTCATAGACTTACAGCTAAATGCATTGAATTCGGGAGAGACATTTTCGAACATTTATTGTGAAATTGTATGTATACTGTACAACTTCCTTAACACTGAGCTTCCTTTTTTCCGGTTTAACAAGAATTCACGTGTACTGTGATATCAATAAAAGCAGATTATCTGACACATTCATACAGTTTTAGCTAACGTTATTACCATAATTTTTCCAAAATTAAATTCTCTACAACTTCTTTTGAAAACTTTGTGCAATTTCCTGGAATTTAAAAAACAAATTGGGCCAAGTAGTTAATAAATTAAAAATTTTACGAAACTACTTCTGTGCTTCTCTGGATGTTCTGGTAAACTACTGCAGATACACGTCTGGGACATGTTTTATTAGGTTCACCAGATCAATAACAACAAAATAAATGGAAATTTTGCTTTATTTTGACCTCATACAGTTTTGCGATGGCTTCATATTAGCAAAGTTGCTAAATTTCAGGCAAAATCTTTTATTAGCCTTAACTCCGTAACTATCAGATCTTTTTTCTTTAGTTTTACTTGTAGAATAACGTACTAAAATATTTTCATACCTTCGTGAATCACCATTTATGCAACGCCCGTCGAGAAGTTCCGAGACTTTTAACTCTCGTGTACGAGGCCTACGAGGAAGACAGGCCGCGGCGCTTACGTCACGAAGGTAGTCCTGCGCTCGCTCGCTCAAATCAGCAGAGAAACTACGTTTCTACACCTGTTAACTCGTAACTAGGCGTGTCGTACAAACTAAAACTGTATCTTCTACTGGAACCCGCTATTATGGAATATTAGTGTTATTAGTCCTATAATCATGGGAAGTCCATGGGCCTACTTGTAATTTGTTACGGCTGTACCGGCGTACAATAAAATGTTTATCAGTTGCATAAGGTTCAAATGGTTCAAATGGCTCTGAGCACTATGGGACTCAACTGCTGAGGTCATCAGTCACCTAGAACTTAGAGCTACTTAAACCTAACTAACCTAAGAACATCACAAACATCCATGCCCGAGGCAGGATTCGAACCTGCGACCGTAGCGGTTTTGCGGTTCCAGATTGCAGCGCCTTTAACCGCACGGCCACTTTGGCCGGCAGTTGCATAAGGCACCACTTCCAGCATGTATTGAGTACTGTTAAGCAGAAGAGACTAAATGCTATAAACAAGCCGTTATACCATTTATATCGAGTATTGATCTTAAATTAAATTTTGCTGTTGTACTGTTAATCAGTAAGGCTTCATAATAGGAGATTCCAGTGGAAGATGCAATTCTCGTTAGTGCCTACACGCCAGCTGCAAGTTAACAGGTTTAGAAGCGCATTTTGTCTGCTGAGCTGAGCGAGCGAGCGGGTGAGTTCATGACTACCTTCGTGACGTACGCGCCGCGGCCTGTCTTTCTCGTGGGCCTCGTCTAGTGTAGAAGTGACGTCAGCGTAGTAACTGCGGTGGTAGCTTGAACTAGCAGCCGTAAGCAACAGACGCGCATTTGACCAGTCAGTTGTGAGGAGACAGTGTTGAGTAGTGCACATGTGACCGTAGTGTGTCAACGTTGCTGTGTCGCAAATTTCACGGGGGGCAGCATCTCTCAATCAAGTGTTCGAGACATTCTCCAGAATGTCCAGAAAGCATAGAAATACTCCACTGTGTGAACTTAAGGCAGGTCTCGTCACGCAGGGAATTTTGAGCGGAGCCGTGTTTGTGCTCCGCTCACCTCGCGAATGGAACTTCGTAAATGGTGTAATAACACTTGTGGGCTCTCCGGGGAGCTGGAGTCGGCGGCGGCAGGTGCGGATGTTGATGTTGATGCGCGCGCAGCACCTGGCTGGCGCGGCCCGCGGGTTGTGTTTGCTGCGGGCGCAGCTCCTCGTCTAAGGCGACGCTCGGCTGGCGGGCGCCAAGTTCGCAGTTTGTGCGCGCAGCACAATTCCAGGGGCCGCCCCGCCCGCCGTGGCGGGCACAGTTGCATACGTGCAAAGTTTACCTAACAAGGCTGCTCCGAGCGGCCGAAAGCGCTGCTAAACGAGGCGCGGCGCGGCGCGGCGCGGGTGCTGAGACTGCAGTTACAACATCGACAGCTCCTACAGGTGCGCGCGGGTTAAACTTCGATGCAGATCGGGAGCGCTGTACCTTTTGTGGCGCACGTAGTCGTTAACTACGTGGCTCAGAACGACCAAAATGCGATGCCGCACTTTCTAGATTGGCGGAATTTAAACGTAGTTTTTGCAGTCATTTTTCAGCAGTCGGTATACACTGAAGAGCCAAAGAAACTGATAAACTGCCTAATATCTTGTAGGGCCCCCGCCACCACGCAGAAGTGCCGCAACACGACGTGGTATGGACTCGGCTAATGTCTGAAGTAGTGCTGGAAGGATTTGACACCATGAATTCTGCAGTGCTGTCTATTAATTCCTAAGAGTAGGAGGGGGTGGAGATCTTTCCCGAACAGAACGTTGAAAGGCATCTCAGATATGCTCAATAATGTTCATATCCGGGGAAAAAATGGCTCTGAGCACTATGGGACTGAAGATCTGAGGTCTTCAGTCCCCTAAAACTTAGAACTATTTAAACCTGACTAACGTAAGGACATTACACACATCCATGCCCGAGGCAGGATTCGAACCTGCGACCGTAGGGGTCGCTCGGTTCCAGATTGAAGCGCCTAGAACCGCTCGGCCACAACGGCCGGCCATATCTGTGGAGTTTGGTAGCTAGCGGAAGCGTTTGAAATCAGAAGGGTGTACCTGGAGTCACTCTGTAGCAATGCTGGACGTGTGGAGTGTTTCATTGTCATGCTGGAATTGCCCATATCCGTCTGAGGGCACAATAGACATGAACGGATGCACGTGATCGGACAGAACACTTACGTTCGTGTCACCTGTCAAATCGTATCTAGACGTGTCACGGGCCCCATATCACTCAAAATGCCCACGCCCCACACCACTGCAGAGCCTCCATCAGTTTGAACAGTCCCCTTCTGGCGTGCAGGGCCCATGGATTAATGAGGTTGTCTCCATACTCGTACACGTCCATCCGCTCGATACAATTGGAACGAAACTCGTCCGACCAGGAAACATGTTTCCAGTCATCAACAATCCAATGTCGGTGCTGACGGTCCCAGGCGAGGAGTAAATCTTTGTGTCGTAAAGTCATCCAGGGTACATAAGTGGGCCTTCGTCTCCGAAAGCTCATATCGATGATGTTTCGTTGAATGGTTCGCACGCTGACACTTGTTGATGGCCCAGCACTGAAATCTGCAGCAATTTGCAGCAATTTGAGGAAGGATTGCACTTCTGTCACGCTGAGCGATTCTCTTCAGTCGTCGTTGATTCCGTTTTGCAGGATCATTTTCCGGCCGCAGCGATGTCGCGGATTTGATGTTTTACCGGATTCCTGATATTTACGGTACACTCGTGAAATTGTCGTACAGGAAAATCCCCATTTCATCACTGCCTCGGAAATGCTGTGTCCCGCCGGCTGCTGTGGCCGAGCGGTTCTAGGCGCTTCAGTCCGGAATCGCGCTGCTGCGACGGTCGCAGGTTCGAATCCTGCCGCGTGCATGGATGGATGTGTGTGATGCCTTAGGTTAGTTTTGTTTAAGTAGATCTAAGTTCTAGGGGACTGATGACCTCAGATGTTAAGTCCCATAGTGCTTAGAGCCATTTGAACCATTTTGCTGTGTCCTATAGCTCGTGGGCCAACTATAACACCGCTTTCAAACTCACTTAAATCTTAATAACCTGCCATTGTAGCAGCAGACATTTGTTGTCTTATATAGGCGTTGCCGACCGCAGCGCCTTGTTTTGCCTGTTTTTATACATCTCTGTATTTGAAAATGTATGCCTGTATCAATTTCTTTGGCGCTTCATGGTAATGTCCTTACGCAAATCTCTTAAACCATTTCATTTGCCATGTATATTGAAACACAAAGCACAGAATATTTTAATATACATGAAAAACGTAATAAAAACTCATTCATATCATTTACAACTGCAGCAATCATGCTATTCATACGTATCCAGGACCCTACTTCTTCACTTTTTGTAATTTTACTATACATTATCACAGTAATGAATCTTGTATATGTCATCTGCATCATCAGCAACTCATATGGAGCTGGAAAAGCTTATGGACAGGATATGTAATAACTCGGGTGTGCCTCATAATTACAAGATCTCACCTTATTCTGTCACTAACTTCAAGTACATGATTGTTTTTGGATAATTTTTGTATTAGGCCTCGTCTCTGTTTTAGCCTGTACTATAATTTGAACAACACTGTAATATTGTAATTTATACAATATTTCATTCTCAGTCTTAACATAGTGACCACGTCAACTGAGATCCTGATGTATGCTTTTCATTACGTCTTTTTCCGTGTGTTATGACGGCATGATTGTATATAAAAAAATACTGTGCTACTTGACGATGGTGAAGATACGATTTAGCTTTCTTTACGCTATTTGTCACATTTTGTAACTGAATAATGTACTTATCGATGTATCTTCATAGGTAAAGAGATCTTTGGGGCTATGACACCAAGCTACTTTGTATTACTTTTGAATACATCGTGGGAGCAGACAGTGATCAATATTATTACTAATAGTTACTATTAAAATCAGTCTTGATCGCAAATTTATTTATTCCGGTAACCGGTTTCGACCACATCTGTGGTGATCTTCAGACAAAAATGCTGTATGAGCAGGGGCCTCCTTCTGGTGGTAAATTACTACCCACTTTGTAATTGTTGTTCTCATTTCAGTAAAAGTACAAAAAGTGAAGAGGTAAGGTACTGGGTACATATGGAAAGGACGATTGCTGCACTTGTAAATGCTATGAATGAGGTTTTCGTAAGTGGTTCATGTGGGTTAAAATATTCGATGCTTTGTGTTTCAATATTCATGACAATTGAAGTGTTCCAAGTGATTTTTGTAAGCATATTTTCATGTGACTGCTAGGTGCAAATTTGTCTTAATGTTATTCTACAAACGGGAATGTTTTGTCGTTAGGCGTCAGATGATGGCTTAATGCCAAAACCGGTAGTACTAATAAAATCCGGTTAATGCAGTTCAGTGTCATGAATTTTTGGAATTTAAACAATGAATGATAACTGGAGCCTGGGCCAAGCTGGCAGATACCAGATCGTTTTTCTTCGCGACAATCCAAACTGTTCAAACACAGTACATGTTCCAAAATCCTACTGCAAACTAACATTAGTGATATGTTTCTGTAATTCAGCAGACCACCCCTATTTCCCTTCTTGAGTACTGGTGTAACCTGTGCAACTTTCCAGTCTTTAGGTACGGATCTTTCTTCGAGAGAGCGGGAGAGCGGTTGTATATGATTTTAAGTATGGAGGGCACTCTGTAAGGAACATAACTGGTATACAAGCTGGACCGGAAGATGTCTCATTATTAAGACAAACAAGTTGCTTCACTAGACCGAGGATATCTAGTTACTCATTTTACCTGCTGTTCTTGATTCTAATTCTGGAATATGTGCTTCCTCTTCTTTGGTGTTTAATAACTCCGCTTTAGTGGCACTTCTGCTGCTGCGCAGTCAAAGAATTGATTGCGTCTTATCGCTGGTCTACTTTACACACGACCAGAACCTCTTTGGATTTTCTCTAAGATTACGAGACAGAGTTTCGTTGTGGAAACTAATGAACCATCTCGCACTGAAGGCTGCGATAAATTTCGACTTGCAGTAAAACCGCTAATCTTGGAGATTTTGCGTTCCTTTGAATTCGGCATGCATTTTAGATACTGTTTCAACAGTGTTCTGTGCTGTTTTGTTCTCCACGAGGGATTAGTAACGTGTCCTATTAATTTATTTGGTATATTTAAATTGCCGTCGATACTATTTCTTTCAATCTAAGTAATAACTGGTCTCCATTTACGTCATTAGTTCGGAAAGAATGGCGACTATCTCTTAGGAAGACCTCAAGCGAATTTTTATCTACTTTTTAAATAGATATATTTTGCGTTTATTTTTGGTGGATTTAGACGTTACGGTCTTCAGTCTTACTACAACGACTTTGTGGTCACTAATCCCTGTATGCTCTCTATTTGATTAAGATTAGTTGTTGTTAATATCTCACCTATGTTTTTGCAACCTTTTCACTTAGATTGGTCTCCCGAACAAACTGTTCAAAATAACTTTCCGAGAAAGCGTTCGCGTTCATGAGCTCTAGAAGCAATCATAACTGGTAAAGTAGTAACAGAAGCATATACAAATGAGAGTACTTAATGTATAAGTACATAGCCGGTACGAAAGTAAACAGCCACAATTGAGTTACTGAGATATTAAGATTGTGGCCTGCGTGTGCGACAAGAGACGTACGTACTAACTCGTCTCCAGTCCACTCTAGTCAAAAGCAGTCTTCACAGACGGGGAAGAAGTGGTGACAGGAAGGCGAGACTAGCGTTACTCTTTACAATAGTCTGTGGGCGTCAGTGCACTTAAAAAGAGATCCGCTCACTTACCGCATAGGCTTGAACAGAGCTTGCATCTGGTTAGCGTAGTCGATGACCAGCTTGATTTGAGTGCCTCCATCTTTTTGACCTGTAACACGAAACAGAAAGACACCGCTCAGATACAAACGTTTCAAAACAGAGAAGACAATGTCACTCACATCTGCCCTTAAATGCGACAGTGCAGAAGTGTGACGTCTTTTTTTTAAATGTCGGTGTTCTCCTACAGAAGAAACCAAACAGAAAAAAACGACGGTGATGGCCCTGACCGACCAAATACGAACTCATGAACTGATATAGAGACTATTATGGGTCTTTCGTAAAAGCACAATAGTTAGAGTGTATCCACCAGCCGGAATATTAGAAACAAGCAAAAATGCTATGAATTAGTGGCCAAAGAGACGAAGATTACAAATAAATCTTTACTTGAAGATATAAAAAAAAGTACTCCTCTATGCAAAATATAAAATAATTGAAATGATCAAACATTTTACCGGCCATGATAGCCGAGAACGCTAACGCGCTGCCTCCTGGACTCGGTTAGGCGCGCCGGCCCCGGATCGAATCCGCCTGGCGGCTTAACGACGACGGCCGGTGTGCCAGCCAGCCTGGATGTGGTTTTTAGGCGGTTTCCCATATCCTAATAGGTGAATACCGGCCTGGTCCCCACGTCCCGCCTCAGTTACACGACTCGCAGACATTTGATACACATTCACATTATTTCACGATTTACACTAGACGCAGACAGCTGGGGTACACTAATACCGTCCCAGGGGGTGTGGGATGGCGGCAGGATGGGCATCCGGCCACTCCTAACACTAATCTTGCCAAATCCGTTCTAACTGCGCCGACCCTGCGATCGCTGCAGGACTATGGCGTAAGCGAAAGAAGAAGAATTGAAATGATCAAACATTTTAATTTAGACGATGTTGACTATGAGAGCCTTTGAGGTAAATAGTAAGTTTATCAAAGGAGACAGTGGCGCTTCCTTTTGAAACAAAGTAAAGTTCGAGTTTAATTGATGGTGATTATTACAGGTTGTATGGTCGTGACCACTAAACTTTTTGCTTTCGGCGTTTCGTCCATAGCTGCGCTGAACACCTTTAGAGGTGCTCCCGGTTCCGATGAGTCTTTCTGAGTGACGGGTCAGAAGTGTAAAGTTATACCAAGCCTATTTCTCATGGTATTTATGTTGCTTTCCGACATCGGTGTCCCTGTCCGTGTCAGTGTGTGTCCATATGTCCATACCCGAGTGTGTCAGAAGAGTGACGTCTTTCAGGGGTTTTCATTTTACAGCCTACGGATCGTTTCTCTTTTAAAGCACCTTATACAGGGTGGATCACAAAGGACTTTACAACTTTGGAATGCTACGGAAATGTGTGTGTGTGTGTTTTCAGCATTATTCCACGATTGTCTGTTATCAGTCCCTTTTTCGGCTGTGATTTTCTATCCAACTTTTATTTCATATGAAACTTTCCTTCTTTTGTCCTAAATCGAACTTCCCATTGACTGAGATATGTAATCGATGCGTTAATGTTAATATTTTCTGCGAAAGGACACACGAATTCGCGAATCACACTATTTTTATACCTCCATATCCGATCTGCATCCCCTTCATTACCGCAACAGTTATTAACATTGTGCGTAGTTGCGACAGTAGTTAGCAGGTTGCCGCGCGGGGTTAGCCGAGCGGTCTGAGGTGCTGCAGTCATGGACTGTGCGGCTGGTCCCGGCGAAGGTTCGAGTCCTCCCTCGGGCATGGGTGTGTGTGTGTTTGTACTTAGGATGATTTAGGATAAGCAGTGTGTAAGCTTAGGGACTGATGACCTTAGCAGTTAAGTCCCATAAGATTTAAAAAAAAAAGTTAGCAGGTTGCACAAGTGATGATTACTAGAGCCAGAGTGAATTGTAAGACGCACTGCACTCAGTCGTCCTGAAAACAGTGAAATGCACACTTCGGAAGAGGAGAAAACTGGCGTAGAGCGTTTCATGATAGCGAAAGAAGTACGGGGAAGGAAAATTCATCGAATAATGGCGTACGAGGTGCGGCTAGAAAAAAACCGGACTGATGCTGGAAAAAACATTTATTTACAATTATTTACAATTTCATGTTATCTCCTTCAATGTACTCTCCTCCTCGGTCTCTACACCGCTCCATACGAATTTTCCACTGTTCATAGCAATGCTGCAGATCATTTTCGGTAAGTCCATACATTACTTCCGTCGCTTTTTCTTTTACTGCTTCAACAGTCTCAAATCTAGTTCCTTTCAAAGCTGACTTGAGTTTAGGGAAAAGAAAAAAGTCACAGGGGGCCAAATCAGGTGAGTAGGGTGGATGATCTAAGATGGGAATGTTGTGTTTTGCCAAAAACGTCTTCACTGACAACGCACTGTGAGCTGGGGCATTGTCTTGGTGAAGGATCCATGACTTTTTTCTCCACAAATCGTTCCGTTTTCTCCGTACTCGCTCACGTAGGGTAGCCAGGACGGTAATGTAGTAATGCTGATTCACTGTTTGTCCCTCTGGTACCCAATCAATGTGCACAATCCCTTTGATGTCAAAAAAAAAAAACAATCATCATTGCCTTGAATTTCGATTTTGACATTCGTGCTTTTTTTTGTCGTGGAGAACCAGGAGTTTTCCAATGCATCGATTGGCGTTTAGTTTCGGGATCGTAAGTAAAAAACCACGATTCATCGCAAGTAATAACATTTTGTAAGAAGATGGGATCACTTTCAATGTTTTCCAGGATGTCAGAACAAATCATTCTTCGGCGTTCCTTCTGTTCAATTGTGAGACACTTTGGAACCATTTTTGAACACACTTTGTTCATGTTGAAACTTTCATGAAGAATCTGCCTAACACTTTCCTTGTCAACTCCTGTTAACTCAGACACTGCTCTGATTGTTAAACGGCGATCTTGTCGAACAAGTTTACCGATTTTTTCAATGTTTGCCTCAGTTTTTGCTGACAATGGTCTGCCAGTGCGAGTGTCATCACTGGTGTCTTCGCGGCCATCTTTAAATCGCTTAAACCACTCACACTTGTGTTCGCGATAAACAATCATCGCCGTACACTTGTTGTAACATTACAAACGTTTCACTTGCAGAATTTCCTAGTTTGAAACAAAATTTGATGTTAACACGCTGTTCTTTCGGTACACTCAACATTTTCCGACGCACAGACAAAACGTCAACTACTTAAAACAGACGCCACGGGCAGACTGAGTGCAGGAGGCAGATGAAACTCGAGCAGTAGGCGGAGCGAGAGTCACGTGACAGGCCACGCGACTTTCAGCCTTATTGCATTCGTTTTATTGTTTCACCAGTACTAGTCCGGTTTTTTTCTAGCCACACCTCGTAAGTGTACGAAAAGCACTATACGTCCATTTTAAGAGTCAAGACGGGGCACAAGCGATTCAGTGGAAGACGGGTATCGTTGATCGATGAGGCTCGGCCTGGAACGACACACCGCATTACTGTCGCCATTGTCCAACAGGCGGATGTCCTCGTTACTCAAGAGTTACGGTAGCAGCCATTGCCGCAGATATCGGGTTGAGCCTGGAAAGTGTTCACACTATCATTAAGGGCGGACTGAAATTTCGTAGCGTGCTCCCAGTGGCTGCCCCATAGTCTTCAACCAGTACAGGAAGCAAGTCGACTGGGACTCTCTCTTGAACATCCTCAACGCTAAGCCAAAGAAGAGAATGGTTCCCGGTCACGAGTGGTCGTTGGAGACGAGGCATAGTGTTATCATTGCGAAACAGTCAGAACGACTAAGTCTCCAGTGGATGCATGCAGGATCGCCGCCGTCCGAAACGCAGTACACCACTTTTCTTTTCCTTTCTTCTGAAGCCTTCATTTATCTGTTTTCAGTAGTAGTCAACGCTGTGGGCGGTTGTAACTTCCCCTTTTATACTGACTGATCGTTAAAAAATGATGCTCAGGCTTCAGCTAGCTCGCGGTAGAATGTTTGCGAGGAAAGTCACAAAAAAGAATTGTCTTGCTGCACTGTATTTACGCCGAGTGCTTGTTAGTTGTACCGGCTGACTCAGATGAATATTTGCTCCCCGACGTGTACGAGCCTAGCTACACGTTAATGCATACAAACTGAGATTATTGCCCTAATCATGATTACAGTCTATACACATCCAGAGTTTATCTATGAAAGTTTACAATTCGCGTGAGCTAAATAGTCTGAATCAGTACGATAACTTTCTAGAGCGCCAAAGAATATCTATGAATGCTGCGCTCTGTTGATAATCTATGTTGTCGCACAGGTAAATGTTTCATGAGCACGTAATATTAAATCAGTTGAAAGAAATGTCGAACACTGTAAATTCACTTTATGTTGGTTTATTCTAGTCTATGCACATCCTATCATTGTCTTAAAGAAGTAACTTTTTTTCAGATGGGTGGAATTAGCCACGTAAATTCAGCCAAATAGTTTATAGCAAGATCCAGACCACGCTATTTACTTTATCGCAGTTTAGGTATATTCCTCAGAGTTTACGCTATTCATCACTTCCTATCAGTTGAACTATTAATTGTCTATCGCATTGGTTCTAAGTTCAGTCTTTCGTTGATAATAATCAAATTAAGACAATATATTCAGTTATTTTCCTAGCTTGAATTACTTCAAAGATATTTTCAAAGTTGCTGATTTACCTCTTTCAGTTTTTAATCATTTCTAGCAGATCGCAGATCTTCAAAATGTTACAAACCATCTCGTATCGAGTACCAATATTACGTAGAAGCGCACAAGTTCAGTTACGACACGACAAGGCAAGTGTCAGAAGCTCATTAACAATGTACAACTTTAGCTTCTGTATTTCGCAGTGTCCTCAAAGAGTACTCACAAGGAGTATTCTTTGACGTCACTTGTTACACTCCGTGATCTACAAGTCTTCTACTTTGCGATCTACTATTTTTTATCTTGAAACTAATGGATTCTATTTCTTTTTTATTTTCTTTTCAAAACGTTAAATTACTTTGCTAACAAGATTCTTTTCTATTTCTTTTTATATTACTTTCTTTTCAGTCATGCAATGTTAGTACAGAGGGACTTTGTTTTTCTTTTTATGAAATTTGGATATTGGGCTTGGGGCTTGTATTGGGGTGTGAGGGCTACATTTATATTTTTCATTTTTGCGTCCAAAGGATAGCGGAGTTACACGGTCCACGCGTGCGCGTGTTCGCTCTGTCATCACATAGTTACTCGTTCGTGTACCTCTGGCTGCGAGTTTAGGACCTTAGCCTTCTTATAGGGCACCACGCCTTCTTCTGAAGGCAACGACTTTACTGTCCTCCTTTCAGGGGTCTTCATTTTACAGCCTACGGTTCGTCTCTCTTTTAAAGCACCTTATACAGGGTGAGTCACAAAGGACTTTACAACTTTGGAATGCTGTAGAAATTTATTAAGATAACTTACACAATCAGTAGATGTGTCATTTTGAAACAGACAATCTCAAGTTTCACATAAAAGTGTCACGCATCACTTTGGTTCGAGCTGACTATCATCTGTGATGTTCAAATGTATGTGAAATCTTATGGGACTTAACTGCTAAGGTCATCAGTCCCTAAGCTTACACACTACTTAACCTAAATTATCCTAAGGACAAACACACACACCCACGCCCGAGGGAGGACTCGAACCTCCGCCGGGACCAGCCGCACAGTCCATGACTGCAGCGCCTCAGACCGCTCGGCTAATCCCGCGCGGCTATCATCTGTGATGCGGCAAACATTACACCGGTAGCTCATTGCAGAAAATCGGGTGTAACTTGTGCAACGGCAGCTTATATTCGATTTTTCAGGTCGACTAAATTGTTTGATGGGAAAGGAAGATACACGTGGTCTTAAATGAAACTCCAGAGAAAGAAGTCCAGTGGTTTCAAGCCTGGAGAGGGAAGAGGCCATGCGATTGGCCCTACATGGTCAATCCACTGATGTTGGAAGTGATTAAGCCTCGAATTCCGTGAGTAGATGAGGTGGTGCGTTGTCTTGCTGGTAGGAAACCATCCTATCTGTGCCATCTTCATCGCTCTGTAGAACTAAAAGCTTTTCAGGCATATCCAGATACACAATACCAGTGACAGTTTTCTCCTTGAAGAAGAAAGGGCCGTACATTTTCAATTTGCTAAGGGCGCAAAACATTAACTTTGGGGCTCTCATGAACGTGTTCCAGGATTTCATGTGGATTTTTGCTGCCCCATACTCTGCAGCTGTGGGTGTTACCATGCCACTGATATGAAATGTTGACTCATCGCTGAAGATTCTTGTGCTCAGTAATGTCTCGTCGTCCTCTATCCGATGCAACATTTCCGCACAAAATTCCCCGCTAGCAATCTTATCCTCAATACTAATGTGCTATAATCACCTACCCGGATAAAGTGCACTATTTTGAATTAAACGTCTATTTACTTTTTGTCAGCAACAAACGTTTTTGTAACCCAAGCGTATCTAATAGTGTTAATATTGTAAAGGCGAAATTTTATGAAAATGACTGAATAATATTCTGATTTCGATGAAACTTTACAGTAATCTATCTTATACATCAGAATAACACCAAGGCTACTTTTTACTTGAAGACGACAGCTAATTCACATGGGAAAATCAAATAATGCGGGACAAGTTGCGGGGCGGAAGCTACATGCTATAATTATCAAAAGCTTATTCTCTAATCTATTTTTACTTCAGCGTTTTTACTTATCAGATTATTTTTTGAAATAGTCGTTTTCGAGTACGTTGTTTACTTCGCATACTGTGTCTTCAACACGAAACCGCCCTATTTTTGCTACCTATAACTACGTTATTCGATTGTTTAAAAATTTCAAATAGCTATTTTTTCTAATTGTTTTGGTATTACATTTGATGATTCCAGTTGGAAAATAAAATGATAAAAGCGTTATTTAGGCTGACCTAGATTTCAGTTTATTATACCTACATAACATTTTTAGCGAAGCAGAGTAAGAAGAGAATAGAACCACGTGGAAGTAGTAGTGGCAAAAATGACAACGGCGGGAAAGAGGTGAAACAGAAGGAGGCAGCAGCCGCCTGCGATGGCGTCATTAACTCCACCACCATACCGGTTCCTGTTTCCACCACATCTGCGTCGAGCGAACTTCGCTGCAATCTGGATCTGGTGCACAGAATCAAAACTACTGTCGTAATGACGTGGGTCAAAGGCTAGGTCGTTCGTATAACACGATGTCATCTCAAAAACTTGATTTAAAAAAAAAAAAACTGGATACATTCTCCGAATTATGGCTTTGCTAAGGACGCTGTACAGCTAAAATTTAAGTACAGTTGGTTGGCAGAATATGCTTCTTAGCTGGCGTATTCCTAGAAATTAAAGGGGTTGTTGCGCTTTTATTGTGTGTTGTTCCCACCAACATTAACAAACATGCAAGGTTCGTGCTATAAAGATACGCATGAATTTCCAATAACTCACGCGGCGTCTCAAAGCCACAAAATCATCAGCGACAACTGCGAAAAATTTTGTTGCAAGAATATGCCAGTCGAAGTACAGTTGATTTCTGCCCACCAAAAAGAAGTAGAAGCCAACAAAAAAGTCGTAGGATCAACAGTTTCGACTGTGAAGTCCTGCGGTACTCATGACCTACCTCCAAGGTTAGTTAGTTACTTAGTTAGCTAGTTAGGTGTTCCATTGATCAGTAGCACGGAAAAACCGTTATGATGTGGAACGTGTCAAATGCACAAGAAATGCGCACAGGAAACAAGTTTCTTTTACGTTATAGTGTTATACCTAAATATTTCTATTATCTATCCCATTCCCTTAAATGGCACAAAATGCATATATTATATCTCCAGATTTATTTACTCATATTCAAGAATTCATCTATGGTATAGAAGGAGTTGTCAAGGAGGTATGATTTCAGTTTGCTTTTGAAACTATTACTGCTGTCTGTCAGACATTTTATTTCCTCTGGTAATTTATCAAAAAGTTTTATAGCAGCATATTTTACCCCTTTCTGTGCCAAAGATAGTTTAAGTAAAGGACAGTGTAGGTCTTTGTCTTTTCTGTTATTGTAATCATGAATGTCGCTGTTGATTTTAAACTCGTCTATGTAGTTGATAAAACATTTAATTACAAGATGTGCGACTATGAACCCCACACATTATTCTAACTACTTTCTTTTGAGCAGTGAATACCTTTTGCCTAAGTGTTGCGTTGCCCCAGAACATTATTCCGTATGACATCAGAGAGTGGAAGTGTGCAAAGTATGTAAGCTTACTAATTTCTACATCCTCAAAATTGGCAATTATTCTGATTGCAAAAGTTGCTGAACCTAGTCGCTTTAGGAGATCCAAAATATGACTTTTCCAATTAAGATTCTCATCTATATGTACACCCAAAAACTTGGTGTGCTCCACCCTGGCTACTGACTTCTTTTGATGTGTTATGTTTATTGAAGGAATTATACTTTTTGCAGCAGAAAATTGGATGTACTGTGTTTTTTCAAAGTTCAGAGCAAGCCCACTCGCAGAAAACCAATTAATAACATTTCCAAGGGTCTTAATTGTATCATTTTCTATCGGACTTTCTTTTACTGGATTAATAATTATACTTGTATCGTCAGCAAACAGTGTCAGTTCAGCATCTTATTTCACATAAGAAGGGAGGTCATTCACATATATCAAGAACAGGAGGGGACCCACGACGGGACCTTGTGGAACACCTAATGTAATTTCACCCCAGTTAGATGAAGTGGAAAACTCCTTTGAATCACTTGAAGCATATAAAGAGACTTTTTGCTTCCTGTTCTGTAGATATGACTTAAACCACTCATATGCTGTTCCATTTATACCATAGAATTGTAATTTCTCGAACATAATGTCATGGTTCACACAATCAAATGCTTTGGATAAGTCACAGAATATTCTTACTGGTGATATTTTACCACTTAAAGACTCTATTATGTGGACAGTGAAATTGTATATTGCTGTCACAGTGCAATAGCATTTCTGAAATCCGAATTGTGATT
Organism: Schistocerca serialis cubense; assembly: GCF_023864345.2. Classification (NCBI taxonomy): domain Eukaryota; kingdom Metazoa; phylum Arthropoda; class Insecta; order Orthoptera; family Acrididae; genus Schistocerca; species Schistocerca serialis. Next base: position 940,794,378 of record NC_064639.1, on the reverse strand, counting down.
TACTAAGTAGCCCATTACTGTTGAGATGGCTAACCACTCTTGAGTACATTAGTTTCTCAAAGATTTTTGAAAATGCTGCAAGTAAGGATACTGGCCGGTAATTATTGACATCTGTGGTTTCCCCCTTTTTGTACAGAGGCCTGACAATGGCATATTTTAACCTGTCAGGAGAAATACCCTGAGGCAATGATGCATTACATATGTGACCCAAAACATCAGCTGTAATTGCTCCACATTGTTTTAATAACTTGTTAGAGATATCATCTACTCCAACAGAATATTTATTTTTCAAAGATTTAATAATTTTCGTTGTTTCACAAGAGGTTGTTAGATGAAACTTAATCTGACCAAAATTTTTCAAAACTGACTCTTCCATGTACTGACTGGCTTTTTCTTTTGAACTACTATCACCAATTTTTTCTCCTACACTTAAGAAGTGATTGTTAAATGCATTGGCTACCTGTGTACTGTTGGTTAAGATGGTCTCATTCTCTTTAACAGTAATAATACTACCTACTCCTATGGTTACTTTCCATGTCTACCTTCCAACAACATTCCATATTGATTTAATTTTATTGCTGGAGTTGTTAACTTCTTCTCTAACATACATATTTCTTGATTTCCTTACAATTTTTCTCAGTATGTTACAATAATTTTATAGAGGCGAAGGACAACGTGAAGGTATTTTTTGAAGACGTTATAAAACTTAAAGTTAGGTCTGGTGACCGAATTATGGAAGAACACGCAGAGAACTGTACAAAAAATACCACATACACTTCACCAAAAATTCGGAATGGAATAATTAAATTATGAAGACATATCATTAGACACTATATCATTGCTAACGTAAAGACTTCTCTATGTCATTCTGGCAGACGAGGGCTGTAACACATCTGGAAAAGAGCAACATTCCATTATGTCAGCTGTTTTGATGAGTAAAAGATGTTGGTTTGTGAAGAGTTTTTTGGTTTTGTGGAATTGATTACCATGGATGCGAAATCTGTAGCCTCTTCCATCGACGATTTTTTGGTTTACATAGGTTTCGATCCCGAAAATTGCTTAGGATGAGGGTATGATGGATGTTCGACTATTTCAAGAGAGGATGGTGGTGTTCAGAAAATTATATGTGAGAAATATATAAAAAAGGCTCTTTACTCATGCGCTAACCACAAACTGAACTTAGTTGTGCATGACTTAACCCAAATACCAGAATAATAAATTTCTCTCGAGAGTCGGCCCTTCGTCAAAAATGCGTACCAAATATTCCAGCGCTCCGTGAAACCAGATGGTCCTAGAAATATAAAGTATCAGTACTTTCAAAGAGAATTATATTCAGCTGGTCATGGCACTTACGACACTATGAAAAGACGGTTACAATGCAACCAGAAAATCTGGGCTTTTCAGTTGCATTGCGCCGCTTCTAACTCTGACTTTATTGTTGGTGTTTGCCTTACAGCAAAATATTGTGCACTGCTGCAACCAACAGTAAATGCTCTGCATTCCAGGAGTATAGACAGGCTTCAGTGTGCGAAGCATATCGGAAGAATAACTGACGCTTTGAGGAAACATCGTTAAGATTCCTATGTTCAAAGCGAGAGTTTAATTGCGAAGCAGAGACAATCACCACCGATCGTGGGATTGATTTTAGAATGCCACGAATCACAAATAGGCAGACACATCGTACAAATCCTGCGGTACAGACTGCTAGCGAGTTTTGGAAGAAATATTTAATGATTCCTGCCTAAATTCTTTAATTATGTCTCTAGAGCAACGTTTTCCAAGGATAATTTACGCACGTATTCATTGCTTGCATTGCACGCTCATGCAATGCTTCAAATGTCGTAAGAAGACTTTTTGAGAAAGATTGAGTCTTCTTACAGTTATTACAACTTAAGTGATTTTGTTGGTGAGACTGAACTGTGGTACAACATGTGGGAACAGGCATATGTAGCAAGGGAAAACTTAAGAAAATGAAGCTTGTTGCGCTAGTTAAAGAAATACAGCCGTTTTACCCAGCCACAAAACAGGCACATTTCACTTGCGTACCCCTGGACAAAATGTACCATCGAAAGATCTTTCAGTAGATTACCAAGCGTCAAGACTTTATTAAGTTCGACAATGACGCAAAACCGTCTTGTTGGCCTCTGTATGATGAGTGTGCACAAAAAGTGGGTTCCAGAAGTACAAAATAAATCTGAAACTGAAACCTTAATCGCATTTTTCCAGGACCCTCGCAAGTTTTGTTGAAGTAAAATTACTTAATAACTTAAATGAATAAATATTTTTTAATTCCTACCACTTACCGAGTATTCTGACTTTTGCCCCATCCCTAAGGAAATGCTAGGTACGCCCGTGCTTACATCCAGAGCAATAAGTTTTACATATGCCACTATCTTAATCTACATCCATACTCCGCAAGTCACCTGACGCTGTGTGGCGGAGGGTACCTTGAGTACCTCTATCGTTTCTCCCTTCTATTCCAGTCTCGTATTGTTCATGGAAAGAAAGATTGTCGGTATGCCTCTGTGTGGGCTCTAATCTCTCTGATTTTATCCTCATGGTCTCTTCGCGAGATATACTTAGGAGGGAGCAATATACTGCTTGACAACTCGGTGAAGGTATGTTCTCGAAACTTCAACAAAAGCCCGTACCGAGCTACTGAGCGTCTCTCTTGCAGAGTCTTCCACTGGAGCTTATCTATCATCTCCGTAACGCTTTCGCGATTGCTAAATGATCCTGTAATCAATCAGTGGGCGAACAAGTGTACTGTAACCTACTTCCTTTGTTTTCGGACTGAATTTCCTTAGGATTCTTTCAATGAATCTCAGTCTGGCATCTGCTTTACCGACGATTATTTTTATATGGTCATTCCATTTTAAATCACTTCTAATGCCTACTCCCAGATAATTTATGGAATTAACTGCTTCCAGTTGCTGACGTGCTATATTGTAGCTAAATGATAAAGGATTTTTCTTTCTATGTATTCGCAGCACATTACACTTGTCTACATTGAGATTCAGTTGCCATTCCATGCACCATGCGCCAATTCGTTGCAGATCCTCCTGCATTTTAGTACAATTTTCCATTGTTGCAACCTCTCGATATACTACAGCATCATCCGCAAAAAGCTCCGGCGAACTTCCGATGTTATCCACAAGGTCATTTATATATATTGTGAATAGCAACGGTCCTACGACACTCCCCTGATACACACCTGAAATCACTCTTACTTCGGAAGACTTCTCTCCATTGAGAATGACATGCTGCGTTCTGTTATCTAGGAACTCTTCAATCCAATCACACAACTGGTCTGATAGCCCATACGCTCTTACTACGTTCATTAAACGACTGTGGGGAACTGTATCAAACGCCTTGCGGAAGTCAAGAAACACGGCATCTACCTGGGAACCCGTGTCTATGGCTCTCTGAGTTTCGTGGACGAATAACGCAAGCTGGGTTTCACTCAATCGTCTTTTCTGAAACCCATGTTGATTCCTACAGAGCATTCTGGTATGTCTTGCGTTATGTTAGTGTCGCGTATGAAAAGTGTAATAGTGAAGGTAGAGATTTATACACGATGAGAACGTAACGTCTTTTTTTTTTTTTAATGTCGTTACCTTTGTAGGAGACTTGACCACAAAAAGAAAGCTATATAAATTGTTTTTTATGCGGTAACTGGATGTGTCAGTCGATTCCTTTTCGACTTTATGATATAATAATTCTCAATTATCACGCTGTGATAGTAGTTCTTCAGTAAGACCTATGTGGCATTGAAATTTCATCTACTTCGCTTTCATAAACAAAGTAGCATGTTGCCCATAAAAAGGTGGAAAGACATTATTATGCTACTGCACCATTAACTATCACTAGAAATGGTCAAAACCGAAAATATCTAGGAATTATCGTCCGTTGCGACCTAAAATACAATGATAACTTTAAACTAGCTGTAATAAGTACAGACACCAGATCGAATTCCTTGGCAGAATTCTACGAAAATGTAACTAATTTACAAAACCCTCGTTTCATCGTTTCTAGACTGTTGCTCGTCGGTCTGGGAACCTTACCAGATAAGTCTAACAAAGAAGGGAAGATCGAAAGAAGAGCAGCACCTTTCTTCACCCTCATGTTATATAAGCGCGAGATCACGGAGATGTTGATTTAACTGCGGTGCCATATCGCACAAGAGAGTCGTCATTCATCACAGGAAGGTTTAGAATCAGACGTAAAATTACAATAATTTTAAAAACTTTCTATAATACTTTTTGAAACTCAAAAATTTTCTATCTACTGTCTCAATAGCATTTAACATTAATTTTTTTTAAACAAAGTGATGATCAGTTTCGGTAGCTTAGCTATCAATTTCACTTCAGAGAACAGACAAACCAAAAGAAAAATTGCCTTAAGTAACAAATGATGATGTAAATTGATATTAGCTTACTTTTAAAAAATTTACAAGGGATTAACATATCACATGTAGTGTTATTGATGCCATTGCAGTGTACAAGACCGTTGCATCGTCCATAACATTCTTATTTTAAATCTTCAGATAAGACATGTTATGTACAGCCTAAAACGAACGTAAGGGCAAATACAGTATATCGCGTATTTGATTATCTGCATATGATCTTCTTGTCCTATTCTGATAGTGTCAGATATGTACAGAAAAACGTTACTGTTAAAATTTCGAGAGCGTACATTCCAAAAAGCATCAAGCAACGTATTATTTTTCCGTATAGCCAGGGAAATGATCACAAAGAGGAAAAAATCAGCGAAATTCAAGATCATACATCAACTGGTAGAAGCCGACCTCGGGGAAGATCAGTTTGGATTCCGTAGAAATATTGGAACACGTGAGGCAATACTGACTCTACGACTTATCTTAGAAGAAAGATCAAGGAAAGGCAGACCTACATTTCTAGTATTTGTTGACTTAGAGAAAGCTTTTGACATTGTTGACTGGAATACTCTCTTTCAAATTCTAAAGGTGGCAGAGGTAAAATACAGGGAGCGAAAGGCTATTTACAATTTGTACAGAAACCAGATGGCAGTTATAAGAGTTGAGGGGCATGAAAGGAAGCCAGGGTTGTAGCCTCTCCCCTATTTTATTCAATCTGTATACTGAGCAATGGAGTAGGAATTAAAATCCACGGAGAAGAAATAAAAATTTTGAGGTTCGCCGATGACATTGTAATTCTGTCAGAGACAGCAAAGGACCTGGAAGAGCAGCTGAACGGAATGGACAGTGTCTTGAAAGGAGAATATAAGATGAACATCAACAAAAGCAAAACGAGGATAATGGAATGTGGTCAAATTAAGTCGAGTAATGCTGAGGGAATTAGATTAGGAAATGAGACACTTAAAGTAGTAAAGGAGTTTTGCTGTTTGGCGAGCAAAATAACTGATGATGGTCGAAGTAAAGAGGATATAAAATGTAGACTGGCAATGGCAAGGAAAGCGTTTCCGAAGAAGAGAAATTTGTTAACATCGAGTATAGATTTAAGTGTCAGGAAGTCGTTTCTGAAAGTATTTGTATGGAGTGTTGCCGTGTATGGAAGTGAAACATGGACGATAAATAGTTTGGACAAGAAGAGAATAGAAGCTTTCGAAATGCGGTGCTACAGAAGAATGCTGAAGATTAGGTGGGTAGATCACATAACTAATGCGGAGGTATTGAACAGAATTGAGGAGAAGAGGAGTTTGTGGCACAACTTGACGAGAACAAGGGACCGGTTGGTAGGACATGTTCTGAGGCATCAAGGGATCGCAAATTTAGCGTTGGAGGGCAGCTTGGAGGGTAAAAATCGTAGAGGAAGAGATGAATACACTAAGCAGATTCAGAAGGATGTAGGTTGCAGTAGGTACTGGGAGATGAAGAAGCTTGCACAGGATAGAGTAGCATGGAGAGCTGCATCAAACCAGTCTCAGGACTGAAGACCACAAAAACAACAACAGAGGTTTGATGACAGCCGTTCTTTCCGAGTATCATTCGTAAACAGAGCAGGAAAACGGAGGAAATGATATTAAATACCCTCCGCCATATATCATAAGAAAAATATAAAAGTTATCAAGTACAGTCTTTCGCCTAGACAGCTATAGCTCGAAAAGCTCATCATCAATTAATACGTGTATCAAATATTGATAGCAAATACGATTTCTGAAGATGTACGTGCATTTGTCTCGTCCGTTATTTACGTCTGAAAAATTTCCAAGTATTCTAAAATTTAAATGGCGTTATACGTTCTGTTAATCTCCAAACATTTAACAGCCTCTTCAGCCTGATCCTGCATTTTTAAAATTCTGAAATCAAAATTCCTGTTTTTCTCTTTAATCAATGACAGATTAAAGCTAATTCATTTTAAAACTTGTTTAATAACTTTCTACCGTAACCCTTCAGTGGCTTCCGTCTTCTCGATATTGGGATAGTTTTGGAAACGTCTCAGTATAACGATTAAAATACTCTCGTCAATTTTTTCTTATTTATTTTATCCCGAACTTCAGACTGCGGCGCTGGAAAGTCGGAAGATCCTCTTAAAGTCGTAAGAAGAAAATTAATATTTGTTATTGGTTGCATTCTGTATCGTTACGAGCGATTTCCACGACGATCGTTGATTTTCAGTTGACGAGCCATGTTTGATACCCTCTTTATGGGATGACGTGATTTTCTCTGTCTTTAGCGTAATTAGTCTTACTTTCTTAATATTCCAATGTGCATCTTCTTTGAAGAGAATTCGATGCATATATCATCACGGTAACAGAAAACGGATGGTTTTTGCTGTTTAGTGAAGTTAACTGAAATTTTAGCCCTGATGTTAATATTTATTTTTTCTCTTTATTTTGAAATTATTTCCAAATCGCTGTATTTGATGATGTCCAGCTAGTACCATCGATTTCGTAGCTCTGATGGCTACATCATCAGGCACATGACGTGATAATTAAATTTCTGAGCACCTGTAAAATACACTCCTGGAAATTGAAATAAGAACACCGTGAATTCATTGTCCCAGGAAGGGGAAACTTTATTGACACATTCCTGATGTCAGATACATCACATGATCACACTGACAGAACCACAGGCACATAGACACAGGCAACAGAGCATGCACAATGTCGGCACTAGTACAGTGTATATCCACCTTTCGCAGCAATGTAGGCTGCTATTCTCCCATGGAGACGATCGTAGAGATGCTGGATGTAGTCCTGTGGAACGGCTTGCCATGCCATTTCCACCTGGCGCCTCAGTTGGACCAGCGTTCGTGCTGGACGTGCAGACCGCGTGAGACGACGCTTCATCCAGTCCCAAACATGCTCAATGGGGGACAGATCCGGAGATCTTGCTGGCCAGGGTAGTTGATTTACACCTTCTAGAGCACGTTGCGTGGCACGGGATACATGCGGACGTGCATTGTCCTGTTGGAACAGCAAGTTCCCTTGCCGGTCTAGGCATGGGTTCGATGACGGTTTGGATGTACCGTGCACTATTCAGTGTCCCATCGACGATCACCAGTGGTGTACGGCCAGGGTAGGAGATCGCTCCCCGCACCATGATGCCGGGTGTTGGCCCTGTGAGCCTCGGTCGTATGCAGTCCTGATTGTGGCGCTCACCTGCACGGCGCCAAACACGCATACGACCATCATTGGCACCAAGGCAGAAGCGACTCTCATCGCTGAAGACGACACGTCTCCATTCGTCCCTCCATTCACGCCTGTCGCGACACCACTGGAGGAGGGCTGCACGATGTTGGGGCGTGAGCGGAAGACGGCCTAACGGTGTGCGGGACCGTAGCCCAGCTTCATGGAGACGGTTGCGAATGGTCCTCGCCGATACCCCAGGAGCAACAGTGTCCCTAATTTGCTGGGAAGTGGCGGTGCGGTCCCCTACGGCACTGCGTAGGATCCTACGGTCTTGGCGTGCATCCGTGCGTCGCTGCGGTCCGGTCCCAGGTCGACGGGCACGTGCACCTTCCGCCGACCACTGGCGACAACATCGATGTACTGTGGAGACCTCACGCCCCACGTGTTGAGCAATTCGGCGGTACGTCCACCCGGCCTCCCGCATGCCCACTATACGCCCTCGCTCAAAGTCCGTCAACTGCACATACGGTTCACGTCCACGCTGTCGCGGCATGCTACCAGTGTTAAAGACTGCGATGGAGCTCCGTATGCCACGGCAAACTGGCTGACACTGACGGCGGCGGTGCACAAATGCTGCGCAGCTAGCGCCATTCGACGGCCAACACCGCGGTTCCTGGTGTGTCCGCTGTGCCGTGCGTGTGATCATTGCTTGTACAGCCCTCTCGCAGTGTCCGGAGCAAGTATGGTGGGTCTGACACACCGGTGTCAATGTGTTCTTTTTTCCATTTCCAGGAGTGTATGTATCTGCATGGAACGCTGTCACGTATCGCTTCAGCTTAACTGGCAGCAACCAAAATGCCACGTCGAACACTGATTGTCATGGGTAGTAGTATACGAAATGTACACGTATACACGTGTAGCTCCAACTTGGAGATTCCAGTCAATTTAAGAATTTTTTTATATTGCTATCAACGACAGTTAGAGTTCTACTTGGCTTTTTGGTAGATGTCGACAGTTAAGGTGAAGCTCAACGTGATAGCGTTTCATGATTATGCAGATGTGCAGCGTGTTTCAGAAGCGATGGTAAAAGTAGCTACCAAGTTCCAATAAACGTGGGTCCACAAATCAACCGTTGTCGAGACACAACACATTTTCTGTTGCGGTTTGTAAGTGTCTAGGAACATATGGCATCTCTAAACGTTAAAGAAGGTGTTCGAGATGTTGTCCATGCGTCTGAATGCAACATTGAGCTCGTCCCTGAAATGAGTTGCGAATCCTCTCAGTTAGTCTGTAAATGCTGGTAAGCTGCTTCAATCCGCAAGCGTAATTCCTCAAGAGAGTTCACCTTGGTAGCGTAGATCAGGCTCTTGACATGACCCCACACACAGAAATCCATGGGATTAAAATCCGGAGACCTCGGAGACCCTACGGTCGCAGCTTCGAATCCTGCCTCGGGCATAGACGTGTGTGATGCCCTTAGGTTAGTGAGGTTTAAGTAGTTCTAAGTCTCGCGGATGGGCTCTGGGCACTATGGGACTTAACATCTTAGGTCATCAGTCCCGCGCCCGGGTTCCCGGGTTCGATTCCCGGCGGGGTCAGGGATTTTCTCTGCCTCGATGACTGAGTGTTGTGTGCTGTGCTTAGGTTAGTTAGGTTTAAGTAGTTCTAAGTTCTAGGGGACTGATGACCATAGATGTTAAGTCCCATAGTGCTCAGAGCCATTTGAGCCATCATCAGTCCACTAGAACTTAGAACTACTTAAACCTAACTAACCTAAAGACATCACACACATCCATGCCAGAGGCAGGTCTCGAACCTGCGACCGTAGCAGTCCCGCGGTTCCGGACAGCAGCGCCTAGAACCGCACGACCACCGCGGCCGTCCAGTCTAGCGGACTGATGACCTCAGATGTTAAGTCTCATAGTGCTCAGAGCCATTTGAGCCCTTCTACAAAACTCCCGAGAAACAGCACAGAGCAAAAGAACAGACAGGGAACAACGAATGCTGATAAGCCTCGATGTGGGCTCGAATCTCTCCAATTTTATCTTCACGGTTTTTTCGCGAGATATACATTTATGTTTGTTGACTTTTCCAGGAACTTACGCTTTCGGATTTTTAACAGTACACCATACCGCGATACAGAACGCCTCTCTTGCAGCGTCTGTCACTGGACTTGAGTGAACATCTTAGTGACACTTTCGCCCTTAGTCAATGAACATGTAACGAAACGTGCTGCTCTCCTTTGGATATTCTCTATTTCCTCTGAAACCCGCCCACCTCCCCAGGGGACATAACCCCTGCAACCCTCAACAAACAAAGCAATAAACGACCGAAAATGAATTATTCTGCAACACGGGTCTCGTAATACCAGGACCCGTGTTGTGTTGCAGTCCCGCCTGCTGAGCGCACACTGACTCCAAGCCGCGAGCAGCGCGCCGGAAGTCCTTATCGGAGCTCATTAAAAACCGGAAGTGACATTTGATTAAAAAAATTGATAAGAGCGCTAAATCCCATAAGAATAACACAGACCGGAAGTGAATTCTTCTGCAACACGGGTCAAGTAAATATAAGGCACGCTGAAAATTTCAAAGTCCGAACAAGGTCACGCGCAGCAGTAACAGTGCAGAGCCACACGTAAAGACACATACAGCGCGACGCTGTTTACAGCATCATGATGGTCGCATCCGTGTTTGGCGATACCGCGGTGAACGTACATTGGAAGCGTGTATTCGTCATTGCCATACTGGGGTATCACCCGGCCTGATGGTATGGGGTGCCAGTGGTTTCACGTCTCGGTCACCTCTTGTTCGCATTGACGGCACTTTGAACAGTGGACGTTACATTTCAGATGTGTTACGACCCGTAGATCTACCCTTCATTCGATCCCTGCGAAACCATACATTTCAGCAGGATAATGCACGACCTCATGTTGCAGGTCCCTTACGGGCCTTTCTGGATACAGAAAATGCTCGACTGCTGCCCTGGCCAGCACATTCTACAGATCTCTCACCAACTGAAAGCGTGTGGTCAATGGTGGCCAAGCAACTGGCTCGTCACAATACGCCAGTCACTACTCTTGATGAACTGTGGTACCATGTTGAAGCTGCATGGGCAGCTGTACCTGTACACGCCATCCAAGCTCTGTTTGAGTCTTTGGCCAGGGGTATCGAGGCCGTTATTACGGCCAGAGGTGGTTGTTCTGGGCACTGATTTCTCAGGATCTATGCACCCAAATTGCTTGAAAATGTAATCACATGTCAGTTCTAGTATAATATATTTGTCCACTGAATACCCGTTTATCATCTGCATTTCTTCTTGGTGTAGCAATTTAAATGGCTAGTAGTGTACTTCCTTTGTGATGGATACATTTCCTGAGGATTCTGGCAGTGAATCTGTCTGGCATCTGTCTTAGCAACGATTAATTTTATGCGATCTTTCCAGTTCAAATCGCTCCGTGCGCCTACTCCCAGATATGTTATGGAAATATCTGCTTCCAGTGATTGTTCTGAAATCGTGTAATCGTACAATGAAGTGTCTTTCTGCACATGTATTTGCAACACGTTACATTTATTTATGTTGAGGGTCAACTGAGCCAAGCGTCGATCCTCTTCAGGTCTTCCTGCATTTCGCTACAATTTTCTAGCGTCGCAACTTCTCTGTATACAATAACATTATTCGCGAATAGCCTGGTGGAACTTCTGACATTATTTACTAGGTCTTTTTTTACGTCTGAAGACTTCTGTTCAGAATGACATGCTTTCTTCCCTTTGCTAGAAACTCTTCAGTTCAGCCACACAGTTGGTCTGATATTTCGTACGCTCGTGTTTTGTTCAGCGGGCGGCAGTGCGGAAATATACGGAATGCCTTCCGGGAGCCGAGGAACACTGCATCTACCTGGGCGCCTGTACCTGTTGCTTTCTGGGTCACGTGAACGAACAGAGAGAGCTGTGTTTCACGATCGTCGTTTTCACAATCCATGTTGATTCCTACAGTGGATATTTTCAGTTTCCAGAAACGTCATAACTGGCTAGTATAAGACGTGTTCCAACATTCTGCAATACACCGACGTCAGAGATATACGCCTACAATTTTGTGGGTCTGTTCGAAGACCCTCTTTTGATAACGGGATTGATCTGTACAGGTTCCAGTCGTTTGGAGCTCGCCCGGAGACCTACGGTATACTGCTGTTAGAAGACAGGCAGCTTCTTTCGCCTGCCTTGTGTAGAATCGACCTGGTATCACATCAGGTCCAATGGTCATTCCTATGTTAAGCTATTTCAGTTGACTATCTACCACTTGGTGCCTTATATTGATTTAAGTCATTTTTTCATCGATGCGACGATCTAAGGGAAGAACTACAGGGCGTCTCTCTCTCTCTCTCTCTCTCTCTCTCTCTCTCTCTCTCTCTCTCTCTCTGAGAAATAGCGCTGTCAAAAGACATTTAATATTTCGGCCTTGTCTATGTCATCCTCTGTTTCAGTACCAATATGGTCACAGAATGTCTACATAGATGGCTTCGATTTAATGTATGATTAAAATATTTGCATTTTCTGTTAAGGCGACAGATAGAATTTTACTTTCGACTTTTTTGAACGCTCCACGCATAACCTTTTTTACGAAATGCAACAAAATCACATGCCCCATTGCATACTGTCATTTGTCCATAAATTCGTTCCGATATCTTGAGTTGTTCACGAAATACCAGATGTTACGTCTTATGTCACACACTCTTTGTAAATACGCTGTCGGATATAAAACCAAGAAGGAGTTGTGCGACACAAACGAAAGTCGGTGGGTGTGTTTCTACATCTGAAATATCATACACGACTAGCTATTAAAATTACTACACCAAGAAGAAATGCAGATGATAAATGGGTATTCACTGGACAAATGTATTATACTAGAACTAACATGTGATCACATTTTCAAGCAATTTGGGTGCATAGATCCTGAGAAAACAGTACCCAGAACAACCACTGCTGGCCGTAATAACGGCCTTGATACGCCTGGGCATTGAGTCAAACAGAGCTTCGATGGCGTGTACAGGTACAGCTGCCCATGCAGCTTCAACACGATACCACAGTTCATCAGGAGTAGTGACTGGCGTATTGTGACGAGCCACCATTGACCAGACGTTTTCAGTTGGTGAGAGATCTGGAGAATGTGCAGGCCAGGGCAGCAGTCGAACATTTTCTGTATCCAGAAAGGCCCGTACAGGACCTGCAAAATGCGGTCGTGCATTATCCTGCTGAAATGTAGGGATCGAATGAAGGGTAGAGCCACAGGTCGTAACACATCTGAAATGTAACGTCCACTGTTCAAAGTGCCGTCACTGCGAACAAGAGGTGACCGAGACGTGTAACCAATGGCACCCCATACCATCACGCCGGATGATACCCCAGTACGGCGATGACGAATACACGCTTCCAATGTGCGTTCACCGCGATGTCGCCAAACACGGATGCGACCATCATGATGCTATACACAGAACCTGGATTCATCCGAAGAAATGACGTTCCGCCATTCGTGCACCCAGGTTCGTCGTTGAGTACACCATCGCAGGCGCTCCTGTCTGTGATGCGTCGTCAAGGGTAACCGCAGCCATGGTCTCCGAGCTGATAGTCCGTGCTGCTGCAAACGTCGTCGAACTGTTCGTGCAGATGGTTGTTGTCTTGCAAACGTCTGTTGACTTAGGGATCGAGACGTGGCTGCACGATCCGTTACAGCCATGCGGATAAGATGCCTGTCATCTCGACTGCTAGTGATACGAGGCCGTTGGGATCCAGCACGGCGTTTCGTATTACCCTCCTGAACCCACCGATTCCATATTCTGCTAACGGTCATTGGATCTCGACCAATGCTAACAGCAACGTCGCGATACGATTACCGCAATCACGATAGGCTACAATCCGACCTTTATCAAAGTCGGAAACGTGATGGTACGCATTTCTCCTCCTTACACGAGGCATCACTACAACGTTTCACCAGGCAACGAAGGTCAACTGCTATTTGTGTATGACAAATCGGTTGGTAACCATCTAATGTCAGGACGTTGTAGGTGTCGCCACCGGCGCCAACCTTGTGTGAATGCTCTGAAAAGCTAATCATTTGGATATCACAGCATCTTGTTCCTGTCGGTTAAATTTCGTGTCTGTAGCACGTCATCTTCTTGGTGTAGCAATTTTAATGGCCAGTAGTGTATTTATTCAAATTCACGGCAGTCGTATAGCGGCGTTAGAAACTCCACTATGGGGATGCAAATCAGGTTTGCCTTAAATACACGCTGCAACGTTCGTGAGCGTTAGTTGCCTTTGTGAAGCAAATGTTAGTCAAGAATGTCTTTAAAAAGACCAATGCGCCTTTGTCGCACCTCATTGAGTTTCAGCGTGGTCGTGTTATAGGTCTACGATAAGCTTGATATTACTTTGTGATAATGCAGAAAGGCTGGGCGGGAATGAAGCCACTGCATACGATTGCTGGCAGCGGTGATCACGAGAATGTACGGTAGCAAGAAGACCGGGCTCCGGACGGCCACGTGGCACTACCGAGAGGGAAGACCGTCGTGTTCGGGGCATGGTTCTGGCGCATCGTACAGCATCTGCAGAGGCTATTTGGCAAAAGTGTCACTTCCAGGACAGCTGCGAGCCAGAAGCCCTATAGCGTACATTCCACCGACCACAAACCACCGCCATTTGCGGCTTCAGTGGTGTTAAGCCAGAGCTCATTGGAGGGGAGTGTGACTTCCCCCTCACTTATCGACCTTAATGACAATGAAAAATTAAACTGCGTGTACCTAATGGGAATTTGGGAAAAGCAATCGTCACCGAAGTTAATCTGTCGGTAAAGAGGGAGGAAAGGATTACATCTAAATGAAAGGAAAAATGCAAATGAAATTGGTGGAAATTAATTTTGAGAAAAGGGTAAAATTAATAAAGAAAGTAAATGTGCGGTCGTCACGTTAGCAATTAATTGGCGTTAATTAGATATTTGAGATTTGGGGAAAATTACGGTCGCCAGTCCTATGGACAACTACTATAATAACTGAAAAAGAAAGGTTATTGCACATATAATTAGCACTAAAAGCGTGGCAACTGAAGGTTGACACGTGTTGTGTGAAAACTGAAAGTTTGTCAGAAGTAATAAATTTCGCTACTCTCTGACTTAATTTAGCAAAAGAATTAATAAAACCGGAAAATTGAAAGTTAATTTAGTGACTGAAATTAATAGTGAGATTTGTTTCTGAAGCACTACGAAATTCTGTAAAATAAGGTTAGTCTTGGGTTACCTCAACAATCATTTCAAAAGCTACTTGAATCTACGCAATTTAGAAATAAGAGATTTAACTTTGAACTTGAATTAAATGATTCTGAACAATTAACAATAGTAACATTTAGTACATACCAAGCCGAGCTGCAGTCACAGGTAAGCTAAAATATGGTAACAAAACTCGCACTCTTAATTTGTGCTTGTGTAATCTAAATACTGTAGCCAGCTATGAATACATTAACTGAACTTTGAAATTAAAGTGAAATGGAATGATATTACTTCAACGCTGGCGTCTGAATTTCAACGACACTCGGGTTCATTTCGGAAAAGAAAGGGACCCTGCTTGGTAATGCAATTGGGACAATGAGCAACAAAGGTTCATACTAAGTTGCTGTAATTTTGTGATGCAACAATTTTAAAAGCTGAGGTCTGCCATACAGTTCTAAGACTTTACGTGCTTCCAGTCTTCCGTTGGTTGATTGAAGGTTTGAAGTCGTCGGTCGACGAGGTGGCGACAGTCACTCATTGTCGGCCGTCGCTGTTGCAGAAGCTGCATGTTGCCGCGCCTTCTTCTCGACTCGGTCTCCATCCTAAACGGGCTCTTGATGTGTGGCAGCTAACGCTTCCCGTCCGCGACATCATGTCAGAAACTAACATAGCAAGTCGAGCGCAATTACATGCTGCCAAACCCCGAAAGCGAGGCAACTCGCGGGAGCGTCACACAACACACCTGCTCCACTGCCCTCCTCCAGCCAGACCCCCCTGCTCTGCCCGCGCTCCACGCGGCAGAGTTCCCACTACCAAAGATCCTAAACACTTAGGTTCTCCACACTACCTATTCGTTCGATAGCATAGTTTTCCCTAGGCAAGACCCAACGTAAAAATACAAATAATATTTACAAAAAAACCAATTATACATCGCCATAAATGCATAAATATTTTGTCACCTGAAGATATGACATTTCTGTCTCTTTATATATTGTAATTGTTTTACTGTTTATATATATATATATATATATATATATATATATATATATATATATATATATATAAACAGTAAAACAATTACAATATATAAAGAGACAGAAATGTCATATCTTCAGGTGACAAAATAAGGAAAAAATTTGTAGTACAATAGATGGAAATAGGAGGATATGCATTTCCGGCGTTACAGGAGGTTGGAGGTGTCTTTTTTTTCTAGTGAAAGCTGGTTATACCTCGGAGCCAGTGATGGCCGTGCGTTGATTATAAGGAGACTAGTTGAGAATCTACAACCAACTTCTTAAGTAATAGAACCCAGTACGTTGTCCTCGATGGCGAGTGTTCGTCGGAGGTGAGGGTATCATCTGGAGTGCCCCAGGGAAGTGTGGTACGTCCGCTGTTGTTTTCTATCTACATAAATGATCTTTTGGATAGGGTAGATAGCAATGTGCGGCTGCTTGCTGATGATGCTGTGATGTACGGGAAGGTGTCGTCGTTGAGTGACTGTAGGAGGATACAGGATGACTTGGACAGGATTTGTGATTGGTGTAAAGAATGGCAGCTAACTCTAAATATAGATAAATGTAAATTAATGCAGATGAATAGGAAAAAGAATCCTGTAATGTTTGAATACTCCTTTAGTACTGTAGCGTTTGACACAGTCACGTCGATTAAATGTTTGGGCGTAACATTGCAGAGCGATATGAAGTGGGACAAGCATGTAATGGCAGTTGTGGGGAAGGCGGATAGTCGTCTTCGGTTCATTGGTAGAATTTTGGGAAGATGTAGTTCATCTGTAAAGGAGATCGCTTATGAAACACTAATACGACCTATTCTTGAGTACTGCTCGAGCGTTTGGGATCCTATCAGGTCGGATTGACGGAGCACATAGAAGCAATTTAGAGGCGGGCTGCCAGATTTGTTACTGGTAGGTTTGATCATCACGCGAGTGTTACGGAAATGCTTCAGGAACTCGGGTGGGAGTCTCTAGAGGAAAGGAGGCGTTCTTTTCGTGAATCGCTACTGAGGAAATTTAGAGAACTAGCATTTGAGGCTGACTGCAGTACAATTTTACTGCCGCCAACTTATATTTCGCGGAAAGACCACAAAGATAAGATAAGAGAGATTAGGGCTCGTACAGAGGCATATAGGCAGTCATTTTTCCCTTGTTCTGTTTGGGAGTGGGACAGGGAGAGAAGATGCTAGTTGTGCTACGAGGTACCCTCGTCCACGCACCTTATGGTGGATTGCGGAGTATGTATGTAGATGTAGATGTAGATAAACCTACCTGCGTCTTAGACACACTGGACGTACACCTGTAGTTATGGTCTGAGGTGCGATTTCATATGACAGCAGGAGCACTCTCGTGGTTATCCCACACGTTCCGACTGCAAATTTGAATGTCAGTCTGATGTTTCTACCTGTAGAACTGCCATTTACGAACAGCATTCCAGGGGGTGTTTTTCAACAGGATAACGCTCGTCCACATACCATTGTTGTACTCGAACATGTTCTACAGAGTGTCGACATGTAGCCTTATCCTTCTCGATCATCAGATCCGTTTCCAGTCGAGCACATATGGGACATCATCGGGAGACAGCTCCATTGTCATCCGCGAACAGCATTAACTGTCCCTGTATTGATGACCAAGCGGGACAAGCGACATCTGGCACCGGCACAACACAGTGCAAACACGTTTGCATGCTTGCAGTCAACATTCTGGTGGTTACATCGGTTAATAATATAACAGCATTTCACATTTGCAGTGGCTTACCTCGCGCTTACATTGACCTGTGATCTTGCAGTGTTAATCATTTTACCTAAGGAAATATATTCCCAAAATTTTGTTACTCTACAATTATTTTCTGGTGCTGTGATTTTTTTCCCTGTCAGTGTTTTAGAGCATGGTCTTGAGGGACGAGTCCGTCTTCCGTGCTTCATGCGAGTCCTATCTCTTTTTAAACTGGGTATGAGCCTACATGCGGGACCTGTTGTCCTGTCGGCGCCAAGCGCACCACCAGTTGGAAATTTACGCCCCGCGAGATATTTGGGGCTGGATTTAAGGCAGCGTGAAGTGCAGCGCTGGAGTGCGGCCGTTGGCTCGGTGTCATCGGGCAGCGATCCAATAGCAGGTGCGGCCGGCCCCGGACTCCCAAATAATGCCAGCCGATGTGTGAACGTCGACTGCGGATATTAATTTTCTGTCCGCACTCCGGCGCAGTGCAGGTGCACGCGCGGAGTCATGCGTCCGCCGCTCGACCGCCAGCCCACGGCTGAAAATACGGCCTTACTCCTGCGAAATGACGCCGGCCAAAACGGCCGTGCCTTTGGCAAAACGTTTCGGAACTAATGTGGCTGTAGATAATTTAACAAAGGCTACCCGCTAAGTAAAGTTCCGGAGTGAAATCTGGGAATCTTTTGAAATGAAAACAGATGCAAGGCAAGGTGAAAATCTGTCTTGCTCCTTTCCAAACCGGTACTAGATAGTGTTATCAAAGCATAACAGACAGAAATACGTGGAATAACAAAGGTATTTACGTGACCCATCTTTCCTTAAAGCCTCTTGTGCACTGTGACAGAAATTCATAATCGATTATCGATTACTGATGCACAGTCGATCGCGACAAAAATGGTTCAAATGGCTCCAAGCACTGTGGGACTTAACATCTGAGGTCATCAGTCCCCTAGACTTTGACGTACTTAAACCTAGCTAACCTAAGGACATCACACATAACTATGCCCGAGGCAGGATTCGAACCTGCGACCGTAGCAGCAGCACTGTTCCGGACTGAAGCGCCTAGAACCGCTCTGCCACAGCGGCCGGCGCGATCGCGACACCTAGCAACAGATTCTTCATTCCTAACTTAAACTGCCGGCCGCTGTGGCCGAGCGGTTCTAGGCGCTTCAGTCCGGAACCGCGCAACTGCTACGGTCGCAGGTTCGAATCCTGCCTCGGGCATGGATGTGTGTGATGTCCTTAGGTTAGTCAGGTTTAAGTAGTTCTAAGTTCTAGGGGACTGATGACCTAAGATGTTAAGTCCCATAGTGCTCAGAGGCATTTGAACCTAACTTAAAATGATGTTACCCAAATTCAATTGCTCATTCGTAAGACATGTTTATGACGAAAGCACAACGTTGCTGAGTCCACAGATATGATACAATCTTCCTGAAATTGTATTTCACGTTTCCAATAAGAAATTAAGATTTCGAATGCCGAAACCAGTTAAATTCCTCACCCCTTATTTTGCTGCCATGGGTTGACGATCTGTAACTACTAAGAATTATTATATGTTAATAAGTTTCACGGTGGCCATACTCGTTTGGCTAATTCAAAAACTGTCTAAAGTTTTTACAGAAGAAATTCCGATGCAATACTGAAATTCAGTTGAACAGTTGTTTTCAAAAATAACTTTCGTTCAATTAGTAATGAGGACAAAAGGTCATGTTTGACATAGACAACTGTAAGCCAAAGGCATCAAGTGAATTAATATTAATAAAATGCTACTATAATATTATAATCACCATAAATTCGGAAATATAACTGACGCGGAACATCTAAAAATGGTTCAAATGGCTCTGAGCACTATGGGACTCAACTGCTGAGGTCATTAGTCCCCTAGAACTTAGAACTAGTTAAACCTAACTAACCTAAGGACATCACAAACATCCATGCCCGAGGCAGGATTCGAACCTGTGACCGTAGCGGTCTTGCGGTTCCAGACTGCAGCGCCTTTAACCGCACGGCCACTTCGGCCGGCGCGGAACATCTAACCACAGTTTTGAAATCAACACAAAAATTCCTTTACGGCGAGATATTGCACACTTCATTTCACAGTCGTTTTAAATTTCGTACGTTTATTTTATTTTGCTAAGATGGCTGAACGAGTTGTGGAAGGAATCGCTTAACTTAACTCTTTTACGTTGTAACTAATACAAACTGAAATTGTGCTAGCCATTACGCAGCTTAGTTCTACTATGAAGTAAATATTTATGTCTTATTTTTGTCACCTCACGTGCCTTAAACTGGTGTGGATTGTTTTAAGAGTTGCCAGAAGGCAATTCTGTCTGCTTTGATGTTGAGATAGGTCGGCGAGACCGACAATACCTGTATTTGGAGGTAACTGCCAAAAGTAAGTTGGCAGCTACGCAGAAATATGTACGATGGTTGTTATCTTGAGCTCTGATTGTGAACTGCGTTTATATAATATAAGTCTTGCTGTGGATACATGATTCGAACTTAATATTTACCGGCAGAGGTGAACTCTGGCACCAGACTTCTAGAACGGACTTCAGCCGTTTTACTTCATCATGTTATTGATGAAATGCGGACGTTTGGGTGTTGTCTTAGAAATGCAATTTTTTATTGACCTCAAGTTGAGAAAACGCCACATTGCTCAGTTGTATTTACTAACAATATTGGATGGGAGTGGTTGGGAAGGGAGTGAGATAGGGTTGAAGCCTATCCCCGATGTTATTCAATCTGTATATTGAGCAAGTAGTAAAGGAAACAAAAGAAAAATTCGGAGTAGGAATTAAAATCCATGGAGAAGAAATAAAAACTTTGAGGTTCGCCGATGACATTGTAATTCTCTCAGACAGCAAAGGACCTGGAAGAGCAGCTGAACGGACTGGACAGTGTCTTGAAAGGAGGATATAAGATGAACATCAACAAAAGCAAAACGAGGATAGCGGAATGTGGTCAAATTGAGTGCAGGAATTAGATTAGAAAATGAGACGCTTAAAGTAGTAAATGAGTTTTGCTATTTGGGGAGAAAAATAACTGATGATGTTCGAAGTAGGGAGGATATAAAATGTAAACTGGCAATGGCAAGGAAAGCGTTTCTGAAGAAGAGAAAGTTGTTAACATCGAGTATAGATTCAGGAAGTCATTTCTGAAAGTGTTTGTATGGAGTGTAGCCATGTATGGAAATGTAAGTTGAACGATAAATAGTTTAGACAAGAAGAGAGTAGAAGCTTTCGAAATGTGGTGCTTCAGAAGAATGCTGAAGATTAGATGCGTAGAGCACATAACTAATGAGGAGGTATTGAACAGAATTCTAGAGAAGAGAAATTTGTGGCACAACTTGACTAGAAGAAGGGATCGTTTGGTAGGACATGTTCTGAGACATCAAGGGGTCACTAATTTAGTACTGGAGGGCAGTGTGGAGGGTAAAAATCGTAGAGGGAGACCAAGTGATGAATACACTAAGCAGATTCAGAAGGATGTAGGCTGCAGTAGGTACTGGGAGATGAAGAAGCTTGCACAGTATAGAGTAGCATGGAGAGCTGCATCAAACCAGTCTCTGGACTGAAGACCGCAACAACAACAACTTTGGATGGGAGTATTCCACTATTCTGCCTTCATGATATTTTTGTATTTAGCGTATCCTGAGATGGCAAAAGTCATGGAATAGCAATATGCGCATGTACAGATGGGGATAGTATCACGTACAGAAGGTACAAAATGGCAGTGCATTGGCGGAGTTATCATTTGTACTTAAGTGATTCATGTGAAATGTTTCCTACATGATTATGAACTTCGAGCGCGGGGTAGTAGTTGGAGCAAGACGCATGGGACATCCCATTTCGGAAATCGTTCCAAGATCCACAGTGTCAAGAGTGTGCCGAGAATACCAAATTTCAGTCATTACCTCTCACCACGGCCAACGCAGTAGCCGACGGCCTTCACTTAACGACCGAGAGCAGCGGTGTTTGCGTAGAGGTGCCAGTGCCAACAGACAAGCAGCATTGCGTGAAATAACAGCAGAAATCAATGTAGGACGTACGAGGAATGTATTCGTTAGGAGAGTGCGGCGAAATTTGGCTTTAATGAGCTATGGCAGAAAACAAAATATGCGAGTGCCTTTGCTGACAGCACGACATCGGCTGCAGCGCCTCTCCCGGGCTCGTGACCACGTCGGTTGGAACACTGTGGCCTGGTCAAGTGAGTCACGATTTGAATTGGTAAGAGGTGATGGTAGGATTCGAGTGTGGCACAGACCCACGAAGCCATGGACCCAAGTTGTCAACAAGGCACTCAGCAGTCTGGTGGTGTCTCCATAATGGTGTGGGCTGCTTTTACATGGAATGGTCTTGGTCCTCTGGTCCAACTGAACAGATCGTTAGCTGTAAATGGTTATGTCTGGCTACTTGGAGGCGATTTGCAAACATTAATGAACTTCATGTTCCCAAACAACGATGGAATTTTTGTGAATGACAGCGCGCCATACGACGGACCACAATTGCTTGCGTTTGGTTTGAAGAACATTCAGGACAATTCGAGCGAATAGTTTGCTCACCCAAGTCATCCAGCATGAATCCCATCGAATATTTATGGGAGTTATCAAGAGGTGAACAAAATCCTACGCCAGCAACACTTTCGCAGTTATGAACGACTATAGAGGGAACATGGCTCAATATTTCTGCAGGTGACTGCCAACAATGTGTTGAGTTCATGCCATGTCGAGTTGCTTGATGAGATTGCTATATTAGGAGATATCTCAAGCCTTTTGTCACCTCAGTGTACTTATCGCAATTGAAGTGACAAAATGGAAACAAGCTCTCTTTTACAAAGTTTATCGTATTGTTTGATTTTTGATAACAGTAAATTAAAACAGTGTCTGTGCTGTTATCTTTATCAGATGATTTTCCGCGAGTAAATGGTTCAAATGGCTCTAAGCACTGCGGGACTTAACATCTGAGGTCATCAGTCCCCTAGGCTTAGAACTACTTAAACGTAACTAACCCAAAGACATGACACACATCCATGCCCGGGGCAGGATTCGAACCTGCGACCGTAGCAGCAGCGCGGTTCCGGACTGAAGCTGCTAAAACCGCTCGGCCACAGCGCCGCGATGAAACACCAACGAAAGTACAGGGTTATTACAAATGATTGAAGCGATTTCACAGCTCTACAATAACTTTATTATTTGAGATATTTTCACAATGCTTTGCACACACATACAAAAACTCAAAAAGTTTTTTTAGGCATTCACAAATGTTCGATATGTGCCCCTTTAGTGATTCGGCAGACATCAAGTCGATAATCAAGTTCCTCCCACACTCAGCGCAGCATGTCCCCATCAATGATGAGTTCGAAAGCATCGCTGATGCGAGCTTGCAGTTCTGGCACGTTTCTTGGTAGAGGAGGTTTAAACACTGAATCTTTCACATAACGCCACGGAAAGAAATCGCATAGGGTTAAGTCGGGAGAGCGTGGAAGCCATGACATGAATTGCTGATCATGATCTCCACCACGACCGATCCATCGGTTTTCCAATCTCCTGTTTAAGGAATGCCGAACAACATGATGGAAGTGCGGTGGAGCACCATCCTGTTGAAAGATGAAGTCGGCGCTGTCGGTCTTCAGTTGTGGCATGAGCCAATTTTCCAGCATGTCCAGATACACGTGTCCTGTAACATTTTTTTTCGCAGAAGAAAAAGGGGCCGTAAACTTTAAACCGTGAGATTGCATAAAACACATTTTGTCTCACTGCGCTCTCGAGCGCTCTGGCGGCAGAAACCTGAAGTGCGGCTTCAGCCGAACAAAACTTTATGAATTTTTCTACGTCTCTGTAGTGTGTCGTGACCATGTGTCAATGAATGGAGCTACAGTGAATTTGTGAAATCGTTTCAATCATTTGTAATAGCCCTGTACGAGGTAATACAGTCCGCAATTTGTGCTACCCACTTACATTTCTGTGTACGTTGCGTTACAAAATCGTTGTATCACATACGAGATTAAAACAAAATATAAAACAAAGTGTTGAATTCGTGTTTGTCAACCGGACGTATTATTGGTGCGTCATGTAAACTATCTTTATTGTGTAAACCACAAGTCAGCTACCTTGCATCCACAATCAGTAACACACACATTTATCACAGTTTCTAATTTTTTATTGATTTAATTTTCTTAAAACATTTCAATATAGGTCAGTTATCCCGTGCAGCATAAAACGTAAATTACGTGGGGCAATATTAAACAGCGTTGTGTGTAACTTCTTTCGCCAAGGGAGTTGTACTACGGGAATTAGTTATGATGTAATTACCCAACTAATTTCGAATTTGTGGCAAAATAAAGAGGAAAAAGTGTGATACAATAGGACTACGATCGCGAGGAAATGTAGAAAGCGTTGAACAAAACTTCCACTGGTTGTTACTGAAGGCACCTCTCCTTAAACGGAAATAAATGTAAGATAAAGCCTGCAACAAAGAGAAAGAATCCGATAATATCTGTTTACAAGATCAATGGTGAACGTTTTGAGAATGTCACATCTAACAATTTGTGTGTATACAAAGCAGTGATACGAAATTGGGCGATGGACAAATTTAGATTTTTTGAAAGGCTTTTGGGAAAATGAGGTGTATCTATTAAGGAGACGGCACACATGACGCCAGTGTGACTAATTCTAAGCTACAGTTTCAGCGTTTGGAGTCCTTATCGAGCAGACATGACTGTTGACATCCCAAAAATTCAGATGCGTGCTAGTTTCGATATAAATTCGTGTGCTAAAATTAAGGACGGTAGCAACTTTTCGCATAATGTGCCATTGCCGAGTAACATAACTCGATGAAACTTGGACCATACACAGAAAGAAATGCTACAGTACTGTGTAGTACAGTTCAGAAGGAGAGTGAAAGAAATATACAATGAAGCGAACAGAAAGAACACTTTTATTCAAGCACAATAAGTACACTGAAGTCAATGTTGATTTATGAAGGTCTCCTGGACATTACAAAAGGATGAAGATAATGTTTGGTTTTTTACATAGTCCAATCTAGCCACTGTTACGAATGATGATGATGAAGTGATGAAGACAACACAAACAACCAGTCCGCGCGAGCAGAAAAGTCCCCAACCCTGCAGGGAATCGAACTCGGGACCCTGTGATCAAGAGGCAGCAACGCTAGTCACTAGGCTACGAGCTGTGGACATTACATTAAGCTATATACAAAGTAAACCAACTTTTTTACGTCAACAAGAAGCCTAAAAATTATTGCAACATTATACAGCATGCAGTAATATCTTTTCGGTCTTACTAATCGAAAAATATTGAGTGAAAATAATTTACTTTTCGTTATGTTTGAGAAGAAGTGCGAGAATCAAGATAATACAATTGATAAAATACAAGACAGCATTGCGTACATATCCCCTTTTTGTGTATAATACAAAAGTAAAGCATGTTAGCCGGCCGGAGTGGTCGAGCGGTTCTAGGCGCTGCAGTTTGGAACCATGTGATCGCTACGGTCGCAGGTTCGAATCCTGCCTCGGGCATGGATGTGTGTGACATCCTTAGGTTAGTTAGGTTTACGTAGTTCTAAGTTCTAGGGGACTGATGACCTCAGAAGTTAAGGCCCATAGTGCTCAGAGCCATTTTTTTAGAGCATGTTAAAACACATGACGTCGTACAGTTACAAAATCTTAGGGATGATGGCAGCACAGTATGAGGAGTATTGACACTACGCACAGAGCTATGCTTATCAATGGTCAGATGCCGCCAGATAGTAATAGTACCAACAGACCAATGTTCGCCAATGTCAAAAGATCCTTAAAAAATATGTTAAAGCTGTTAACATAATTAAGCCGGCCGCTGTGACCGAGCGGTTAGGCGCTTCAGTCTGGAACCGCGCTGCTGCTACGGTCGCAGGTTCGAATCCTGCCTCGGGCATGAATGTGTGTGATGTGCTTAGGTTAGTTAGGTTTAAGTAGTTCTAAGTTCTAGGGAACTGATGACCTCAGATGTTAAGTCCCATAGTGCTCAGAGCCATTTGAACCATTTGTTTGCGCGACGTTGCTGCGATGATGACAGACGCCTCGCTCAACGACTCAACGTGCTTTTGTTGACTCCCTCGTCTCCGTAGAAATTCTGAAAGTGCCTATGAATGTATCTGCGATTGGTTTTCCGCCGAAATAAACTCAGTGATAGCTCTCTGCCTGGAACGCGCCTTCGTTACAGACGTCATTTTGAAGGCTATGTCAGAACTTTACGAAACTATAGGGGCTGAAGTGGGAATATTCCACGATGTCCCACAACAAATTACGCATTTTATCAACGGAAATTGGCCTAGCAAAAATGTGTTGCATTTCTTACTGACGCCCCTGATATTTATAACACTCACAGATCTGAAGATGGCAGCATAACTTTACTGAAACCAGTAATCAAGACATGTACCGACTGCGATCTGGGTCGTAAAACTTCTATTTTGGAATCTTTTTTTACAATGATAAAGAGATCATTCTCCTTTTGACAGTGTTAGGTAATTACAAAAACCACCACTTAATAACTATGGACCCATCAGTGAAATTCTCCTTCAACGATAGTGATGGAAGCTCATGAAATTTGTAGAACTGAGTGTCAGCCAAGGAGCAATGCTTGCGTCGGACGGTGACTTAACACGGCGCGAAGAGGTCAAACGTTACCCTTCTATCCAAAAAGGAAGAAGGGCGACTAAGCGAAGTAACATCGCAGTGCAGGTTCGCCTATATAAGTCATCTTTTAGGAACGGGCAGTTTCAACGGTAAAACGCTATTCGTATCGTTCCTGTCTGTCACGCCCACACCGATAAGGCGGGAGATTTTTGCGGTCTGATGAAATATGGAAAAACCGCTCAGTCAGGAAATTCAGGCCCATCAGATGTCGCATGCGGGAACGATCTCATGCGATGGGGGAGGCAGTTCCACAATATTCACTATCGTGTCCTCTTCCCCAGGCATCGTTGTGGAAAGTCTTTCTGCAGTTGAGTCCAAGGGCTATCGACGCTGTAGTCGTAAAGGTCCGAATACATACGCTGAGAAAAGCTGCAATGAGAGAGGCACTTGGTTGGTAGTCTTGAACGAGAACAGCTTCTCAATACTTATGCATTTAACGTCCATCAAACTTTCCGAAAAACATCATCCACACAATCTTGAAGACAGAAAGAGCAGGTAAGTCAGAGAACCATCGCACAATCTGTTTAACGGCTGCTGAGGCCCATGCATCCAAATTACTAACAAGAGTAATACACAAAAGAATGGTGACGAAAAAAGATGTTCTATTAGACGACGCTCAGTTTGGCTTTAGGAGAGATAAGGGGCCAGAGACGCAGTTCTGACGAAGCAATCGATAATGGAAGCAAGATTTAAGGTAAACCAAGACACGTTCATTGGATTTTGTAAAAGTGTTCGAGAATATAAGATGGTGTAGCGTGTTAGAAATTCTGAGCAAAATAGGAGTGGGCTGTAGGGAATGAGCGTAACGGCTCATGTATTTAATTTGCTGACAATATGCAGAAGACTGGGGAAGAAAATACAGGATCTGTTACGTGACGATGTACAGGCGTTCAGTCACGTCTTGGCTCATCAGTTCATGTATACACATTCGCGATTGTTGTGGCTCAAAGTTTGCTCAGGTGAGGCTCTACGTGAACTTTTCCCCTGAGCCGCTCATGTATGAACAAGAACCAAGAGGGTTCAAGAAGACTGGAAGACGAAAAGCGAAGTGATCGGATTAGTGTAAGATGTGGATGTAGCCTTATATCCCCCACTGATCACTCTAGATATTGAAGAGGAAATGGCAAAAATCAAGGATCAAGAGAGAAATTAAAATATTTGGTGAAAGGATATCAACGATAAGATTCACTGATGCCATTGCTGTTCTTAGTCAAACTGAAGAGGATTTACAGAATGTGTTGAACGGAATGAACTCAGTAACAGGAAATGAGTATGGACTGAGAAAGTAATGAGAAGTAGCAGAAATGAGAACAGCCGCCGGCCGGAGTAGCCGTGCGGTTCTAGGCGCTACAGTCTGGAGCCGAGCGACCGCTACGGTCGCAGGTTCGAATCCTGCCTCGGGCATGGATGTGTGTGATGTCCTTGGGTTAGTTAGGTTTAATTAGTTCTAAGTTCTAGGGGACTGATGACCTCAGAAGTTAAGTCGCATAGTGCTCAGAGCCAACCATTTAGTGCTCAGAGCCATTTGAACCATTTTTGAAATGAGAACAGCGGAACTTCCCATTAAAATCCCCCATTTGTCTCTGCTCTTCTTGTCCACTTCCATCGCTACGCCAAATATCCGTAACGCTTCCAGACGGTATTCAGTCATGTTCTGCCTCATCAGTGAATGTATAAGAATTCGCGAGTGATGTGGATCACAGACTGCTCAGTTGCGGCTCTACATGAACTTTTTCCCCGAGTGGCTCATGAGCCCTTTTCGAGCAAATTGCTCGCAAGCATATTCATCCCTTATATGAGGCCACCCTTATGGTTGCCCTGCGTTCTAGGAAACCAGATAAAACGGCACAGCTTCTGTACGATAGGAAATGGTTTATGCAGCATTCGCAGCGAACAGCTTGACTAATGCTGCTGAAGCAGAGAGACTTTGGTTCCGTCTAAGGCAGGGGTGCTCAACCCATTGATTGCGATCGACCGGTCGTTTGCCACTGGATTATGAGTCCATCTTTCAAAATCTTTGTGCGATATCTTTTTAAATGAGCTCTTTTGGAAAATAAGTTTGTTCACAATGAGTATTTCGCACGGTATTTGTAGGCGGTAAATCTGACAGGACTGTCTCCACCTCCTTCGTCTGCACTCCATCTGCATTTCACCGCCTTTAACGCTCGCGACAAGCAACAGTCTTTCCTCCTCGACGCTGAGGCTGCTACTAGCGAACTGTAACTTCGGGCGTTGTGGGCGGCGGTTTCGCTGAGTGGGGAGAGCGCTCAGGGTTTGCTGCGGGTCTTGACCTTGGGATAGCCTACTTACAGAAATTAAATGTAGAACATTTTCCTCAAATACAGTCAGAGCTGTCAGACCAACAAATATTACTGGATGAAGAAGCTGCAAAGAAGTATACTTCCAAGCTGACAGCACTGAAGGCAGTGTCTGATTTGTAGGCAATGAAACCTATTCTAGCTTTCATAGCTCAATTTTTCCCAAAAAAAGTGAATGGGGAATATATTTCAAGTAAAATGAGTACTCTTTTTTCTTGTAGTTCGACTGCACTTGAAAAGGAAATAATTCGATTTCAAAACGACATTTTCTTACAGTTATAATACAATGAACATGACTTTTGCAAATTAGTGAGAGTAAAAATCTACCCTAACAGTGTAAAAGTAGAGTCCTATGTTTTGTCATTTTTTGGATGAGGATATCTATATGAGGCACCGTTTTCAGCGATGAAGATAACGAAATCTAAGTGTAGAAATAAACTGATCCTCGTCTTCCAGACAGTGTATGGTTACCCACGGTTATGATAAACAAATGGTTCAAATGGCTCTGAGCACTATGGGACTTAACTGCTGAGATCATCAGTCCCCTAGAACTTAGAACTACTTAAACCTAACCAACCTAAGGATGTCACATACATCCATGCCCGAGGCAGGATTCGAACCTGCGACCGTAGCGGTCGCGGGGTTTCAGACTGTAGCGCCTAGAACCACTCGGCCACCCCGGCCGCCGATTATGATAAACATATCAATGATATGCAAAGCCTAGTACCTCATTAAACTTTCTTCAACGTTTATGATGGTGCATATTTTAATTTTTATAACATGTGTAATATCTTGAAAATTGAGTAGTCGGCCTACAACTTTTGATGGAGAGAAAATTACCTTCTATGTTTTTTATGTAATTGAAATGGTTAATTTTATTCATAGCTGTCTATCAGCAACTGCGAAGCACGTTATAAACATAAAAATATTCAATCGTCACTTGCACAAATTTTTATTAATTTAACCTCTTGACTTGTTTCGGCAGTTTCATTTGCCATCCTCAGAAGATCATACAATTAAGCTCACATCGGAAAGCAATCGTCAAGCAAACTCTGGACGATAGTCCTTCGTTACATTATTGCATGGTACTGTCAAGCAGCTAAAAAGTAACGTAAAAAATTCGAAGATATGGTGACAAAAGAAAAAACTTCACAATATGAGTAAGATATTAAAAAATGACGAGACATTGGTGATTAGACCACCAGAAATCTAGATATGCTAGAATAATAAAAAAATAATGGGACTGCGACTGATTACTCGGTGTCTGTGCTCCCATATAGTCTACGGTCGCTGCGCACAACAGTTCCCTACGGAATCAAAGTTGCCTTTGCGAATTTTTCGAATTTTTAACTCAGTAGGTTTCTAAATGGACTAAGATGCGTGTAGCTGATCTCAAGACTAGAAAGGCTGAGTCATCCTGGTCTACGGGAAAGCTAAATTGAAGACAGGGAATGGAAGACCGTGGGGTGCTGAGAGGGAGAGGAAGAGAGAGAGACAGAGGGGAAAGAGGGTGTAATTTCACAGTGTACAGTTGGCTGGACAATACAATGGTGAATCCAAGTACTGCGCCAGTGTTTGGAGCGAAACGCGGCTCTGTGACATGCTGCGTTGTAAACAAGGGGGAAGCTATTGGGCTGTTCGGAGCGGGTATACACATTTTTGTGACGCTATCTGCGCTTTTAATTCGGGCGGTTTTACTGCCCATTCGGAAGTTAAATAACTGATCCCGCTCCTTTTATCGTGCTGGCTATATATTTTTTTCCTTTGCCTGTAATAACAACGGACGCGATGCGCGTTTCCTGGTCGCCGAACAGCGATACACTCTTCAAATTCTTATTTGTCCAGAGAGAGAAAATAATACGTTGCCTTGTATTAGCATCCTCCATTTGAAGTTGCGGTGTGAGCAAACACTGTTATTATACGTAGTTTCCCCTGTGTCTACGTACTTTCCTCCTACACTGCCACACACTCCAGTTCAGGAATATCTCTAGTATCGAGCAAGGGCCGTGGCCTTTACGATACTGGGTTCGAATTCTGGTTGAGTGGAACCGCGTTTGCTATGGTAGGAACTACCCAGTGGAATAATTGCACTGATAGAACACAAAAAATAATGATTGTATCGTAGAAATATTTTAGGATCACAATCTGTGTATTTTGATTGCTCAGCACACTACTACTGGGGACCAATATTGTTTAAGATCAGAATCTAACGTTCAATGACTACAAAGAAGAAACTTCAAATCTTCAGCAGTAATAAATGTCTTAAATTTACATGCGTTGGGACCTCTAGTAAACTCAAAGTGTAGATCTGATTTCGCTGCAAGGTATAGAAAGACACTTTATATGGTGATTCAAATGCTACTGTTTGCTTTTTGCTTCTGACATTCTTATGCGTGACCCATCTTGAACATTACGCTATTGATTCATTAAATCACTTACATATGACGAATTGCAACCGCGATTTACTTCGTCCTTGATATCGGTGTGATATTCATCCAGTCGCTTTTCGAATTTAATACGATTTATTGCACCATTAACTAGCTGTCGAGCTGCTGCAGACTCTTCATCAGATGGACTTATTACAGAAACATTATTTTCTGGAACATGTGCAGCTAAAATCCGGGGCACGATGCTGCGGAAAATAACGGAAATTTAGGTACAAATTAACGAAATGCGTGCGAAACGAAACGATCGTTATGTTTTAGAATACTTTTTAGCCGCATCTCTCTCTCTCTCTCTCTCTCTCTCTCTCTCTCTCTCTCTGTTTACAACAACAGATAATAGTTGCAAATGAACTTTGCAAGATCTATGAGTGTTCATACTTTGGCATTATACGTGTAATATAGGTCAAAAAAGTTACAGATAAACAATCAGGATTAAAAATTTACCAAGAGCGAATGAGTTACTAAAGTATGTGGCAGATATAGATGAACCTGAAAAGCTCATGAATTGAGCTTTTGGTTGGGGAAACATGCCGCTATAAAAAAACAGTTACTGCAAAAATAACGGAACGAAATCGTTGTGATGTGAATAAAAGCGTGAAAAAGTTAAGAGTATAAAAGGTTGACATAAATGAACATGGAAAGCTGTAGGTGTATGCATGAGTTGAGTTATTGATTATGTATTGTTAAAATTGCAAGTTCTGCACGAGTATGAATATATCACATATTTTTTGGTTTTCGAAGGTGGTTTGGTACCAGGATTTCTTGGAAATTATGGAAGGAAAAGTATTCACTCTCTTTGCTCGTTATGTACTTTGTGAGGTGACTCAAAAACATAAATACGTGGCGTATTCCGAAAGTAAGGTCCGATTGGTAGCGAAATGGAAACACAGTGAGAAACTGATAAAGCTTTGTCTAAGTGTGTTAAACATTGTCTCTAGTACGCCCGTTGATCGCGTTACGTCTGTCTTTTCAGGTCTGAGCGCACAGTGAGCACGTAAAGATGCCTAGAAAAGAGTCTCCCGCCAAGTATGGGTGCCCCTGAGAGATTTCGCCTGATTTGATGCAGCCCACACAACATAACTGTCACGCATTTTCTTCATGACAGTTCTTGGCCGCACTCTGTAGGGGCTATGAGGATGCCTCTGCAGTGTTTTCGGTGGGCAGTGTTTGTTCGCCTTCCATACAGCCTGGACTTTGCTCCCTCTGATTTTCATCTCTGCTGCCATGAATCTCTGGCTAAGAAATCAATGTTTTGCCACAGACAACGAACTGCAGGTCAGCGTAGAATATCGGTGAAAAGTGCAGGCGGCTGCCTTCTATGACAAGAGTATCAGAAAGTTGATACAACACTACGACAGTTGTCTCAGACGGAGCGGCGACTATGTACAGACGTTGCTGGAAGGTATGGCTAACTATTGCAAATAAAACACTTTTGATTTTCATTGTGTTTTCCATTTCGCGACCGATCGGACCTTACTTTCGGAATACGCCTCGTAAGTCCAACTTGCCCGCCATGATCACTCTGCTGCCAATGAAATCCTCTGTTGTGATGAAATTGTATTTTCCTGGAGACGTATGAGTCTCAAAAAGACAAGCCGAAGCAATGAATTAAAATCTATGCCAGGGTCGCTGCTTGTTTGTTTTTTGTTACTGTTCACTGCAGCTGGTCGGGACGGATCATATGACACCCGTTCTAGTTGATCGTTGAACATTTCACTCAGATTTTTTTTTTATTACAGAGGACAACCAGCTCTCGGACTGAACATGCTGAGCTACTGTACCGGCTTGAACTGGGGTCTCTTGTTTATTAGGAAGATATGCTAACCACTACACTGCTGTAGCATTGTAGCTACCACCTCTACATGGACTACTATAGTCCATTGGCCTCCCTAACACAAGCTTCAGTTCACGCCTTCAGCCCATTTTTCCCCTTTTTTAAATCGTCAGTATTGCAGAGTTTCTACGCCACTAGAATAGCACCCCAGTTTTGCATCTAATGGGGAAGGTGTGAATTGAAGTTTATGACAAGGAGGGCAATGGGCTACTCGTACAGGTATGGTACCCAAAATGCTATAGTGGTGTAGTGGTGGTGGTGGTTGTTGGGATGTTTAAGGGGGACTAAACAGCGAAGGTCATCAGTCCCCCAGTGGTGTAGTGGTTGGCACGTCTACACAGTAAGTGAAGAACCTGGGTTAAAGTCCTGGCTGTGGCATAAGTCTTAATTCATTGCTTCACCTTCATTCTTGTCGAAAACATTTGTGCTACACAGCGCTGACAAAGGTTCACAGACGAAACTGTTTCAACCGCTGGAGGTCTACATCCGGAAGGTAAAGTCACCTCAGCCTGAAGTAAACTTTTCATTCACTTCCGCCTAAATTTCCGACATTTTCGCCAGCATCATAGCCCCAGCGTCAAGTTGTGGCTCCATCTGCAGTCGCTCGAAAATTAATTACTCTGTATAACTAAATGACTAAAATGGTGACCTTGTTTCCCGAGGACAAGTTCCAGGTTGTGATTCTTCAACTTCTCCTGGCATACTTCATGACGAAATAGTTCGCGGGTGAATGGTCGGTTGTCAGTTGCAGGTTATCTATCTAACGGCTTCCAGAGTAACGAAAATTCAGTTCCCAATACTTCATACAATTATTGACTGAATTTAAAAACTTAAAATACTGATATAATCCACTCATTAAGAGATGTAATCTTATGTTAAAAAATGGCTCTGAGCGCTATGGGACTTAACTGCTGAGGTCATCAGTCCCCTAGAACTTAGAACTACTTAAACCTAACTAACCTAAGGACATCACACACATCCATGCCCGAGGCAGAATTCGAACCTGCGACCGTTCCGGTCGCGCAGTTCCAGACTGTAGCGCCTAGAACCGCTCGGCCACACCGGCCGGCTCTTATGTTAAAGGTATAATACAATAAGTCAAGTATTAAAGTTAGAAATCATATATGTGTCTAGAGGCAGGGTAACTCAAGGCGCGCAAATTATCCAGACTATATTCAACCTGTATTTCAATGTGAGAGCATTTAGAGAGTACTAAAAAACTTTACTCAAAACTCCAAACCTTTTTGGTATTTTTCTCTCTGAAAAACCAAAAAAAGAAATGAAAGGAAAAAAAAATTCTTTGCTTATTACATGTTCGCTGTTCACATAGTAGAACTTCAGCATCAGGTAACACCTTTTAACTTATAATCCCATTCACAACTCTTTTGCAGATAGTAACCACATTTACTATTGAATTTACCTACAATATTGTATCACTGTACAAGGCATAGTTAAGAAGAAACGTCATCATAGAGATGAACGAAAAACTACCTGTTTTATACAAGGGGCGACCAAAACGTTTCTGTTCGAAGGCCGACAGCCCAAAATCGGTATGACAATCAGGCAAAATCGTCGTGAGCATTGCTACAATCATCCTAACGACACACCACGTAAAAGATAACTGTTCAGTGCAACACCGTACACTGCTGCATGAAGAAGTAAGTAACTGCCTGTCGCAATAGGAATTGTTGGTCCTTCAAGGCGTTTTTAAGGGACCAAAGGCGTGACAGTCAGACAGGGAGTCAGGACTGGGGGGGGGGGGGGGGCGGTGCTTGGCGTAGCTCCTGGTGGTCTCTCACATCGAGCAGCGTCTTGTGTCGAATTGCGACCAGCAAGGAACTTGGCGCACCATTCCACAGGGCCGTGTGGGGTAGCCGGGCAGTCTTAGATGGCTTGCCATGGTTTGAGCGGCTCCCTCCCGCCCCCTGTCAGATGCTCGAATCCCCCCTTGGGCGTGTGTGTGTGTGTGTGTGTGTGTGTGTGTGTGTGTGTGTGTGTGTGTGTGTGTGTAGTAATTAGTTATATTTAGTAGTGTGTAAGCCTAGGGACCGATGACCACAGCAGTTTGGTTCCATAGGAGCTTACTACAAATTTCAAAAATTTACCATTCCACAATGGAGTTTTTCGATAGTCATTCTGCCCCACACATATCCTTAATTCTTCAATGGATATCTGCCAGCTTTTGTCCCTTGGTAACTAAGAAAAGTATAACAGCGCTTTGGTCCTGTTTGGAAGCATTTGGTAATAATGTCGCCGTTCTAGTAGTCCACCTTGCTGCATTTATCGCATCTACATTGGAAAGACATGAATGCCAGACTGATCCCTTTCC
Source organism: Schistocerca serialis cubense (assembly GCF_023864345.2). Classification (NCBI taxonomy): domain Eukaryota; kingdom Metazoa; phylum Arthropoda; class Insecta; order Orthoptera; family Acrididae; genus Schistocerca; species Schistocerca serialis. The sequence goes on along the minus strand of NC_064639.1, from coordinate 940,759,205 downwards.
TATATGTCGGTGTTCATATAATCCATCGGAGTCGGGCTACGTTGCGTATAGCCCATAGCAACGCCCTCAAATGGAGACTTTTTAATCATCATCTATACATGAGAGTTCGATTCTTTAAAGAACGTATGTGGGATTATTGGTCTCTTGTATGTTGTGACCCATACGTCTTGCACCGAATATAATCCCAAAGTTGATTAACTCGTGATGTGCAAGTATGTTCACTACACATGCGTCTACAAGAGACTACTCAAGCTCTACTCCACATGTCGCTGCCACATCTGTGGGTCGTACGGGGAACACATCCATGTACGGCAACAAATCCCATGATTTTTCGCCACTCTGTTTAATGTAATGCTCTGGTATGTGGATGTTTGCATGGGAATGGTTTTATTTTAGTGTAGTAAGTGACCAGCCCACTAATAGAAGAACTTTGGACTATTAGCTTTTTAGATTACTAATGATTTCATCAAAAAGCTAAACAATACATTTCGGACTCGCTAACTGTAATTATGATAGCCCGATTGCACCTGAATGCCTTGGTGAGACGGGATGTCATGAAATTTTAATGTATACTGTTCTGTTGTGTCCGAATTCACAAAGTAGCTAGTGACTGACGGTGACACAGGTCGTACTGATGATGACACATGAGATGGACAATGGTGCTGTTGTTCCAGCAGATCCAGGTACTTTCGGCGCCGCAATCGTACGATGTAATCTGATTGGTAAGTGTGAAAGATCTACTGAGGATCAACTCTTTTACATGTGAGAGATTTTAAAACGTGCCAGCACCAAAAGCATTCAATGTTGAGTATTTACCGCAGGCAGTAGCCCACAGCTCAAAAATGGTTCAAATGGCTCTGAGCACTATAGGACTTAACTTCTGAGGTCATCAGGCCCCTAGAACTTAGAACTACTTAAAACTAACTAACCTAAGGACATCACACACATCCATGCCCGAGGCAGGATTCGAACCTGCGACCGTAGCGGTCGTACGGTTCCAGACTGAAGCGCCTAGAACCGCTCAGCCACATCGCCCGGCACTTGTCTACAACCTGTACTGGTACATCCATCATGTATATTCTTATCAAGCCGAGACATTCTTCTTAAAAGTTGCTTGCCCGGCGTCGGCGGATAAATACGATGTTGCAGTGCCATGCTTGCATGTTCAAAAGAACATTGCATGGTAATTCGGAATAACACAGGCACTGCAAAATTGTATTTATCCGCCGACTCCGTGCAATCAACAATCAAGCAAATGTCTCTCCTGAACGGGAATATGCATAACGTATGTACGAGTACAGGTTGCAGACACATGGATGACTACATATGGAAGTTTGGGTCTGGCAATGAGTCGTGCTCGGATACTCTAATGGTAAGACCGACTTGTCACGATAAGTGGGAATTCCGGTTTCGAGTCCCGGTCCGACAAGGATTTTCATTGTCGTCATTCCATTCCACAGCTAATGGTTGTCCATATTCGCAACTGCAAATAGATTTAGTGCAGCTAATTCCATTCCAAACTTGACTGTAGGCAATATATGGAATTACACATGCATTTTGCGAGCAATAATACGAATTATGAAAGGAACGTCTCAGTTGTTGTTGTTGTTGTTGTTGTTGTGGTCTTCAGTCCTGAGACTGGTTTGATGCAGCTCTCCATGCTACTCTATCCTGTTCAGGGTTCTTCATCTCCCAGTACCTACTGCAACCTACATCCTTCTGAATCTGCTTAGTGTATTCATCTCTTGGTCTCCCTCTACGATTTTTACCCTCCACGCTGCCCTCCAATGCTAAATTTGTGATCCCTTGATGCCTCAGAACATGTCCTACCAACCGGTCCCTTCTTCTTGTCAAGTTGTGCCACAAACTCCTCTTCTCCCCAATTCTATTCGATACCTCCTCATTAGTTATGTGATCTACACATCTAATCTTCAGCATTCTTCTGTAGCACCACATTTCGAAAGCTTCTATTCTCTTCTTGTCCAAACTATCTATCGTCCATGTTCCACTTCCATACATGGCTACACTCCATACAAATACTTTCAGAAACGACTTCCTACATTCACAGTTACGCACTCATTGTGTTAATAGACGTGGCGGATCTACTAGAGCACAAAAATTTGAATAAAATTTGTGGGGTGGCGCTATGAATAACTAAGCCACTTTAAAACACCCGATATTGATTTCCACTAATAACTGTTCGAATACGTTTTATCTAATAGTTATAAAGCTTGGGAGAAGTTTTAGTTTACAGCTTAATAATTACGGTACTTAAAATGCTTATTTGTGATAATGATTAATGGAGTAAGACAGTGATAGTTGCCGTCACAATGAGCTGGTTTGTGATGACTACTAATCGACTGAGAGAGTGAGGGTCACCATCACAGTGAGATAATAATTGCAGAGAGGACCGGGCTCAGTGGATGCGTGTTGGGCGGTACTCACTGACGTGCACGATGCGCTGCGTGGCGAGGTCGCGCAGTACGTCTTCGATCACGGGGTCCCCCGCGCGGTACAGTTCGTGCTGCGAGATGCGCCGGTGGAAGCGCTCCAGTGACGTCAGGTTCTTCCTGCAAACACAAGCAACGGACAGGCGGTTAGACGCCGCATTTGTATTCCGTCACAACCATCGGAAAATAACGCTACATGCAGCTCTGTCGGAAAGAGCAAAAACATAGCAATACGTAGCAAGCTCAGACAGGGCTGCAGGGGGGAACAACGGCCGTAGAAAACAAGACTGTCAAGCAGCCACAAGTCGCATACATAACATAGATAAATGTAATGTATTGCGAATACTTCTGTAAAATATCTGGGAGTATGCGTGAGGAACGATCTGAAGTGGAATGATCATATAAAATTAATTGTTGGTAAGGCGGGTACCAGGTTCAGATTCATCGGGAGAGTCCTTAGAAAATGTAATCCATTAACAAAGGAGGTGGCGTACAAAACACTCGTTCGACCTATACTTGAGTATTGCTCATCAGTGTGGGATCCGTACCAGATCGGGTTGACTGAGGAGATAGAGAAGATCCAAAGAAGAGCGGCGCGTTTCGTCACAGGGGTATTTGGTAAGCGTGATAGCGTTACGGAGATGTTTAGCAAACTCAAGTGGCAGACTCTGCAAGAGAGGCGCTCTGCATCGCGGTGTAGCTTGCTCGCCAGATTTTGAGAGGGTGCGTTTCTGGATGAGGTATCGAATATATTGCTTCCCCCTACTTATGCCTCCCGAGGAGATCACGAATGTAAAATTAGAGATTCGAGCGCGCGCGGAGGCTTTCACACAGTCGTTCTTCCCGTGAACCATACGCTACTGGAACAGAAAAGTGAGGTAATGACAGTGGCACGTAAAGTGCCCTCCGCCACACACCGTTGGGTGGCTTGCGGAGTATAAATGTAGATGTGTAGATGTAGATAAAAATCTCCTTTACTTTAACATGTTTCCGTAACCAGGCACAAGCATTGTCGGGAATTTCCTTGCAAACGGCCAGATGTTAAATGTATCTGGCTGCGTGCAGCGGTACAGTGGCGACGTCTGACGTCTGACAGCCGGATATAGTGAGTATCCAGTGAAATGTCGTGACAAATATGAACGTTGCCGGGTCAAGATTCGAGACTAAATTTCTTGTCTTTTGGAAAGCAGTCAATGTAACCAATCTGACCATTAGACGATGTCTTCGAATTGGAATTAAATTTGTGATGTTGCCTTTTTGTCTCCTACTGATTTCCGACACAACAACCACAGGTTCCACGTTCTACACGGGACAGAAGTTGTCGAAAGATGACCAAAATTTGAAATAACATGGTTCGCAGACGATATAGTCCTTCTGGGTGCACGTAAATAAGACTTAAAAAACTTGTCGAACGGAATAGTATACCTATCACAGAATATAACTGAGAGATAAATAAAGCAAATACATTGACCAAGACTACTAGAAAGTAGAATAACGACCTTTTTCGAGTCGTTAGTCTTCTGGCTGCATTACTGCGGCTCCCCACGAATATCTCGCCTCTTAATCTCAGAGTAGCACCTGAAAGCTACGTCCGCAATTACGTGCTGAATGTGTTCCAATTTCAGTCTTCCTCTACAGTTTTTATCCTGTACAGCTTCCTCTAGTGCTATGCGAGCTATTCACTGATGTCTTAACAGATGTCCCACCGTACCGTCCCTTCTTCTGGTCAGTGTTCTCTAATATTCCTTTCCTCGTCGATTCTCCGAAGAACCTCCTCACCTAATTTTCAACATTCTTCTGTTACAGCGCATCTCAAATGCTTCGATTCTCTTCTTTTCTCAGAGTCTATGTTTCACTACTATAAAATGCTGTGCTCCGAAAGCACACTCTCAGAAATTTCTTCCTCAAATTTAAGTTTGATACTAGTAGACGTTTCTTGGCAAGGTATGCCCTTTATGCCATTCCTAGTCTGCTTCTTATGTCGTTCTTGCTCCGACCATCATGTGTTATTTTGTTGCCTGAGTAGCATAGTTCCTTCACTTCAGTAAGAGTAAACAAAGATTAGAACATGCGACGAATGTTTATGGAACGGTTTTGATATCAGGAATTGCAAGTAAAAAAGAAGGTCGTATTTAGATTGTCACAAGCGTCTTGTTTTAAGGATTTACGATATAGTCATTGGTCTGGAATAAAACGTATTTACAATTTTGATTTGGTATCCGTATCTAAAAGTAATTATTTACGAAAGATATTATCGTGTGGTTTTTATATCTAGGAAGTAAACCAAAATTACAATTATGTTTCATTCCATAACACTGATGAGATTTTACGTGTATATAAAAAAAAAATTCCCCGAGTCGCATATGATAACATAAACAAATTTTTTTGTAGCTGCTAAAACGGATCTTAGGTACCTCAAAACATTTCGTTAAAAACGATATCGACGTGCAAGTTTTAGATCAGGGAAGTAAACGAAAATTGTATACATTTTTACTCTAGACCACAGATGGTGTTTTATCCTCCTCAGGCGCTGTGTAATATTAACTGTGCGGCACGTCAAACTTATTTTTTTTCTAGCTGTGCCTCATTCAGGAATGCACTTTTCCTGTGAATCACTTGATTTCGTTTTCTGCACGTTCCCTGTAGGTGGCAGCATCTGCTTGAACAAAGCTGTTTATCGCAGTGTCAGCTTGTCTTGGAGAAGTAAAGGTAATTTATGTTTTTTTGTAGTAATTTTGAACTATAATGCGTTCAGAATATGCTGTTATATTATAGTACCTCATACAATCGAGTAAGTGACTGTTTTTTTTCATCACAGCAATGCAGCGATGTATTTTTTTCGAAGTATCACTGGGTTACAGTCAGGGATGACCTCTATTTTCACATTACAGTGGCTCCGCTTTTATGATTTTCAATTGTTTAATTTTGCGTTTTCTGAGTGCGGCGTGTATTTCAGTTATTTTATGACTATATAGTATTCACTTTGGACATGTATTAAAAGTTTGGTGATTAATATCAATTTTTTAAATTTAGTATTTTAGTCTTAATTTCACACAGAACAATGCATTGACCACTGGTATAAACTTTTCATTCATAAAATCGAAGCTCAGGACCGAGAACGTTATATTAACGAAGCAAAAACGGAACTTGTATAATAACATAAATAGGCCTTTTTAGCAGTGGCAAAGGCAGATCTAGATATCTACAAAAAGTTCGTCACTAAAGATATTGACGTGTGATTTCTAGATTTAGCAAGCAAACTAAAATTGAAATACAAGGCGTTCTAAAACGATCTTTACATCTTTGATCACGTTCATTTCGGAAATAGGATATGTAGAAAGGTGCTGTTTGTGCATAATGTTCATTCACACCTAAAGACTTTTTTCTTTTTGCAGATTAGTTATTCAGGAGAAAGACCACCTTCCCAGCAGATGGCGCAATGTGTGAGATCGTCGACAGAGACCAAATCTGACAACCAGGTACAGCGGAATTTTTGGAAACGTTACAGAAGCACACCATAATCACGTCCGACCAGCCGACAATGGTGCATGAGGTTCAAGGAATCCGGAAGTGTCACGAATTCTGGGTGTCCGAGCACAAGTGATACAGATGCGAGCTCAACAAAATCAATCTGTCAAGCGTATCGACAGTTCCAGTTACCACCTCATCAAACACAGTGCAGGGAGTGCAAGCTTCATGCGTACATGGTGCAACTGCTGCGTGCGCTTCAACATGAATGACAGGCCAAAGCGCAGAGCTTCCGCAACTGAGATTCTGAGTCGCATCACCGATGACCAAGGCTATCTCAAAAAGGTGATATCATGGACGAAGATTGCTTTCCTCTGTCCGGAAAGGTAAACCGACTCAGTGTGACTATACGATGCTCTCAAAATCCCCGACATTAGCATGAAAATTGTGCACGCCAGTCCAAAGGTAAATGTGTGGTGTGGTCGGATTCATTACGGTGTGTTGAAACCGTTTTTCCTTGCAAAAGTCACCAGACATAGCCACATTAGGTTTTTTTCTTTTGGGTGTATGAAGGACGCTCTCTAGCAGACGCCGATGCAAGACCTACAGGAACAGCGAGCTCTTATCACAGCAGCAATAGAAAAGTTGCCGGCCGCTGTGACGGAGCGGTTCTAGGCGCTTCAGTCCGGAGCCGCGCAACTGCTACGGTCGCAGGTTCGAATCCTGCCTCGGGCATGGATGTGTGTGATGTCATTAGGTTTGTTAGGTTTAAGTAGTTCTAAGTCGACTGATGACCTCAGATGGTAAGCCCCATAGCGCTTAGAGCCATTTGAACCATCAATTTGAATAGAAAAGTTAATGAGGAACTGGGAGGAACTGGAACATCGCTCAGATATTCTGTATGCTATAGATGGCGCACACATTGCTTTTAAATGGCTACTGAAACTCTAGGTTTTGCGTGAACATTATGCTGCATACCGCACATATTTCTGAAATACACATGATAAAAGTTGTGAAGATAATTTTGAGACACCCTGTGTATTTCACTCAAGATCACTGACGAAGTTTTAAATTAAGAAACCAAGAGCCATCTAGTAATATAAATACGCGTTTTTAGTAATTGCAAAGACGGATTTTAAATACCTTTAAAAACTGTAAATCAACTAAGGTTATCTTAGAGAAAGGATGCTTAGCGTAGCATCTACTTTGAGATGAAAGGATTAACACAGTAATGGAGATGATGGACGATGGCGTTAAACCAGTGGAACGAATGACGACGTAAAGAGGTTGTTGGGGTATATCTGGAGAAGGTTTCAAGGGAGAACAGGAACAGTGTGCGGTAATTGTTAGATATTTTGCCAGTGAAAAGAAAGAATTAAAAAAAATTGCACCAATTGTAGACAGATTTCTACTGCGCACCACAATGCGGAGCTTTACAAAACAATATGGAACAACACACGCTACTACTGCTTCCTCGACTTGGCGCACCAATACACAGAAAACTCAGAGACTTCGTTATTCAGAACTGCAGCGCTCGGAATTGGTCCTCGGGCGTGCGGGTGCACTCTAGGCGCTTGCCTTCGTAATGGGGGCCAAGTAATTCAGACCGACTCACAAGTACATCTGGCAGCAGACAACGGCCGGCAGCTCTGTGCGGTAAGTGAAAGAAAACAATTACCGTGAAATAATTTCCAGTCGACTCGGCGGTAAAAGCTGACATTCGTAATAAATTCCCGTCGCGGGTCCCAGGCCCCCTGCGCTTTTGTTTGAGGAGTAATTACGCCGCGTGGGCGAGAGTGGAGGGGGAAGTTGTGCATTTGGTGAGGGGAAGTAAAAGAAAGGGGGTGGGGCGAGGGTGGGAGGGTAGCCCTCGAGACCACTCGGCGTCCAATTCCTGAAAACAAACCTCCACTTCTCTGGCAGTTAAAGAAGGAAATAATATCGGGAAAGCAGGGCGGCCGCCGGCGAAACCTGGAGTGGTTGCCGGGGAAGGGCCTCGGCGGGGATTTTCCTCCTCTCCGGGGAAAGCTCCAATTTTCCGCGCTCCAGATGTAGCAGCAATACGCAAAGAAACATGCTGCTCGAGAATTCACATGACATCCGAATTGCTGGAACTGTACTGTGCAACTCACACCACGCTGCGTTGACGAGTGGTGCTTTGAATGTTTTAACTTTTCGCCGTCAGGGCAATGAATGTCTGAAGGTACTCTCGACTGTAAATTGAATCTGGCTAAAAAGCAATACATATCTACGGCGGCGGTTTATTTGTAAATTAATTTCTAACCGTCACTATAGCCCCTGAGATGTCCTTTTTGCTAAGAAAACGTATCTTGTAGGCCATTTTGTGCTTTTGGAAGCATTGTTTGTATTTTTAACACCCCAATTACCGAAACCCTGTCATTCTGACAGTGACGGCAGCTACTGACGACAAAATTTACACTTGTGATAATTTGATCAGCAGGAATGTCATGTGAATAATAATATTTACCATGAAATAGAGACTGAATTAAAGAATTTGCTAAGATACGCAACAAAAACATCAAAGAAAGAATTGCTATATAATTAATAACGAAGGTTAAAACCCAGATGATAAATTAGCCATAGATAACATTTACTATAGAAGAGAGTTGTAGCCGCATCGAAAAGGAAGTTCGATGTAACTACAATGTAACTCGGAAATAGGAATGTTAGCTTCAGTTGCTATCTAGTCGCTCTCTAGTACTATTGAGATAGTAGCATGCATGTAAGCGCTACTAGATTGTTTTAAGCTAATCGGAAGTTTGAAAGTTTAGCGATATAGACTGAAGTATTATTCAGAAGTCATACTAAAGCAAAGTTGTCTTTATCGTTAGCAAAATAACGGGATACGGAGATTCGCGACTAAATTAAATCGTGTGAGATTTGTGATGGGACTTAGCCTTCGTGATACTAAATAAGCACGAACATTCAAGGACATTGAAAAAGAAAGATCGCCCACAGAAAAACAATTACTAGTCTCGAGTAGGTAACAAAGAAACGCAGACACGAAGAACGTACAATTGCACAGAAGTTGACTCAACGACAGGATTAGTGATACAAACGGAAGCAATTCCCTGAGTGAGAAATAGGTGTGCGTGCTCAGTGTAGGGACAATTAATTATAAGTAACAATAAAATTGGATTCAAACTTTAATTCTTCGTATCGCCTACGTAACTGCATAGACATTATCATGTGTGTTAGTGACTATTAATTGACTATTAGAATATTATGAAGTGAAAAGTGAATTCATGGTTATTTAACAGTGAACAGTCATCGATTTGTCTCAAGATTACGACGCATTCTGAACATTGCTTAAGTATATGTTATCTCTGGAATTACGCCGTGTAGCTATTGAACACGTGACGTAGCGACGTCTTGACGACGGAATAACGATTTATCAACTTAACACCTTCACAATTCCATATGTGGCCACGACTCGGGTGATGAATTGAAGTGTCAAGACTTTATATTATTAATATTCGACATCCATTATCTAACCGGGCATAATAAAAAGAAGAACTACAGAGAGCGAGTTCGCGCAAGCTGAAAGTCTGTCGCGGATTCACAACAACAGAAAACTGGTGGTCATCATTTCAGTTCAAGGGAGTTATCGCGTCATCGACTGGTGCAATTGCCGCGTTTATCAGTGAAGAAGCAAGAGCGGCTTACACATTCTGACGCGCTGCTGTATCGAAATATTGACATGAATCACGAAAGACGGTATCTGAAATATGACCAAACCACGCGAGGAGTTTGTGTTTTTCTACTAGTTACAGGGTAGCTTTGTTGTGAGCGGCGGACGCCGTTTCACGTCATACCGACTGGCACAACCATCACCACCCAGTCGTGTTAACTCTAAGGAGACGAAGACACCATGTATTACAGTTTCTGAGAACATGGCTCGCCACTCACAATAACTGAAATTACTTTCGTTGTTATAGCCTTGCTCTTTCCGGCTCTATATAGCATCTGTCCTAGAGTTACGAAAATGGTGTATTTTTATTAATAGTTCTGATTTAGATTATTTGACCACCTTTGTAAAATCATAGACAACACCCGTAACGGATGAAAGCACCCTCAAGCGAAAAAAATACCACCTGCGCAGCTAACTGTGATGTCAACTGGCTCCTGAATCTGAAGTGGTTGTCGATACCATTCTCGCACTTAAACATTGATACTTCTGTTTTGCGTACTGTCCTGTATCACTTTATACGTTTACCTATCTGTAATATACAATAGTATCATTTATTTATTTATTAAATAAATAAATTTTAAAAGTAAATACACTCCTGGAAATTGAAATAAGAACACCGTGAATTCATTGTCCCAGGAAGGGGAAACTTTATTGACACATTCCTGGGGTCAGATACATCACATGATCACACTGACAGAACCACAGGCACATAGACACAGGCAACAGAGCATGCACAATGTCGGCACTAGTACAGTGTCTATCCACCTTTCGCAGCAATGCAGGCTGCTATTCTCCCATGGAGACGATCGTAGAGATGCTGGATGTAGTCCTGTGGAACGGCTTGCCATGCCATTTCCACCTGGCGCCTCAGTTGGACCAGCGTTCGTGCTGGACGTGCAGACCGCGTGAGACGACGCTTCATCCAGTCCCAAACATGCTCAATGGGGGACAGATCCGGAGATCTTGCTGGCCAGGGTAGTTGACTTACACCTTCTAGAGCACGTTGGGTGGCACGGGATACATGCGGACGTGCATTGTCCTGTTGGAACAGCAAGTTCCCTTGCCGGTCTAGGAATGGTAGAACGATGGGTTCGATGACGGTTTGGATGTACCGTGCACTATTCAGTGTCCCCTCGACGATCACCAATGGTGTACGGCCAGTGTAGGAGATCGCTCCCCACACCATGATGCCGGGTGTTGGCCCTGTGTGCCTCGGTCGTATGCAGTCCTGATTGTGGCTCTCACCTGCACGGCGCCAAACACGCATACGACCATCATTGGCACCAAGGCAGAAGCGACTCTCATCGCTGAAGACGACACGTCTCCATTCGTCCCTCCATTCACGCCTGTCGCGACACCACTGGAGGCGGGCTGCACGATGTTGGGGCGTGAGCGGAAGACGGCCTAACGGTGTGCGGGACCGTAGCCCAGCTTCATGGAGACGGTTGCGAATGGTCCTCGCCGATACCCCAGGAGCAACAGTGTCCCTAATTTGCTGGGAAGTGGCGGTGCGGTCCCCTACGGCACTGCGTAGGATCCTACGGTCTTGGCGTGCATCCGTGTGTCGCTGCGGTCCGGTCCCAGGTCGACGGACACGTGCACCTTCCGCCGACCACTGGCGACAACATCGATGTACTGTGGAGACCTCACGCCCCACGTGTTGAGCAATTCGGCGGTACGTCCACCCGGCCTCCCGCATGCCCACTATACGCCCTCGCTCAAAGTCCGTCAACTGCACATACGGTTCACGTCCACGCTGTCGCGGCATGCTACCAGTGTTAAAGACTGCGATGGAGCTCCGTATGCCACGGCAAACTGGCTGACACTGACGGCGGCGGTGCACAAATGCTGCGCAGCTAGCGCCATTCGGCGGCCAACACCGCGGTTCCTGGTGTGTCCGCTGTGCCGTGCGTGTGATCATTGCTTGTACAGCCCTCTCGCAGTGTCCGGAGCAAGTATGGTGGGTCTGACACACCGGTGTCAATGTGTTCTGTTTTCCATTTCCAGGAGTGTACTTTTAATGCCCAGGACGCAATTTTCCTATCACAGTTAAAGTTCGATAACTAGTTTCGATTGCTATCTGCAACCATCTTCATATCAGTAACACATGTACGAAACATAGCCCAAGAAAATTATGTACAATCAAGTAGAATACAAAAATATTGTGCTACACCTGAGCAAAAATAACGGGGAGCCAGTTCTAGAAGTAAAACTGAACATTTCACAAAGCCATTTGATAGTTTAGAATAAACCATGTTAATGCTTATGAGATAACATACCGTTCAAAATATGAAAAGGTGTTGAGTAAGCATTGGAAAGCAGATGCAGAGTAAGCTTTTTGAGATTTTTTGTCTATAATTCTTTCGACAAGTCTACAACCTGACTTGCTCACAGTGACATTTTCTACTACGTACTGTTATTGTTTTGGTACTTACGAATGCATATTGTTGCGTGACTACAGTTAACGATGACTTCCTATGCTTATTCACCAGTGGTTAGCACACTGGACTCGCATTCGGAAGGACGACGGTTCAATCCCGTCTCCAGCCATCCTGATTTAGGTTTTCCGTGATTTCCCTAAATCGCTTCAGGCAAATGCCGGGATGGTTCCTTTGAAAGGGCACGGCCGATTTCCTTACGAATCCTTCCCTAACCGGAGCATGAGCTCCGTCTCTAATGACCTCGTTGTCGACGGGACGTTAAACACTAACAGTCTCCGTCTCAGTCTTATTCACCGTCTTTTCTTATTTTCAACGGTATATTACCTGATAAGCAGTAACAAAGTTTGTACTACACTATTAAATGCCTTTGTCAGATGTTCACTTTTGCATCTAGAATTGCCTCCCCTTTTTTTTGCTCAGGTGTTTTTGTGTTCCACTTGACTGCACATAATTTTCTTAGGTTATGTTTCCTACACATGATACAGATCTGAAGATGGTTGCAGATAGCAACCGAAACTAGTTATCGGACTTTAATTGTGATAGGAACATTGTGGTGTAGGTATTAAAAGTTTTTACTTTTAAAAATTTTTGATAAACCAAAATAAAATCGCCGTCTCTTCCCCTCTGCCCGTATCACACTTGAGTTATTTATTTATTGTTCCTTTGCACTGAAAAGTGTTGGAGAATTGCTTTTTTAAGGGTTCAGTGTTTTAGAAAGTCAATTAAAAGGGTACTGCCATTAAAAAATGAGGTTAAGAAATACTTAGAGAAAAACATTGAAAAAGGTTTCATGAGCTCGTCGATTGTACGCCACGATGAATTCAAGCCTGTATTCGACCAAGGGGACGGATTTACCTAGCTGAGGGGTGCTGTGAAAAAAGTCCCTTGGGAAACACGATTTTGCCGCCGCACACATCTGTATTTTTTGATCTGGTGACCTGGACATGCTGTAAGTGATTTATACACATGCTTCCCAGACAGTTTTTGTTTTATGTGCCATGAATATCGAGATAAAGGAGTGATGCAAAACTTTTGAATATCCGTGTGTATATATATTGATAAAATACCCATACATGCATTAATAATGAGTCGCACACAACTGAAAAAGTTAAAAAGACACTGAAATAGGGGGCAATAGTGCCTGGATGCGAGATAGTTTTTAGTAGGCCGTGAGACAACTCTTGGTCAATAAAAAAAATCCCACAATCTTAATTAATAAGAGCCCACGTTCAAAATGAAGAAATGAAAACATCATTGAGGGAGAGCGAAAGAGGTACTGTCTAACGATGGCACATGCGTAGCAGAATGTGATCCGGATGCGATCGTAATTACAAGTTTCCATCGTAATTCTGGATGATCTGATTGTCGGAATAAGCGAAAAATAAGATCATTAACTGTTTTTCCGACTAACACTCTTTCATAGACCTTCTGTACCTGTGGCACTCAGTTAAACTGTTTATCACCTAGACAGCAGTACCATGTGGTATGCAGACTGACCTAATCAAGAAATCGCGTCTTTACGGCAGAACAACTCATGGCTCCAATACTCTTTTTTTTTCTTTTTTCGCTATGTGACTTAACATCTGAGGTCATCAGCCCCCGGACTTAGAACCACTTAAACCTAACTAAGCTAAGGACATCACACACATCCATGCTCGAGGCAGGATTCGAAACTGTGACCGCAGCAGCAGCGCAGTTCCGGACGGAAGCGCCTAGAACCGCTCGGTCACAACGGCCGGCTGCTCCAATACTGTGGATGTTATTTAAAACCTCGGGATTCGAAGAAAACGACCTTCTGCGCAGAAGGCTCTACGTTTCGTAGCCAACCTAACTTTGATCATTTGCACAGGTCTGGACAGGCTCTTGAGCTACGGTAAGTTGCCAGACACTGACTTCTTCTAACGGCCAGAACCGCCTCTCTGGTGAATTCATGTATGAAAGGGAAGTGTTCCCGGCTCCGAATATTCCCACAAGAAAACATAAGAATTAAGTTCTGTCTCAATTTATTAACAAAACGATTTTCCTAATCTGAACACAAATGGTCTCCTTCAACTGATGCTGAAACTCAAAAGTCCAAAAAGTCAGTAAACTGGAAGAAAATCTTAGACTAAACGGGAAAAACACTGAATGCTTAATAATACAGTTCTATTACTGGAACACCCAAAGATATTCTCTATGGTATGATTGAAACCTCTCATTTTATTGAGAACTCGAAGATATACAAGTCCATACTCTCGATGGGAGGCGTAAATCTGAAGAGAATGAAACTTAAGATTGCGACAAGTCCGGTATAAAAGACCTTTCACTCTCATAGGAAAAGTCTGACAATAACGAATGCAATCAACGTCGCCGAACTTAGCGCTATCCATTGCAGGTGGGGGTAGAGTGCGGTTGTAGGCAGTTCTGGGGCTGTAGCAGAAAACATCAGTTGACTAGCTGCGATGGAACTGCCTGGATTGGGATCGGCGTGGTCCCAAATACTCTCCTGGCGGAGGTATACTTGCATTAGATTGACCACATGTGACGCGGCGGATGCAGTAAAATATCCGCAGCAGGAGCGATCCCTATCGACATTGTACACGTCACCAGTTCTCACGTCAGGTGTACACGAAGGCCCTCTGCGGGCCGAACTGCAATTTCTTGGCTCTCTGTACTGCAACCGCTGACTCGCAGGGTCTGTGCTCGCTGCATCCCGTCAGGCAGAGGTGTGTTGCGGGGTGCGTCGGCGCCTGGTGACTTCACAACAGGGAGTCCGTTCAAACTTAGCAAAAACGGCTTCGCCATCTTGACGAAGATTACTAACTTATGAATTAAATGCCATAACGATCAGCAAAAATTATTGACAATAGCCCTATGCTTGGGCATTATTACTAACTGTTTTATACTCAATATCATGTAGTGTCCTGAGATGCAATAGTCCAAGTAATATATTTATACACACAAACAGAACAAACCCCCATAATCACACACCATTTCAGATAGGAATAGCTCGATGTTCTACCGAGACCTTCTCACGTGAAATAGGTAGAAATAGGCTATTTTCAACCAACAAGCCACTTACACATCCAAATGTAGCATATCGAATGTTCAAATGTACAAATGTGCGTGAATTCCTAAGGGACCAAACTGCTGAGGTCATCGGTCCCTAGAATTACACACTACTTAAACTAATTTAAACTAACTTATGCTAAGAACAACACGCACACCCATGCCTGAGGGAGGACTCGAACCTCCGGCGGGAGGGACTGCGCAGTCCGTTACACGGCGCCTCAAACCGCGCGGCCACTCCGCGCGGCTGTAGCACATCACTTCCCTCTACATATTAAAACTTATTTTTACCACAGCTATTGATATACGTTTTGTATTTATTTATTTTTAATTTTTATTTTCTCTTCTTTTAGTTTAATTTTTATTTTATCCTCCTTTATTTTTTATTTTTTGACGTTTTCATTACATAAAATGTAAATCATGAATTATATTCTCCTCAACTAGGCAGAAACAACTTATATAGATCCACTTTAAGAATCTTAAGGCATTACATTGTGTGTAGTCTTGGAGAAACTATTATATATTATGTTCTTTATGTTATTTATAATAGCATTAACAACTGCATAACAATAAGATGGTAACAATAAGAAGTCTCAGTTATTAGTTTTAGTGTCATCTGACCCACCTTATGAAGGTGGTGGGTTATTCTGTACTGTTAATGAAATAAATAATAATAAATAATGTTTGATATCTATCGTTCACCCTCGGAACATACATAAAATAGTTAAAAGTAGTTACTTCATATAGGAATATCACTGCTAGCCTCAAACGCTTCTTAATCTCTAATTAACCTAATTCTGATGTGAGCATAATAGCTAAGACCACCGGTCGCGTATGCCTTCATTATATGACGTGATAATACTTAACCAACAGCTACTTAGACTATGTTACACATTCAAATGTCGCATATCGCTTCTCTCTATTTTTACCATACTTATTGGATTACGTTTTACTTATTTACTTATTTTTTTAATTTGATTTTATTTTCTTCTCTTTTTACATTCTTTTATACAAATTATAAATTATGTTCTCCTCAATTAGGCAGAAACAAGTTACATAGAGCCATTTTAACAATTTTGAAGCATTAAATTCTGTGTAACCTTAGATAAATTTGTATGTGTTATGTTCTTTACATTATTCAACATAGCATGAACAGCTGCATACCATTAAGATAGTAACAACAAGAAGTCTTTGTTATTAGATTTAGTAGCATCTGAACCACCTTACATTTCAAGGTGGTGGGTTATTCTGTTCTGTTAATAAAATAAATAATAATGAATAACGTTTGATATCTATTGGCCACCCGCTCAACAAACATAAAATGGTTAAATCTAATTACTTCGTATAGGAGTATCGCTGCTAGCCTCAAAGGCTTCTTAATCTCTAAGTAACCTCATTCTGATGTGAGCATAATAGCTAAGATTTCCAGTCGTGAACGCCTTCATTGTATGATGTGATAATACTTTGCCACCCGCAGAGAGTTTAAAGCCCCAATATCACATGTTTTCGCAACCACCGGAATAGCACGAAAATATTCACCCTCGGTCCAGAACGTTGGCCACAGAAGGCACTGAAGCAGGTGATTTGTTATTTGATTTCGTCTGCATTCATGGTACATGTCATCGAAATTAGATACTCATTTTTTCATCCTGTCGTGAGATCATCCCATTCCAGATAGCACTGTGTTGAGCGACTTTCATAGCAACCAGCTTTCGCTGTGTCCATGGAAGGCAGTTGCACAGCTGTTGTCACCCACCTCCTAGATCGAAGCGTTCTCAGTTTGAGCCTCGTCTTCCCGGAAAGCACAGTAAGCTTCTTAGATGATCAGAGAAAGCTATTCCTGGTGCTCTGATCTACTTTAAGTCTCTCATTCACCAGTGACCACTTCTCTAAGTGCAGAGAGTGCTGCTATTCCAGCTAGGCGATATAGTTGTTAACATCTTTGGAGACGAAATTACTGCAGATTGAAATTAAAGTACCTTGGACACATCAGGGGAGACTCACTAGAAGGAGCTGTAATGTTTGGAAGAACAGAAGGTCACTCATTGGGAGAAAAGCAAGGAGAAAGTGGAAGAACTGAAGACTCAACACAACGTTCGGGAGTTCATGGAGAGACGTTATTTATCATGTCACCAGCACCCAAAGACGACTTTATGGATCATAGTAACAAAAAACAGTTTTCGTCACTAGTAATTTCCCAGTCTTATTTACCTATTTATTGATTTGACTGTCAATCTGTGTATCTGTATGTTTCTGACTCGAGAATAAATAAACAAACCGCCCCCGACGTTTTTATCATATTTTCACCCTCTAACACGTTAGGGAATAACTCTGTCAGAACACTAACATCGGTGTGGAGTAGCACGTCAAACTGTGCTCAGCGTGAATATAAGTATTCTACTCCGCTGTAGCCCACTCGTTAATAAACGAAACGAAGTGCGAGTTCCTACTAACTCAAATGACCAAGAGTAGCCTTCCGTGGAGGAAACGGCTTTACACTCCAGTCAGATGATTTAGTGAAAGTCACAGTATTCCAACACAAAGACGGCGGGGAAGTTGTCTGGACCTCACACCTCTTGTCTGAGTCAAATTGTATCCTCCTACAGTCAGTTAACTTCCTGTAAAACACAGCATCGTCAGCAAACAAACCCTGTTCGCCAAGTCATTTATGTATATAGAAAATAACTGCGGTCCTACCACACTTCCCTGCGACACCTCTGACAATACCCTTGTCTTTGATTAACACTGCCGTCGAATACAACATACCGGGTTCTACTACTCGCACATCTGTGAACTTATTCCATTGGTTCGTTTCTTCGTTAACAGTCTACAGTGTGGTACCGGGTCAAATGCTTTCCGGAAATCTAGAAATATGGCATATGCCTGTTGAACTTCAGTCATAGTTCGTAGTGCATAACGTGAGAAAAGCGCAAGCAGAGTTTCGCATGAGCGACACTTTCTAAAACCGTGCTAATTCGTGGACATAAGCTCTGGCTCGAGAAAATTGATTATATTCGAACAGAGAATACGTTCAAGGCTTCTGCAAAAAACCGATGTTAGGGGTATTGGTCTGTAATTTTGAGGGACCATTCTTTTGCCCTTCTTATATACAGGAGTCATCTACGCTTTTTTCCAGTCACTTGGGACTTTGGGCTGGGCGGGAGATTCGTGATAAATGCAAGCTAAGTAAGCGTTCAGTGGATGTCATCTGTGTAGCCCTAGCGCCTTAGATTGGCAACTTTCACACCCACGTACCACCATTTGCCCTGCTTACCCAAATCCCTCTTTTTTTCGTCGGACCTTTCCGCTACGAACGTAAATTGCTACCTCGTACTGTCGCATTTTTTGCCCACCTCGTCGACTCCGTGGCTTTTGCGCGGCCATAATGGCGTGTTTAACGGCCCAGAGCAGAATTTACGTCACATAGCACCGACGCTTAACACCAGATAAGAGTTACGCCATTACCATTAAAATTTTCATTATGCAAACGACTCGCTCACGAAATAGCGCTCCTCTCTTCATTACGTGCATTACGTGCTCTATCGTCCATTTACTTGGGTGCTCCGCAATTTGCGCGCAGACAGTGTGGCCCTGCACAATGTTGCAGCTTTTGTTTTCCGTTTACTAGACGTCCCACTACAAATAACTTTGTAAGATTAATTGAAAATGAGATAACCAAGATATCCGGTACGCTTTTTGTGTGACGATTCGATACCTATGATACCGTCGGGAAAACACACGACCGAGCTTAGAACGGCGAGGGGTGAAACTGAAAGCTGCCCGGTGGCGAGGTTAGTCCCGAAATTTGAATAACACCTGAATCTCTATGTGAAGATATACGCCACCCCCGGTAACCGTCACCCTTCTTATCACGAGCAAGGAGGGCAGAATGCGTAAAAGTATATTTGGCTCTGTCTTTGATGACAATTCATGGGTTGACCCCCTTACATGGTTTACAATATATTGAATAATTTCTCCCAAAAATGTGCTCAAGTACAGGATACCCTATAATGGTTCTATAATTTACGGTAACGGTAGTGAGAGATGAGCATTATTGATTTAAGGCATAAATGAATCGAGTCTTCATGTATTATGACAATACATGGCTATTCCAGAACGTGAGAAGTCCAACAAATTTCTCTGAATAACTAGCTGGTAAAGTTGAAGCTGGCGCCTGTCGAATGATTATAGTTCCCTTTCCTCAAATGTGAGTGGGCCGATTATCCTAACAGACTGCGAATTCGCCAACTTGTGGTACAGTGATCGACTAGCAGAATCCCACATGGAAAGCAGACCTTATATGTAAATTGGAGAGGGGAAGAAAGGAATGAGGAGAGATCACTGCAGTCAGCTGTATTGGGACATTACGCGGAATCGGCGGCGATGAGTGAAAATGTGAACCGGACCGGGATTCGAACCTGCGATCACCTGCTTACCAGGCAGGTGCGGTAACCACTGTGTCATCCGAGACACAGTGTTATCACAACTGCACGGACTATCTCGGCTCGCCTTACGGCCAATCCAAGCTCCCGTATAGTGCCACCTATATGCAGCCCCTGTCCATTCTCGCTTCCCACGCCCGGGTTCGCGGGTTCGATTCCCGGCGGGGTCAGGGATTTTCTCTGCCTCGTGATGGCTGGGTGTTGTGTGATGTCCTTAGGTTAGTTAGGTTTAAGTAGTTCTAAGTTCTAGGGGACTGATGACCATAGATGTTAAGTCCCATAGTGCTCAGAGCCATTTGAACCATTTTGAACCCCTGTCCATTTCCTCCACATTCGTTCTTCCGACATTCCCACAGGAGGTCGGACGTATTTGTGCATCACCATTGAAGAAGATTATTCATTGCCCAGCTAGGCATATCAAATTATGTGAATGTGTGCTGTCTGTTCCTTTGGACATATAGTCATATAAAGTAGATCTGCTGTGAGCGCTGTGTGGGCAGGCACTTTATCAGGGGCGTCAAAATGACTTTTGAGTCTCTACATTGCTGGAGCTGTGCTGGATTCGTGTGGAATCAACTGTCAGCGATGGGCTGCACTGCAGTCTGCAATGAGGATTGCTGACCACACCGATGAGCTGTGGCGCTGAGTGATGTTCCGACAATAGACAACTTACAAACCGAGCTATGCTCGACCAGTCTCCGGTGTGTGCTTTCCGTCTTCTCTCTCCTGCGGTCCGGAGTAGTGTCCCTGAGAAAAACGTTTCTCTGCACAAACTCGGAAAAAATTAGAATGCGTCGACACTACCGACGCATATGGTCGCCGATAGTGGTCAGTCGCGCATCTTAGCGTCCATCACGAGCGTAAAATCCCGCCACACACATCCCCTCCAAACACCACGAAAAAATCCTACTCCAGTTGAGAGGCTTGCCGCCATAAACTAGAGGCGCCTTGTTATATCAGCAAGCGAACTTACGTCCGCCAATCAGCTTGCTCCTTTGACGCACATCTGGGAAGACTGCTGCATGGGAAGTCGAAGTATTTAGCAATATACAGGGTGTACGTGCGGCGCCAGATTGGCTTGAACCCCGCTGTCGCAGACCTGCGATTCCAGGAACACAACAATACAACTCCCACCCGCTCTGGCCAAAACGTCACTGGGTCCAGATGACATATTCCACGCATTCCTCGCTGCCGCTCCTCTGCGCGAGAGAAAGCCGAAGGCAGCTTTGAAACAGAGCGCCTCCGTCCACCGCTATTGTCAACTGGGTCCGACCTGCCTGGAACCCAGGACTCAACCGTGCGCAGCACCTCTGTCTCACGCACCTCACCCACAAAAAATGACCACCAACAGATCTTGGAAATTAGCAAATGTAGCAAGATTCGACACCTGATTAATTCGAGCAAAGGGTAATTACAGCCCTTGCTACCCGATCACCTTCATATCGATCCAGCTTCAGACGTCTGATTACTTTAGATAACTCAGGTTCACACACGTGTTATATATTCGAAGAAAACACGGATGTGCAACCAGCGGCCCTTGGGCCGCACACGATTCGTGACTGGTTTCAATCCGGCCAGCGTTGTACTCCGCCCGGGACGCATTTTGGGATATTTCCGACGACACTTTGATCGCCCCGGACTTGCAGCTCGTAACTCAGACCAGTGAAACTGGCTTCCGTAAACTTGGTTTCTGTACGATAAAGCCGATGTATGCTATGATCAAGCAATTTAGACTTTTAAACTTTTTTAAATTAACGAAGGAATGATAGCTTAATGCATTTACAGTTACAGAGTCAACCCATGGTTGTATGACAAGTCATCAAAACGATTTTTGGGCAAATATTTAAAAAATGCTTGCTAATTGTTTGTGAATACCAACACACTAAATTTCAAGATCTCTAATGACCTGCCTGTGGCCAAAAATCGCAGAGTTACTTGTAACTGCTTGTCGACTGGGATTGCATATCTCAAATGGTTCAAACGGCTCTGAGCACTATGGGACTTAACATCTGAGCTCATCAGTGGCGTAACTACTTAAACCTAACCAACCTGAGGACATCACAAACACCCACGACCGAGGTAGGATTCGAATGTGCGACCGTAACAGTAGCGCGGTTCCGGACTGAAGCGCCTAGAACCGCTCGGCCACAACGGCCGGCTTGCATATCTCAATGCCGCATTTTTCTTTCCTGTTCTTTCTCGTATTCCGTTGTGGTTATATTAGAACAGTGCAACTGTCGCAACTGAAAGTAATTCATAATGGGTTAATTGCAAGCAGTTACTTTTATAGGCGTTTATTTTTCCATGGTGATATTTCAAGATGCCTGGCGTCCACCTTCAGATGTTTAAATTTACTGATGTGTTTGTGAACATCGTTTCTCTACTAAGAGCTTTTCAAAATTTAGCTACGGAAGTTTATAAGACAGTTATTGTAAAACTTCGTAAGTATTTATGATTTCTTCAGTTACTTCTTGGTAGAAGCATTCCACATTTACAGTTGCTATTCAACCTTAAATAAAGACGCGTAAATTAATACAAATATTCGAAGACAGTTTCAACATAAAATGAATATAGTCACAAAATGCGTCTTTTGGGCCATGATTTGTTGGCATGGCGAGTCAGGAAAAGGATACCATTCATACCTATGCGTTACCTCATAAACTGTAACGTCACGGACGCTACAGTTCTGCCTTTATGCGGCAGGAACGCTGCTGTCAGGTCGTGTGACAAGGCGGTCCGCGAGTTCAAGTAGATATGTGAATCGGTCCCATGGGCCATCATCGTAGGCTGCGCATGTGTCGTATAAAACTTTTATGATTGTAGCGTCTGTTTCTTTAGTAGTTTCTTTACAGTGACTGTGTCCCATGGACGATTTATTCCATTGAGCAATATTCTAGTGGTTCACATCAGTCCAGTGCATGTTCAATATCTCATGGACGGTCTCTTCCAACAAGAAATGCTCTAGTGGGATCATAATTGTCCAGTACATGGTCAATTATTCTATTAAACATGGATTACAGTTTTTCTAGACGCCCCTGTCCAGAACTAATTGTTGGAAGTTCCTCATTTAGATACGTCACAACTGTCTGTTTACGCCAGCCGCGGTGGTCTCGCGGTTCTAGGCGCTCAGTCCGGAGCCGCGCAACTGCTACGGTCGCAGGTTCGAATCCTGCCTCGGGCATGGATGTGTGTGATGTCCTTAGGTTAGTTAGGTTTAAGTAGTTCTGCGCTCTAGGGGACTGATGACCACAGATGTTAAGTCCCATAGTGCTCGGAGCCATTTTTTTGTCTCTTTACCTACAGTACTGGCCAATTAAAATGGATACAACACAAAACTGACATGCTAAAGACGAGAAATTTAACCGACAGGAAGAAGATGCTGTGATATGCAAATGATTAGCTGTTCAGAGCATTCACTCAAGGTTGGCACAAGTGGCGACACCTACAAAGTGCTGACATGAGGAAAGTTTCCAACCGATTTCTCATACACAAACAGCGGTTGACCGGCGTTGCCTGGTGAAACGTTGTTATGATGCCTCGTGTAAGGAGGAGAAATGCGTACCATCACGTTTCCGACTGGCTGTAACGCATGGCTGTAACGTATCGTGCAGCCACGTCTCTATCCCTGAGTCAACATATGGGGACGTTTGCAAGACAACAACCATCTATACGAACAGTTCGACGACGTTTGCAGCAGCATGGACTATCAGCTCGGAGACCATGACTGCGGTTACCCTTGACGCTGCATCACGGACAGGAGGGCCTGCGATGGTGTACTCAACGACGAACCTGGGTGCACGAATGGCAAAACGTCATTTTTTTCGGATGAATCCAGGTTCTGCTTACAGCATCATGATGGTCGCATCCGTGTTTGGCGACATCGCGGTGAACGCACATTGGAAGTGTGTATTCGTCATCGCCATACTGGCGTATCACCCGACGTGGTGATATGGGGTGCCATTGGTTACACGTCTCGGTCACCTCTTGTTCGCACTGACGGCACTTTGAACAGTGGACGTTACATTTCAGATGTGTTACGACCCGTGGCTCTACCCTTCATTCGATCCCTGCGAAACCCTACATTTCAGCAGGATAATACACGACCGCATGTTGCAAGTCCTGTACGGGCCTTTCTAGATACAGAAAATGTTCGAATGCTGCCCTGGCCAGCACATTCTCCAGATCTCTCAGCAACTGAAAACGCCTGGCCAATGGTGGGCGAGCAGCTGGCTCGTCCCAGTACGCCAGTCAGTACTCTTGATGAACTGTGGTATCGTGTTGAAGCTGCATGGGCATCTGTAACTGTACACGCCATCGAAGCTTTGTTTGACTCAATGCCCAGGCGTATCAAGGCCGTTATTACGGCTAGAGGTGGTTGTTCTGGGTACTGATTTCTCGGGATCTATGCACCCAAATTGCGTGAAAACGTAATCACGTATCAGTTATCGTATAATACATTTGTTCAAGGAATACCCGTTTATCATCTGCATTTCTTCTTGGTGTAGCAATTTTAATAGCCAGTAGTGTAGTTTGTCGAGTATACGAACTTTCCTACTTGTCTTAGTCCCCTCGGTTACCATTGTTCCTGCATCCACCTTGTAGTATTTTATACCATTTTAAAGTACGCATCTTCAAAGAGGTCGGGTCTATTTCTCACAATTCATTCTACACCGACGAATCAAAACATTGCACAACCTGTTTAATAACGTGTTTAGAACGCACTACAGCAGCGATTCTGCGTGGTGTAGATTCAACAAGTCGATGGTATATTTCCGGAGGTATGCGACTCAGATATCTACGCATAGATCATACAATTGTCATAAATTACTGAGAGGTGGTTTGTGACCGCGGAACTAGTGCACAATAGCGGTCCAGATGTGTTCCATCGGATTCAGGTCAGGCGAAAACATCAACGTGAGTTCACTATCGTTTTCCTCAAACTACTGTAGCACGAGTCTGGCCTTGTGACACGGACAGTTATCCTGCTGGAAGATGCTATCTGCGTCGGAGAATACGATATATGTTCAGAAAGTAAGTGTGATGTGGCAATAACGGGGTGTGTTTTTTTTTAGGGTTGGCAAAACTGAGCGGTAGAGCGAACGTCGCAAGAACACGGCAGTACCTAAACTCACGCTGTAGTGAGTAGCTGCGTGAAAGATGCCGGTAAGAAATCCCGTCAAGTGCGAGCCACATACTGTGATCTGCTTCCTGCTCGCGGAAAGAATAACATCTACCGAAATTTATTCGCGGATCAAAACGGGTTAGCACAAAGTGTGTTTAAGTGGGGTAGGGAGTTTAGTGCAGGCAGATCAAATGTTCATGACGAGCAGAAGAGTGGAAGACATTACATTTTGACTGATGAATTGGTGCAAAAAACGGAGGAAACTGTACGTGAAAACCGATTGACAGTGAATGAAATTTCTGCAATGTTTCCACAAGTCTCCAGAATTCTCTTACACGAAACACTCACAGAAACGCTGGGACATCGGAAACTGTGACCAAGATGGGTCCCAAAACAGCTAACATAGCAGCACAAGAAAAATCGGGTCAGTAGCGTCCGCAAGTTTCTCGAGCGACTTGAATTGGAGGTGATTATTTTCTGAGCTCTAGTGTGGCTAGAGATGAAACGTGGGTGGTTCATTACACGCCTGAGACAAAAAGACAGTCTTACAGCGGTGTAACACCAATTCCCCATTTTCAAAAAAATTCGCTAGCACAATTTCAGGGCAAAAAAACATGGCTTCAGTGTTTTGGTACCGAAAAGGCATAATTGTGGTCGATCATCTTCCCCAGGGAAGATCGTCGATGTACAACGATATTGTGAGACCACAAGAAAAACTCAAAAGGAGCATTCAACACAAATGAGGGGACTACTGACGAGAGACGTGTGGTTATGGGACGACAACGTCCGTCCTCAGACAGTCTTAGCCACCAAGGTGCTGTCGGACTCATTTGGCTAGACACAACGGAGGAATAACAGAGCCAACCGGTTGCAAATAATTATTTAGCACATTGACCTAGGTTTGGGCACCTCTAAGGATGTTTTCATCAGAATGAAATTCTAAAACTTGTAAAGCTACATTGCGAGGAGACCGTTCAAAATAATTGTTTAGCACATTGACTAAACAATTATTTGGAACGGTCTATCTGTGTAGTTTCTCCGTTGGGGCTTATATACGGTTGATGAAAGACAGCCATGTTCAAAACGGTCATTTGGTTACGATGTTTTGAACCCTCTCCCGTATTCCCTTCACTTTTTGCCTTCATATTATCATATTTTTACCTCAATGAAGACACACATGAATGCAATTAAATTTTCAAGCAGGTTCAGAAAGAGGTTCTGAAGGGGGAAACGAGCTGACAAGTGAGTTCTTCGAGGAGGGCATAAAGAAACTTGTGCCACGGCTCGCTACATGATCTGAACGAGATGGCGATTATGTGCGAAAACACTCAACGAGTGTATTAACAGCATCCTGTAACATTTTTCAAATACTTTTGTCTAAAATAATATAAAAAAAACTAGTACACCTACTTTTTGAAAATGCCTCATTCATAATGCTTGTCTTCCAGTGAATTTATACTGGAACACAGACGTAGATTCTTGAGGGTATTTTCGTTCCGTCGTTGCAACTACAAAAAATGCGTGTTTTTTCTCACCGGACACGTTTCGTATTTTTGAGGTAAAGCATCATTAGTGGTCTCTAATTAAGTTATTTATATTCTAATTTGCTTTAAGATAGGAAAACAGTTAGTTCATAATTTTTCGATCTTAAAGCAAATCAAAATATGAATAACTTAATTAGAAACCACCGATGTTGCTTTACCTCAATAAAACGAAACGCGTCCAGTGAGAAAAAACACAAATTTTTAGTTGTTGCAACGACAGAACGAATATACCCTCAAGAATTGTAAGGCAGCTACAGACAGTATGCCACACAAATGAAGAACTTACAGACGTAGATGATTAGTAGTATCTTAAGTTATACCTAAATTACTTACTTTCATCTTGAGATACAAACTGAAATACGTCTTTTGTAGCCCGAGGGTAGTCAGACTGACTGTAATCGATTGTCAGAATGAAAATAAACAAAGCTGTGTATTGGATTATGCAATTCCTAAACGCAAATTTAAATGGTCCGCATTAAATTTAAGAAGATAATTATCTCGCAGTTATAATTAACAGAGCAAATTTATAGAGCCTAACAGAATTGGTAATTAAGTCATTAAATGAGGAAATTAATTGCATGAATTGAGCCGCGAGCTACTCGTGGGAACTGCCATATATTCCGCAGGTGGCACACCGTTGCAGACTCGTAAATTAATGCCAAGTATCGATATCCGTTCTCAACGTTCATCTACCTTAGAAAGTGAACACTAGTGAACTTGAACCTACAGGATGACGTGTGTTCTTAATTAAATCAAATTGTGAAGAGTAGAATTCTAGTCACGGACGGAGTACCTATGCACTTTTAAGTCTCTCTCTCTCTCTCTTTCCCCCCTCCCCCTCCTTCACTGCCACCGCACACACGGAACGGTATTAACTCTCCTACAGGAAAATCTTACAACCAACTTAAAGGTTCTAGTCTTTGTTCTAATCCATTTAAGCATGGCACTTATACTTTACGCAGCTAGCTGGTTATAAATACCCTGTTCGCTTACTGTAAGGTAGAGGCATCCTTAAACACCTATCAGACTGCAGTACATTTGATTTACATTTAGCTGCGAAAAAAAATCATTTCTCAGCTCAAAAGACAGGTTCGTGCCAATTTGTGTAAGGAATTTTTCAAAAAAATTCAGCAGAGGAAAAATTCTTAGACAACATCGCAATGGAGACGAAAATGGGATACTACGTAAGTTTCGGGAACTAAGCAGCAGTTAAATGTTTTGGTAGCTGTCCAAGATGAACTGAAACCAACGGAAGTGGTTCATTCACGAAACGCTTGTAAGAAAGTTTTAGCTGGTTTCTTCGGTTATACGGAAGACATCGCACCAATGATTTAGAGGACTAAAGAACAAACAATGCTGAATGGCATATAACAATTTGTTTGCGCATGTCATAGATGAAATCAGGTAAGAAAACAAAAACTTCATGCCTATCTTCACCAAAGCAATACATGAAACAAGAAATCGCGTAGCGGACAAAGACAATGAAACAATGTCTCGTCGTCAGTATTCAGATTATTATTCTCTAGCCTAACGACTTCTTTTTGTTCCCTTACGTGATCACATCAAGAATGTGCTGAATACTTTAAAGCTATGTTCTGAGGTACCAGCATCGGAATTTTTTTCCTTTATGTCAGCACTTCATGAAGCTGCTGAATACCTCAGAAAATATGTTTTTAGGTACCAACAAAGATGTCGAAAACAATACGTGCAGAACTGGTTCTGACTCAAGTAAGAGTCTATACATTTTAGAGCCTAATATTTTACGAAACAGTAAGTTGATTTGTGAGTTTTCGCAACTACTTATTTAATGGAAACTGCTCCAGTTGTTGCTGAGAACTTTATTGTGCCGACTGCCGGTTTCGGGCTTTACAATTACGCCATTTCCATGTGGTTCTGAAGACCCCCATAAGTATAATATCCCTAGTGCTGGAGAGTAGCATTGCGCCCAGCATCTAAATCGATTTCGTAATCCTTCATACAATGAACAAGGGATTCTTTAAGAATTAGAAATCTACGCCAACATCAAAAAATCCAAGGGAGACGCTTAAGGAGCAATGCGTAGTTATAAACACCAGCTTTCTGGACATCTGCCGCACTGTCATTGATAACTACCTTTAAAATTACTCCGTAAGTTCGTAATTGAATCGTGAATGTTTTGTAAACATGCTTTGTAAGCAGTCCACGATGCGTGTAAGCTACACTAACGGCCTTTTCAGCTCCCTGTGGTTCAACTTTTGCTCGCTAGAGAAAGTAACTTCACATTGGGTTTGGATATCGCATTCATTGTAACTGTTTTACGTAACTGTTTTATGCTTTTATTAAGGCTAAAAATTATTTTCAGCCATTCATTGGTAAACTATGCACTGTGGAATTTTAGAATACATTTTGACACTAATCCACTTTAAGCTAAAGCATGCCCATGAGCCGTGATGCAGCTCGCGTTGGTGCTGTTTGTAGGTTTCCGCCCTCTGTTGGAGGCCAGACGGTACCGTTTAGTTGTCATGGTTGCGGTTGTTTGTCTTCTTCTCGTGTTGACTGGCGCCACTCGGTTTCGCAAGCGTTGCCTGTCCGCTAGTGGCAGCAGCGGCGGTTATCGATATGTAGTAACTGTTTCCCTATCTTTGGGGCGACGTCACTGTTTTGCCGGGTCGTGTGAGTGTGCGAGTTCGGTTAGGGACTGAGGAGAAGCCAAGTCCGACTGCTACGGTCGCAGGTACGAATCCTGCCTAGGGCATGGATGTGTGTGATGTCCTTAGGTTAGTTAGGTTTAAGCAGTTCTAAGTTATAGGGAACTGATGACCTCGGATGTTAAGTCCCATAGTGCTCAGAGCCATTTGAACCATTTAGAAGCCAGGTGCGCGCATTATGAAAACACGCTGGGACCGCTAGCGTCACACATGGTCTGCTGGATGTAAGGGCTGTGGTCACGAGGGTGCACGACTTCGTCGTAAACCGGACCCAGCAAGCTTTAAGATGAGTGCATTTCAATTCAAGTAGAGAAACCTCCACTATTGTGATATCTCGCGATTTTCCAGTGACTTGGGTTCGTATTGCTACTCGAAGTGTCGCCAAGTGGAAGAGCAGTGAGTGGAGTGCTTGGGGAAGGCGGATCTGATTAGCTTTCCTCGACTTCTTATTACTATTTACTGCGTTCAGCTTGTTACACTTTGCTGAGTTCAACCAGCGGTAATTTTTCTTGCCTGGTAGCCGCTAACGCCCCAGTTACCTGCCCTGGGGGTTAGTATATGTAACGGCAGTGTACATTTCCTGGCCTTTCCGCTGCTGTCCGGTAAGGCGTGTGGTTTTGGCAGCTTTCTTGATTGTAGGCCGGTTGGTGATTCTTCTACTCTGGTGGTAGTGATTCCCTTCTCGTTCTGGGGGCTCTAAACACAGTATTCTAGACGTAGTGCAGACCGCTGCTTCCGACTTTGGTGTATCGTTCCATCGTTGCATTTGGATTGTTGGACGTCCGGTAGTTTCACGAAGATTATCATTAGTCATTCGTTAGACTGCCACTAGTCTGAGTTACTATCTCGTGAAGTGAATGCAACTCTCGGCTGCCTATCTCATCGCTCGCGAAAGTGTTTGTTGCCGGATCTTCTCAGAGGTCGATTCCTGGTGCACTGTCTGTATCAGCTGCTTGTTTTTTTAATTAACTTTTACTATTGTATTTGCTGCTTTTACAGCAGGTTTCAAAATTTTTAATATTATTGCCGTTTCTAGCGTGTAAGGCCTTCAGCCGTGATTGTGGTCATTTGCCTTAAAATTTTAATTTGGTATTTGTATTTTAGCAGTAAGCCTTAAAACCTTATTTACTTCCATTCCTGGCGTCTGATGCCTTCTGCTGTGTTTGTGGACTTACCTTAATATTTCAATACCTGTAAGCTGTAAACTGCAGCGAGTTCTTACACAATTCTTAGTTTATTGCCATTCCTGGCGTGTAATGCCTTCTGCCCAGATCACAGTGCCTTACATTTAGAACATTATCTGTTGTATCTGTATTTCATGGTGATTTGCTAGATTGTAACTCACTGAAAACACTATTATTTAGACTGTGTATTTACGTTTTGTCCCATTTTTTGCTGCAGATCTGATGATGGTCATTATAGAACGAAACCGGTAATCTGTTAACAAAAAGTTTGTGACCATAGACGTAAATTAAAGGAAACTTATTGTATATACGCGTCACTGTTTTATTCACGACAATGTCGCAGCTTGTGAGAAAAAAATTAAGTAGCTGAGGAAAAAATTCGCGATATTTAGAGAAAAAGAGAGCAAGGTCGTTACAAACCTGGCAAGCTATAATCAGCTGTTAAGTGGGAGGATAAAGGAGTGAGCCGTATCATCTCTGTCAGTGTAAACTGTTTGACTGGTAATAACGTTTAGTGTCCCGGTATCGAATGTGCTTCGGCATGAGAGCGAAAAGAGTTGTGGCGAATGCCACAGGTACTCGTGTAAGTCGGGCGCGCCAGCTGGCCGCTCCCACACCACGCCGCGATTCGCGCATTGCGCCGCTGGGATTCGCGAGCCACGGATACCGTGGGCAGCCATCAGGCCGTGTGAAGCTCGCGGCTGCGTTTGCGCTGACTCTGTCGGTCGAGCCGCGCGCAAGCCCACGGCAAATATTAACACCGGCAGCCGGCAGCCGCCACGCTAGCGCCGGGGTGGCATCTCGCTTTGGCCGCCGCAATCCACGCCACGGCCCAGCCCGGTCAGTACAGAGCGATCGGTGCAAATGAAGCGGCGGCCAGGTCCCTTTGGCGCACGTGGGAGGGGGAGGGGCGATGGAATCGCGGCTTTCATCCGTTCGGCTGCTTCCCCGTGTTATCCGCATCAAACACAGCAGGCATTCTGCCAGAAAGAACCGAGGAGGCGGGAAATTAAATACCGCGGTCGCCAGCAGCGATTCGCTATTTGGTGTTCTGCTACGCTGTAGCTCGCAGCAAACCGTGCTCCGGCGCCGCCGAAATAAGTGTGATAGTCAAACTTGGAGATTTTGCTTTAAGCGTTTCAGCGCGTGATCTCTATTTGTGAACAGATTACAGTTTTACACTTGATTGTAACTTGAGTCTATCCACCATCTACATTTTTAGCAGGATTTAAACTAGAGTTTCTTCCACTGTGTGGTGGCTCCCTTTCTTACACTGAAGAGCCAAACAAACTGGTACACCTACGTAATATAGTGTAGGGCCTCGGCGATCACTTGGAAATGCCGCAACACGACGTGGCATGGACTCATCTAATGTCTGAAGTACATATACATCTAGACGGATACTCTGCAAATCACATTTAAGTGCCTAGCAGAGGGTTCATCGAAGCACCTTCACAATTCTCTATTATACCAATCTCGTATGGCGCGCGGAAAGAATGAAAACCTGTATCTTTCCGTACGAGCTCTGATTTCCCTTATTTTATCGTGGTGATCGTTCCGCCCTATGTAGGTCGGTGTCAACAAAATATTTTCGCATTCGGAGGAGAAGGTGGTGATTGGAATTTCGTGAGAAGATTCCGTCGCAACGAATAACACCTTCCTTTTAATGATTCCCAGCCCAAATCCTGTATCATTTCTGTGACACTTCCTCTCATATTTCGCGATAATGCAAAACTTGTCGCCTTTCTTTGAACTTTTTCAATGTACTCCGTCAGTCCTACCTGATAAGGATCCCACACCGCGAAGCAGTATTCTAAAAGAGGACGGACAAGAGTAGTGTATGCAGTCTCCTTAGTAGATCTGTTACAATTTCTAAGTGTCCTGCCAATAAAACGCAGCCTTTGGTTAACCTTCCCCACAACATTTTCTATGTTTTCTTTCCAATTTAAGTTGTTCGTAATTGTAATACCTAGGTATTCACGGCTTTTGCATTAGACTGTATTATCGTGTAACTGAAGTTCAACGCGTTCCTTTTAGCACTCATGTGGATGACCTCACACTTTTCGTTATTTAGGGTCAACTGCCACTTTTAGCACCATTCAGATATTTTTTCTAAATCGTTTTGCAGTTTGTTTTGATCTTCTGATGACTTTATTAGTCAATAAACGACAGCGTCATCCGCAAACAACCGAAGACGGCTGCTCAGATTGTCTCCCAAATCGTTTATATAGATAATGAACAGCAAAGGGCCTATAACACTACCTTGGGGAACGCCTGAAATCACTGCTGTTTTAATCGATGACTTTCCGTCAATTACTACGAACTGTGACCTCTCTGACAGGAAATCGCAAATCCAGCTACATATCTGAGACGAGATTCCATATGGACGCAATTTTACTACGAGCCGCTTGTGTGGTATAGTGTCAAAAGCCTTCCGGAAATCCAGGAATACGGAATCGATCTGAAATCCCTTGTCAATAGCACTCAGCACTTCATGTGAATAAAGAGGTAGTTGTGTTTCACAGGAACGATGTTTTCTAAACCCATGTTGACTGTGTGTCAATAGACCGTTTTCTTCGATGTAATTCATAATGTTCGAACACAATATATGTTCCAAAATCCTGCTGCATATCGACGTTAACAGTATGGGTCTGTAATGTAGTGGATTACTCCTACTACGCTTCTTGAATATTGGTGTGACCTGTGCAACTTTCCAGTCTTTGGGTACGGATCTTTCGTCGAGCGAACGGTTGTATATGATTGTTTAGTATGGAGCTAATGCATCAGCATACTCCGGGGAACATACTGCAGGGAACTGACACCATGAATCCTGAAGAACTGTCAATAAATCCGTAATTGTACGAGGGGATGGACATCTCTTCTGAACAGCACCTTGTAAGGCATCCCAGATATCCTCAATAATGTTCATGTCTGGCGAGTTTGGTGGCCTGCGGAACTGTTTAAACTTAGGAGAGTGTTCCTGGAGCCACTCTGTAGCAGTTGTGGACGTGTGGGTGTGTCGCATTATCCTGCTGGAACTGCCCAAGTTCGTCGGAATGCACAATGGACATCAATGGATGGAGGTGATCAGACAGGATGCTTACGTACCTGTCACCCGTCAGAGTCGTGTCTAGATGTATCAGTGGTCCCATATCACACGTCCCACACCATTACAGAGCCTCTAGCAGCTTGAACAGTCCACTGCCGACATGCACGGTCCAGTGATTAAGAGGTTGTCCTCAAACTCATAAACGTCAATCAGCTCGATACAATTTGAAACGAAACTCGTCCGACCAGGCAACGTGTTTCCAGTCATCAACAGTCAAATTTCGGTGTTGACAGTACCAGGGGAGGCGTAAAACTTTGTGTCGTGCAGTCATCAAGGGTACACGAGTGAGCTTTCGGTTTCGAAACCCATATCGATGATGATCCGTTGAATGGTTCGCAAGCTGACACTTGTTCATGGTCCAGCATTGAAATCTACAGAAATATGAGGAAGGGTTGCACTTCTTCAGTCGTCGTTGTCCCGTTCATGCAGGATCTTTTTCTGGCCGCAGCGATGTCGGAGATTTGACGTTTTACCGGTTTCCTGACATTCATGGCACTTTCGTGAAATGGTCGTACGGGAAAATTCCCACTTCATTGCTACCTCGGAGATACTGTGTCCTATCGCTCGTGCGGCGACTATGACACCACGTTCAGACTCAAATATTGATGACCTGCCATTGTAGCGGAAGTAACTTGGATAAAAACTGCGCCATACACTCGTTTTATATAGACGTTGCCGACCACAGCGCCGTATTCTGCCTGTTTACATGTCTCTGTATTTCTGTGTTTGAATACGCATGTCTACACCAGTTTGCTTGGTGCTGCAGTGTATAAATGAGATTTTGAGTTTAGTTAAATACTAATTAAAGCCTTTAGATCTGGAGCGACAAAGTTCCACTTACGCATATGTTAGTTTTAGACGAGGTGCTGAGAAGGACTCTGAGAAACTTGTAATGGTAGTCCAGTATAGGTTGTGCTGAGAAATAATTGCCAAGAAAAGAAATACGATTCGTTGCGCCGTATCCGAGTTAATTGGCACTGAAATTAGCCAATCAGGCCGTTGCGTCCACAAATTCAAGCGGCCCGCCAGAGGCGGTGTCACCAAATGTGTTCTCCTTTTGGTTTCCTAAAACCGAACAAGAGAGCGATACAAAAATCAGGCGTGGGGTGGTAATAAGGATCGAACGCGAGACGAAGGCGGTCTCGTACGATGCCGTCTACGCTATGAGAACAACTGACGCTAACTGTATCTTGCGGGCCGCTTGAATTTACGCGTGCAATGCTCTGATTTGCTAACTTGAATGATAATTTACTCGGAAACCGTCCAACGTATCATAATTTCTTTATGAACAATTATTTCTCAGCACAACCTACTCTGCAACACCCTGACATGCTTTTCAGACAGTTTCTTACCACTCTGTATAGTGCGCAGCAAAATTAAAAGGGTTTCGTTTTTTTCCTCCTATCATGAAGCAGAAGTTAGAAATTTGGCTCAAAGATGCATGCAACGTACCTTCGTAATGCTGCAAAAGCGTGATACCCTGTGACGTCACCCACGGATTCGGTGACGCTTCAAATAGCAAGGTGTCGACACGTGCAAGGAAAAGGTCAGAGTTCGAAAGTTCACGTAAGGCGTAAGTTGGGTTAACGATGTCCACTTTAAAAAAAAAAAATTGTATTTGTGGAGATCCACAGCCTCCAGATGCTTAATAAACATAAACATGGTACGTAGTAGGCTCTAATGCGACGATTGTTGAATTGTGCGATTAGCTAATTTCACTAAGCGTCATTATCAAGCACTTTGGTAACATCTGTATTTCAGATCATTTTCAAATTGCTGTTAATTACAAGTGAAAAGTAGCCATATTCCGTCATTTTAAAAAATGATCCACGATACAGTGACATCTTTAAGGTCGTGGATCCTTTTGAAACATGACCTAATATAGCTAATTTTATCTGTAATTAAGAGTGATTTGAAAATTACATGAAATGCAGATGTTACAAATGTGCTCGACAGTCATGCTTAGTCGAAATTAGCTAACGTACAATTAAATAAACATCGCATTACGGCCTACTACTGACCATGTTCACGTTTATTAAGATGTCAATTTTGGCACCACGTTTAACCACAATTCTGCCCAACGCCACCACGGTAGTGTCTCACCGTGGGAAGGTCGTCACACGTCCCCACACTCACGTCTCACCGCTTCTGTTGACGTCTGTGCGGTGGCAATCAGAACCGCGACGCCCAGTGTTGAAATCACGTGTTTTCTTATGGGTGCCTGAGGAAAACATTTCGGAAGCACTGCTGCTCAGAACCGACGTGAAAAGGCCTCGGGAGCCTTCACAAGGACAGGAGTGAAATCAGCCTTTCCCTTGCGGCCTTCATTTTCACACGTTTCGTGGTCGGAGACGACGTTTTGCAGTATTATTTGGAACGCGACGACATTCGTGCAAGCCTCTGAGGTGGTAGGACAGGCAACGCTTTCGATACTAGTGCCTCCCGGCCACTTCTGAAATATGAGGAGATGTCAAAAGTGTTGCCTATACTGCGGGCGCTCAGAAGCGGTGGATGCGTGTTCGGTATGATTTTTAAATCAACAAAGATCTAGGCGACATCGACGATGTTTGCGATATGGGGGGGGGGGGGGGGACCCTTTACCGCTTTATTGGAGCACATGTCAATGTCGCACGCACCTGTGATCATAACGCAAGGGGACGCGAAAGGATGGATGAAAAAGCATCTTCAGCCTTGTCTGCTTGGATCGTATTCAATTTTCGTCGAATTGTTTTGAAGGGTCCCTAATGGTTCCACCCTCCATACAATCGCAAAAACTGCGGTCACGCTACACACAAAATGGGGCGGGGTCACTCTGAACTGTGTTGCAGCCTCACAGTGTCCTTGCAGAAGAGCTGCATCGTCCAGAGGGGTGTCGCAACATCAGAGGTCGTCAAGAGCGTCACTCGTTGCGCATCGCAACTCAAAATGTCGTTTCGACCTTCAGATATGTGAAAATAAACACCCCAAGAGTGGTCGCGGTTTCATTCACGTCCTTTATGACAACTTCGTAGGTCTCATACTTCCAGATTGGTGCCATTCTATAGTGCCACGGGTGTACGTGACGACAGCGGGCAAGTCCTTCACACTGAAAGTACACGCGTACTTCAAGCCACGACACACGGCAATAGGAATATTCTTGTCTCAGCAATGCTGTACCAGTTTTTGTGCCATGTGTTTGTATCTCGTTTCTGCCGATGTTCTTATTAAAATAGCACTGGTCACTTTTCCCATTTCCTGTTGTTGTTGTGGTCTTCAGTCCTGAGACTGGTTTGATGCTACTCTATCCTGTGCAAGCTTCTTCATCTCCCAGTACCTACTGCAACCTACATCCTTCTGAATCTGCTTGGTGTATTCATCTCTTGGTCTCCCTCTATGATTTTTACCCTCCACGCTGCCCACCAATTCTAAATTGGTGATCCCTTGATGTCTCAGAACATGTCCTACCAACCGATCCCTTCTTCTAGTCAAGTTGTGCCACAAACTTCTCTTCTCCCCAATCCTATTCAACATCTCCTCATTAGTTATGTGATCTACCCATCTAATCTTCAGCATTCTTCTGTAGCACCACATTTCGAAAGCTTCTATTCTCTTCTTGTCTATACTATTTATCATCCATGTTTCACTTCCATACATGGCTACACTCCATACAAATACTTTCAGACACGACTTCCTGACACTTAAATCTATACTCGATGTAAACAAATTTCTCTTCTTCAGAAACGCTTTCCTTCCCATTGCCAGCCTACATTTTATATCCTCTCTACTTCGACCATCGTCAGTTATTTTGCTTCCCAAATAGCAAAACTTCTTTACTACTTAAAGTGTCTCATTTCCTAATCTAATTCCCTCAGCATCACCCGATTTAAATCGACTACGTTCCATTATCCTCGTTTTGCTTTTGTTGATGTTCATCTTATATCCTCCTTTCAAGACACTATCCATTCCATTCAACTGCTTTTCCAAGTCCTTTGCTGTCCCTGACAGAATTACAATGTCATCGGCGAACCTCTAAGTTTTTATTTCTCCTCCATGGATTTTAATACCTACTCCGAATTTTTCTTTTGTTTCCTTCACTGCTTGCTCAATATACAGATTGAATAACATCGGCGAGAGGCTACAACCCTGTCTCACTCCCTTCCCAACCACTGCTTCCCTTTCATGCCCCTCAACTCTTATAACTGCCATTTGGTTTCTATACAAATTGTAAATAGCCTTTCGCTCCCTATATTTTACCCCTGCCACCTTCAGAATTTTAAAGAGCGTATTCCAGTCAACATTGTCAAAAGCTTTCTCTAAGTCTACAAATGCTAGAAACGTAGGTTTGCCTTTCCTTAATCTAGCTTCTAAGATAAGTCTTAAGGTCAGTTTTGCCTCACGTGTTCCAATATTTCTACGGAATCCAAACTGATCTTCCCCGAGGTCGGCTTCTACTAGTTTTTCCATTCGTCTGTAAAGAATTCGTGTTAGTATTTTGCAGCTGTGACTTATTAAACTGATAGTTCGATAATTTTCACATCTGTCAACACCTGCCTTCTTTGGGATCGGAATTATTATATTCTTCTTGAAGTCTGAGGGTATTTCGCCTGTCTCATACATATTGCTCACCAGATGGTAGAGTTTTGTCAGGACTTGCTTTCCCAAGGCCGACTGTAGTTCTAATGGAATGTTGTCTACTCCTGGGGCCTTGTTTCGACTCAGGTCTTAAAGTGCTCTGTCAAACTCTTCACGCAGTATCATATCTCCCATTTCATCTTCATCTACATCTTCTTCCATTTCCATAATACCGTCCTCAAGAACATCGCCCTTGTATAGACTCTCTATATACTCCTTCCACCTTTCTGCTTTCCCTTCTTTGCTTAGAACTGGGTTTCCATCAGAGCTCTTGATGTTCATGCAAGTGGTTCTCTTATCTCCAAAGGTCTCTTTAATTTTCCTGTAGGCAGTATCTATCTTACCCCTAGTGAGATAAGCCTCTACAACCTTACATTTGTCCTCTAGCCATCCATGCTTAGCCATTTTGCACTTCCCGTCGATCTCATTTTTGAGACGTTTGTATTCCTTTTTGCCTGCTTCATTTACTGCATTTTTATATTTTCTCCTTTCATCAATTAATTTCAATATTTCTTCTGTTACCCAAGGATTTCTACTAGCCCTCGTCTTTTTACCTACTTGATCCTCTGCTGCCTTCACTACTTCATCCCTCAAAGCTACCCATTCTTCTTCTACTGTATTTCTTTCCCCCATTCCTGCCATTTGTTCCCTTACGCTCTCCCTGAAACTCTGTACATCCTCTGGTTTAGTCAGTTTATCCAGATCCCATTTCCTTAAATTCCCACCTTTCTGCAGTTTCTTCAGTTTTAATCTACAGTTCATAACCAATAGATTGTGGCCAGAGTCCACATCTGCCCCTGGAAATGTCTTACAATTAAAAACCTGGTTCCTAAATATCTGTCTTACCATTATATAATCTATTTGAAATCTGTCAGTATCTCCAGGCTTCTTCCATGTATACAACCTTCTTTTATGATTCTTGAAACAAGTGTTAGCTATGATTAAGTTCTGCTCTGTGCAAAATTCTACCAGGCGGCTTCCTCTTTCATTTCTTAGCCCCAATCCATATTCACCTACAACGTTTCCTTCTCTCCCTTTTCCTACTACCGAATTCCAGTCACCCATGACTATTAAATTTTCGTCTCCCTTCACTATCTGAATAGTTTCTTTTATTTCGTCATACATTTCTTCAATTTCTTCGTCATCTGCAGAGCTAGTGTAACACCGGAAATGCATATACTCCTATTTCCATCTATTGCACTATAAATTTTTTCCTTATTTTGTCACCTGAAGATATGACAATTCTGTCTCTTTATATATTGTAATTGTTTTACTGTTTGTATATATATATTTATGCATTTATGTCGATGTATAATTGGTTTGTTTTGTAAATATTATTTGTATTTTTACGCTGGGTCTTGCCTAGGGAAAAATATGCTATTGAACGATTACATCGATAGGTCGTGTGGTGAACAAAAGTGTTTAGGATCTTTGGTAGTGTTAACTCTGCCGCGTGGAGCGCGGGCTGAGCAGAGGGAGTCTGGTTGGAGGAGTGAGTGGAGCAGGTGTGTTGTGTGACGGTCCCGCGAGTTGCCGCGCTTTCGGGGTTTGGCAGCATGTAATTGCGCTCGAATTGCTATGATAGTTTCTGACATGGTGTCGCGGACGGAAGGCGTTAGCTGGCACACATCAAGAGCCCGTTTCGGCTGGAGACCGTGCCGAGAAGAAGGCGCGCCAACATCCAGCTTCTGCAACAGCGACGGCCGACAATGAGTGACTGTCGCCATCTCCTCGATCGACGACTTCAAACTTTCAATCAACCAACAAGGAAGACCGGTAGCACGTAAAGTTTTAGAACTGTATGGCAGACCTCAGCTTTTCAAACTGTTAAATTTTTCTCACTAAATTACAGCAACGTAGCATGAACCTTTGTTGCTCATTGTTCCAATTGCATTACCAAGCAGGGTCCCTTCCTTTTCCGGCATGAACCCGAGTGTCGTTGAAATTCAAACTCCAGCATTAAAGTAATATCATTCGATTTCACTGCTTTAATTTCAAAGTTCAGTTAAGGTATTCATAGCTGGCTACAATATTTAGATTACACAAGCACAAATTAAGAGTGCGAGTTTTGTTACCATATTTTAGCTTACCTGTGACTGCAGCTCGGCTTGGTACGTACTAAATGTTACTATTGTTAATTGTTCACAATAATCATCTAATTCAAGTTCAAAGTTAAATCTCTTATTTCTAAATTGCGTAGATTCAAGGAGCTTTTGAAATGATTGTTGAGGTAGCCCAAGACTAACCTTATTTTACTGAATTTCATAGTGCTTCAGAAACAAATCTCACTATTTACTTCAGTCGCTAAATTAACTTTCAATTTTCCGGTTTTATTAATTCTTTTTCTAAATTAAGTCAGAGGGTAGCGAAATTTATTACTTCTGACAAACTTTCAGTTTTCACACTACACGTGTCAACCTTCAGTTGCCACGCTTCTAGTGCTAATTATATGTGCAATAAGCTTTCTTTTTCAGTTACTATAGTAATTGTCCATAGGACTGGCGACCGTAATTTTCCCCAAATCTCTAATATCTAATTACCGCTAGTTAATTGTTAACGTAACGGCCGCACATTTACTTTCTTTATTAACTTTACCACTTTTCAAAGTTAATTTCCACCAGTTTCATTTGCATTTTTCCTTTCATTTAGATGTAACCCTTTCCTCCCTCTTTCCCGACAGATTAACTTCGGTGACGATTGCTTTTCCCAAATTTCCATTAGGTACACGCGGTTTAATTTTTCACTGTCATTAAGGTCGATAAGTGAGGGGGAGGTTACACTAGTTGCCATATAAACTTGTACTACTGTAGTAGGCGTGGGCTTCGTGTCTATCTTGGCCACAATAATGCGTTCACTACGCTGTTTGTAGTAGCTTACCCGCATTCCTATTTTTTTATTCATTATTAAACCTACTCCTGCATTACCCCTATTTGACTTTGTATTTATAACCCTGTATTCGCCTGACCAAAAGTCTTGTTCCTCCTGCCACCGAACTTCACTAATTCCCACTATATCTAACTTTAACCTATCCATTTCCCTTTTTAAATTTTTTAACCTACCTGCCCAATTAAGGGGTCTGACATTCCACGCTCCGATACGTAGAACGCCAGTTTTCTTTCTCCTGATAACGACGTCTTCTTGAGTAGTCCCCGCCCGGAGATCCGAATGGGGGACTATTTTACCTTCGGAATATTTTACCCAAGAGGACGCCATCATCATCAACCATACAGTAAAGCTGCATGCCCTCGGGAAAAATTACGGCTGTGGTTTCCCCTTGCTTTCAACCGTTCGCAGTACCAGCACAGCAAGGCTGTTTTGGTTGTGTTACAAGGCCAGATCAGTCAATCATCCAGACAGTTGCCCCTGCAACTACTGAAAAGGCTGCAGCCTCTCTTCAGGAACCACACGTTTGTCTGGCCTCTCAACAGATACCCCTCCGTTGTAGTTGCACCTACGGTACGGCTATCTGTATCGCTGAGGCACGCAAGCCTCCCCACCAACGGCAAGGTCCATGGTTCATTGGGGGGGGGGGGGGGTCCCATTTCCTATAACGCAATATTTCAAAGCAATGCAAACACTACGAATAAAAAAATTACTTCTGTTTTTAAAAAGATTTATTTAAAAATGAAAAATTTTAGCACGGCTGATGTGGCTAACTGATATTTCGGTTTTAATAGTGAAACTTTCCCATCCCTACTCAGATGTAACAACAATTGTGGAACTGGTTTCTTCTGTCTTGGGAAACAGTTTTGTTACTTTCGACATTTTGACACAGTGTTGTGTCCTTAATGTTTTCCTTGGACACCATAAGGACACCGCGTAATTTCAACCCTTTATATTCAGTCTGACTGCCTTCGCAGAGGCTTGAAGAAGTAGGTATGGGGTCGTATGGTGACCTTCTTCGTGGCGATGGGCAGAATTGTGGCGCCAATGTGATATCGTTAATCTACATTCCTTAAATAAACTTTTGAGCTCTGGTCTTTTCTCTGCGCGTGTCAACACCTTGCTGTTAGACGCGTAGCCGATCCCGAGGATAATGTCCCAGGGCGCCACGTTTCTGCACCACGCGTACTTTTACTAGTTTGAGGAACACTGAGGAATCGTATTAACCCTGGAACGGACCGCTAAATCACCCGATCTTAACCCCAAGGAAAATATCTGGGAGTATTTGGGGTAGCAAGTGAATCGTAGCAGTCAATATCCCCGCAATTTGGTAACTCTACGGGCTCTAATGGTCAATCAGAGGCATGAGCTGGATATGGCTTGCGTGGAAAACTTGTAGTCTCCCTTCCTCGGCGAAATGAGACCCCTACCAACGACAGAAGTGATATCACACGATATAAGCACAGTCTAACACGTACCTTCACGACACTCCTACTTATTTTTGTAATACACAGTGTCAGCAGCGCTCCCAGCGGGCGGAAAGCTACACTTTTGAATGCAATATTGGATGATTACAAATAATATTGTCTATATTGATTTGTAATATAGTTTTTACTATATTGAGGATACGTAGTGCCGTAAAAATCGGAAATAACTGGAAAATTAAACCACATTAGTCTTTCTTTAGTTTCATAACGACGCTGGGAGGTACAAAATGGTAGATTACAAGGCAGTTTATTTACGATTCTCTTCTAACATACAGATATTTAATGAAGATTGTCGTTTTCTTTGAAGAACAAAAAAGTCTAGTAAGCATCAGAAGACCTGACCTTTTGCAGGACGACGTTTTATATCTACTCAACAACGTGGAGTCTTCCACGCAGCCGGCCGCTGTGGCCGAGCGGTTGTAGGAGCTTCAGTCCGGAACCGTGCTGCTGCTACGGTCGCAGGTACGAATTCTGCCTCGAGCATGGATGTGTGTGATGTCCTTAGGTTAGTTAGGTTTAAGTAGTTCTAAGTTCTAGGGGACTGATGACCTCAGATGTTCAGTCCCATAGTGCTTAGAGTCATTTGAACCATTTGATCTTCCACACCACATTTCCAGTCAAACCAGTGAATGTGGAACGTAAGAAACTCACATGGAATGCAATGCCTACATTATTTAACATACCAAATTAGCCATCACAACTGTACGTGAAGGTAAAACAACACAAAACGTGACGGAAAACGTCACAAGTAATACAATTGTTTACCGACACAAACGAACCTGTTCCACAGTAGTTGTTGCATCTGATTAGGGATGGAAAAAACCGACCGGTTACAACCGATACAGGTATTTTAGTTATGACTAACTAGAAATTTCGGTACTTTTTTCGTCTCGGTTATAAGAAGAGTTTTACACAACGTCCCACACGAGCAGCAATTTCCCGGATGGGTGCATCATGCTAATAATGCGCCCTCGTTCAAACTCACTGACATGATAGAATGGTTCACGCAAACGTCTGCGAGGCATCCTGTACGTCTGCTCAAGTCACACTGATCCATTACCGTCGGCGTATAGTGACAACGACAGCCGCAGGCACATTTTCCCAGCAAGTGATGTTAGGGCGCGATATTGATGTTGACCGTGAACCCGCGTGTGTGGAAATGCTAATGATTTCTGCAGAACATATTAATGTACGTTTCCTGTGAATACGAACGTCCTGTCTCTAGTCGTTCAAGGTGTCCTGTTTTTTACGAAGAGGAGTGTAAATGCAGTGTTTGGTCAGAAATGAAAGTGACAGAAGCGGGAGTTTCAGATGGCCAAGAATTTAGAAAAAAACAAAATAGCATTTTTTGTCGCGGGTCGGGCGGATCAAGTGCCATTTACGTGCGTTATTGTAGTTTGCAGGAGGCGGTTGGCACATCGGTAATCACAGTGTCTTGGGATCGAATACCGTACGGAAACTTTGATTATTTTCAATTTTTATGTTACTTACACTGCGGATGAACTGAAATAATGTTCAGTGCGTTACACTTATTAATATTTTTATAAAAGGCGTGAAAAGAAAAGGTACGCGAAAATTTGGGATTGAAAATAAATTTCCAAGGTAACGTCCGCCTGCTTAGCTGGGTGGTAAAGTGCTCGTCTCCCATGCAAGCGGGCCCGCGTTCGATTCCCGGCCTGGTTGGAGATTCTCTCCACTCGGGGACTGGGTGTTGTGTTGTCCTCATGATCATTTCATTCTCATCGCCAAATGTGGCGTCGACTGAAATAAGACTTGCACTTGGCGGCCGAACTTCCTCAGACGGGGCCTCCCGACCAAGGATGCCATGCGCTCATTTCATTTCATTTCATTTCCAAGGTGACAGCGTGTACGACGTCTTTGCAAACAGCTTTTCAAGATGGGATTGTAACTAAAATGTTCGATCAAACAGGTAAGTCGAGAATCATTCTTTAGCGTCAATCGGAATATTCTACTTAAAGCCACGTATAGCATAATATTGATATTTGTATGTTATCTTCCCAGGTTGCCAGTGCCAGTCGACTTTAGCCGAATTCAGAACCATCGACTGGCAGAAGTAGTTATCGTGAAACGACAGAATATGAACAAAGTAAAACCTGTTCGTATGCAGCGCAGTACACTATAAATATTTTTGGAAATTTATTTCCAACAGCCTGTGTATGCCGGCAAGAGAGTATTGGCTCAAAGGTACTGATAATTAACAAAAAGAGGAATATCGCCATTACTTTATCAAAGTCTGGGATACTCGCATCAACCTTTTACAAAAATTTTTTGACTCATGTGATGAAGCCCTAAGGACTGGAGAACAAACTTCGTCTGTTA
Organism: Schistocerca serialis cubense; assembly: GCF_023864345.2. Lineage (NCBI taxonomy): Eukaryota > Metazoa > Arthropoda > Insecta > Orthoptera > Acrididae > Schistocerca > Schistocerca serialis. The sequence goes on along the minus strand of NC_064639.1, from coordinate 940,714,677 downwards.
AGTGAGTCGTGGAGGGGAGAAACAAATTTACAACTATACAAGATTTTTCAAGATGAAGGATTGCCATAGTGCTGCAGTAACGTGATTTCTCCACCCCCAACCCATAAAAAACATTCTGCTATTGCACCCGTGCGATGTCTATCTTCAGGTAAAGAACTTGATCCCAAAACTTCAAAATTTGCTCTTATATCATCGAGAGAGAAAAAGAAATCACATTCCCAGAAGACTACACCAGAATACATTCCATTGTAAATATTTGGCGAAATGATGCGTTACGCGTGGTTTGTTGCCAAACTGTGGGATCAGAGACCATCTTTTACGAATGTAAATCTTTAGTTTGTTTTTCTATTCAATTTTTAAACCAACCATGTAATTGTAAAAAATGCGACGTTACACTCGTAATGCGTAGAAGATTCCGAGAAAATGATTGCTTTTCTAGCTCGTGCATATAATCAACTGTAAAAAATAAAGAAGCTACCTAATTTTATACACGAAGTTCTCGTCTACGCCTCAGATTTCTTTTCTTTTTCATGCTTTCTATGGGAATATTAATGAATAGAATACGCTGAGCATTATTTTTGTTTACTGGCAGTGTGAGTAACGCAGATATTGAAAATAAAAAAAAGTACAAAAAAGATTCTGAATAGGATTAGTTCCCACGATCTTCGGGTAGCCATTCTATACTCATGCGTCACCCGCTGCCTGGGAACTACGCTAACATAAAAGGTCCGTGGCTCGACCGTCCCGTGACAAAAATGCTTTCTTTTTCCTAAACCTTTGAACGTCTGGAGCTCCAATTTCTGCCGCGTTTATTTCTGAGCAAGTCTTGCAAGTACCGTAAATTTGTACGAAATCGATGGTAACGAGTAGGCGCGGTCCGCTTGTTAGCGTGGGACGACTCGCGTGTCTTATTTTCTGAAGTTACCCCTCGTACATATTCTCCGAAACTCGTGTTTTACTGTATGTAACAGTAACGGCTGCGAAACATTTTATTGTGTTGCTAATACTGCCTTAGAAATGGTTTATGTATCCCTTGAGCATCTCCGATATACTCCTTTCTGACACTATAAATGTAGTTAATAGAGTTTCGCCATCGTTCTTTCGAAGATACTCTCTTAGTGGGCTTTGAGCATGTTTGTTACACTTTCCTATGGATTGTACCGACATGTTATGATTCTAATAACTCGCCTCTGAATGCCTCCTCGATGGCACTGGAACCCTAGAATTGGTCACACCGGCGTGCAGTATTTCCTTTATAGATCAACCGCACTTTCACAAAACTCTTCCAACAAATGTAAATGTTATGTAGTCAATCGCTAGCATTGGATTCACGCGTTCGTCCCTTTTCATATCTCTTCGCGATATTTCACGTTGATGCTTTATCAGTGAGACGGACTCCAAATGTTTATCGTTAATCTTGTTGTAGGATATTGCCGGATTCTCTCTATCCGTTATGGGCGTTATTTTGTACTCATTCGAATTTACTGTAAAATCTAATCCGACACCAGCAAAGGCCTGGAGCACTTGAGCAATATTAATTGTTTTTAAAAAATGGGAGTGCTTATTTCGATATCTCGAACATGCGCGAGTGCTTGTGCGTGTGCGGTGTGTGTTGCGTGTACGTGAGAGACACAGACGGAGAGAGAGTGACAGAGAGAGAGAGAGAGAGAGAGAGAGAGAGGCGATAAACATCGGTGAAATTCCATATTTCAAGTCTCTGTAATTCATCGTTATACAGATGGTTTCGGAAGTCGGCTGTTCAATACAAAATGTCGAATCAAAACACCTTCAGCCGTCAAAATTTCGAGTTGTTATTTTATGTCAGGAACCGTTTCAGCGCTACGTTACACCATCTTCATGCCCCTTGACCGACGTAACAACTGGAAATTTAAACGGTTGAAGGGGTTTTGATTCGACATTCCATATTTCAGTATGGATTGTCTAGAATGTGAAGGGACTGGAGAAAGTGTAACATTGTCGCACTTGTACGATCTCATTTATGGAGCTTGTTACTGACGCTCCTCTAATAAAATAATGTCTTTATTTTTCACATTGCACTATTGTGTACATTTAAGTAGCTAATATTATTTGATCCATGTGGTGTCTACCGACATAATGCAACGGGAACAAATTGTCGAACTCACTTAACTAGCGTAAAAGCAGCGTCTGAAGTTCACCAGGAATTTTCGTGAGCTATACACAATAAAAGATAGAGAAGAAACGCTTTACTTATTGATTAAGACAAGGGGGTATAAAAGAAAATGATAGTTGAGCGCAATAAGCTCTTAGAAAACAACTAAAACATGGATGGGAACTGCTTAAGACCCTCCAACATACAGATTGCACTGCCCAACTTTCCAGGAATAATTGATTAGTTTTCTCTTAGAATAGCTCTTTGCTCCGTGAGGAGCTTCATTGTCAACTGTATTGGCACTTCATTCGTTCCTGAAAAAGGCAACTATGAGTTTTTAAGAATTTTTCTTATAACTCATGATGTATGGTTCAGAAAAATATGTGTACAATATTTTACAGTGTTTAGAGGAGTTAAAAAGAAACGGTATTTCTGTACCACAAGAATGTGACAGCACACCACTTACTCACAAGGGGTCCATGAAGGTTTAGACGCTAGAGATGTTCAGAGAAGGTCATCCAACTGCCGTGTGATGGGTATTGTTTTAGAGTTGATGCTGACGCCCTAAGCATTTCATTCGTGGAGGGAATGAAGCGATTGGTGTAAGAGGCACCCTTAGACATTCAAGAAGATCTGGTCGCCCATGTGGCTGAAGCTCCAGCCAGTATTCGTGAAACACCTGGTCAGATTGAGCGTGTTAGACAGTCACTAGCAAGCAGATGCCATATGTGCATTAATGCAAAAGCTGACATTTCTAGCAACATGTTTGAAACAACGTTCATCACACGGCAGTTTGAATACCGTCGCTGAACATTACTAGCATCAACACCTCCATGGACCCTGTGCGCCTGTGATAAAAAAAGTATTTCGTTGTCTCTCCTCCACCCACAGAAATTTTGTTTAAGTAGTTTTTTTCGTCGAATAAACAGTGTCTCTCTTCTAAGAAATGTCATGAGCGTATTCTCTGGCGTTTCGGCAGATATTTTCAATTTGATTTTTGTATTGTGTAGACGGAGTTAGCCGAAAGAAATACTGCTCATCATGTGTTTCATACGACGCCCAGTGTCAACGGAAAGTAAGGGTTTGTTATCCGCACGCAGAAAGTTATTTTTAAAGCGGAATTTTAGGGACCCATTCGATAGAGTGGTCCCAGATTATCGATATGCATTAAAATGGAGAGCAAAAAGCGAAGAATAACCAGAACTACAGCAGCGATTGGCGCGCTGCTGTGGCCCGAGTTGATTGCTACTGCCGTACAGCAGGGGTGCTCAGCTACTGTTTATTCTTCCTGTTTCAATGATCCTGTTAATTGATATCGATAATTTGGGGCTGCTCCATCGAATGGGCACCCAAAATTTCGCTTTCAAATCATTTTGTTGGTAACGAGAAACAAACCGGCGCTTTCTGTAGGCACTGGGCATCATATAAAACATGTGATTAGCAGTATTTGCTTGACGTAACGCCAGCTGCACAGTGAAAGAACGAAATTGAATGAATCTGCCGAAATGCCAGAGAAAATGCACCTGACTACTCTTACAATAGAAACGCATTATACATCGGTACGCATGCGAAAGCGTGCGCTACCTAATACACACACATCAAAAAAGTTTTGCATCACCTCCGTTCCGGAACCTGTACAGAAAACTGAAATAGAAATCAACATAAACATCATTTTCGCCCATTTTACTGTTCATGAAAACCACACATTGCATATTACGCCACCATACAGCGAGAACTTCAGAGGTGGTGGTCTAGATTGCTGCACACACCGGCACCTCTGATACCCAGTAGCACGTCCTCTTGCGTTGTTGAATGCCTGTATTTGTCGTGGCATACTATCCACAAGTTCATCAAAGCACTGTTCGTCCAGATTGTCCCACTCCTCAAAGGCGATTCGACGTAGATCCCTCAGAGTGGTTGGTGGGTCACGTCGTCCTTAGGCAGCCCTTTTCAATCTATCCCAGGCGTGTTCAATAGGGTTTATGGCTCGAGAACATGCTGGCTTCTCTAGTCGAGCGATGTCGTTATCCTGAAGGAAGTCATCCTCAAGATATGCACGATGGGGGCCAAATTGTCGCCCATGAAGAAGAATGCCTAGTCAATATGCTGCCGATAGGGTTGCACTGTCGGTCGGAGGATGGCATTCACGTATCGTGCAGCCGTTACAGCGCCTTCCATGACCACCAGCGGCGTACGTCGGCCCCACATAATGCCACTCCAAACCAGCAAGGAACCTCCACCTTGCTGCACTTGCTGGACAGCGTGTGTCTAAGGCGTTCAGCCTGACCGGGTTGCCTCCAAACACGTCTCAAAAAAGTTCAATGTGTGTGAATTCCTCAGGGGCCAAACTGCTGAGGTCATCGGTCCAGCCGGCCGCTGTGGCAGAGCGGTTCTAGGCGCTTCAGTCCGGAACGGTCGCAGGTTCGAATCCTGCCTCGGCCATGGATGTGTATGATGTCCTTAGGTTAGTTAGGTTTAGGTAGTTCTAAGTTCTAGAGGACTGATGACCTCAGATTTTAAGTCCCATAGTGCTCAGAGCCATTTGATCCATCATCGGTCCATAGACTTTCACACTACTTAAACTAACTTATGCTAAGAACAACACACACGCCCATGCCCGAAGGAGGAGTCGAATCTCCGTCGGGAGGGGCCGCAGAATCCGTGACATGGCGCCTCAAACCGCGTGACAACTCCGCGTGGCGAAAAACACGTTTCCGACGATTGTGTGGTTGAAGGCATATGCGACAGTCATCGGTGAAGAGAACGTGATGCCAATCCTGAGCAGTCCATTCCACATGCTGTTGGACCCATCTGTACCGCGCTGCATGGTGTCGTGGTTGCAAAGACGGACGTCGGGAGTGAAGTTGCGCATCATGCACACCACTGCGCACAGTTGGAGTCGTACAAAGACGTCCTGTGGCTGCACGAAAAGCATTATTCAACATGGTGGCGTTCGTGTCAGGGTTTCTCCGAGCCGACTTCCTAGTAATCTTTGTTTCCTTGCAGGAAATAAAGAATGTACGTGTAAATAACTTGTACTCCTGTAGTTGCAAATAAGCTGGAAAACGGTAATGTTAGGCAAAGCGTGAGGCAATACTGACCTTACGACTTATCTTAGAAGAAAGATTAAGGAAAGTTTTTGACAATGTTGATTGGAATACTCTCTTTCAAATTCTAAAGGTGACAGGGGTAAAATACAGGGAGCGAAAGGCTATTTACAATTTGTACAGAAACCAGATGGCAGTTATAAGAGTCGAGGGGCATGAAAGGGAAACAGTGGTTGGGAAGGGAGTGAGACAGGTTTGTAGCCTATCCCCGATGCTATTCAATCTGTATATTGAGCAAGAAATAAAGGAAACAAGAGAAAAATTTGGAGTAGGTATTAAAATCCAAGGAGAAGAAATAAAAACTTTGAGGTTTGCCGATGACATTGTATTTCTGTCAGAGACAGCATAGGACTTGGAAGAGTAGATATAAGATGAACATCAACAAAAAGCAAAATGAGGATAATGGAATGTAGTCGAATTAAGTTGGGTAATGCTGAGGGAATTAGATTAGGAAATGAGACACTTAAAGTAGTAAAGGAGTTTTGCTATTTGGGGAGCAAAATAACTGATGATGGTCGAAGTAGAGAAGATATAAAATGTAGACTGGCAATGGCAAGGAAAGTGTTTCTGAAGAAGAGAAATTTGTTAACATCGAGTATAGATTTACGTGTCAGGAAGTCGTTTCTGAAAGTATTTGTATGGAGTGTAGCGATGTATGGAAATGAAACATGGACGATAAATAGTTTGGACAAGAAGAAAATAGAAGCTTTCGAAATGTGGTGCTACAGAAGAATGCTGAAGATTAGATGGGTAGATCACGTAACTAATGAGGAGGTATTGAATAGAATTGGGGAGAAGAGGAGTTTGTGGACAACTTGACTAGAAGAAGCGACCGGTTGGTAGGACATGTTCTGAGGCACCAAGGGATCACAAATTTAGCATTGAAGGGCAGCGTGGAGGGTAAAAATCGTAGAGGGAGACCAAGAGATGAATACACTAAGCAGATTCAGAAGGATGTAGGTTGCAGTAGGTACTGGGAGATGAAGAAGCTTGCACAGGATAGAGTAGCATGGAGAGCTGCATCAAACCAATCTCAGGACTGAAGACCACAACAACAGCAACTAGGCAAAGCGGTAGACAAGTTAACTTCCATATTTCCTTAAGCTGCTTTCTCCGGCCCCAGGTTCCCTGCCTCTAGCAGTGGAGCGTTCTCTAGGTCCTGTTACATTTTTTCACGCTCGTGCTGAGACACCCTGTATAGTGATTAAGTTTGTACGGAGAGCTCAGTGCGCGAGACCTCCTCCCACTTGGCCAATCTCTGTTAGGTTCAGGAAGTGGTGAACACTCCTCTAACGCGTCGTCATTTTCTCGCTGAGCTCCTGGTGCGGCCTGCCGCTGCTGCTAAGTGCAGAGGCGAGTTTTCCCGCAGTGGCGGCCGACGGCATCTCTACGGGGTATCGACAGCGGCTGGCCGCCGTAGCCGACTGGTTCAGCTCGGGCCGTCGCGCGCGGGCAAACAGCAGCGTGCAGGCGCAAACATCAGGCCGCGGCCGATTGGGTCAGCAGTGGGCGTCGTTACGGCGTCCGCTGGGGGCAATCCCAATAACGGCTGGCCGATGCTCGCCAGCCGCTGCCTTAATAAAAGCCAGCGGCCGGTGGAGACCTGGCCGACCCGCCGTTACTGTCCGACTTCGTGAAGACCGACTTCACTCCGGCGAGCTGGTCCATTAGGACAGCCTATACCGAATTACAGTGGCTCACATCGAAAGAACTACACCGTGAACACACCGACCGAACGCTACCCAACTGTGCGACGTCTCCATTAAAATTTCATCCTTAAGGCGTGCGGGCTTTAGAATATAACAAACCAAATGTGGTGTGATGGTGGCCCTCAACTACGTACCCTCCGACTCAGTATTGAAATATTAAAAGTTCTGGCTGTTTTGGTTGTATAGGGGCTGGGATACATAGTTGCCACATTACAAGCCAAATACTGCTGAGTCTACAGTATACAATATGAATAGACACACGAATCGTATGCTCGAAGGTTCCTATCACTCGGTAATTTTTTGCAATTAAGTAAAAACAGGTATTATTTTAACGACTTTAAATGATGAGTACGATAGCAGAAGTACTTTTGAGAATACCGTATATTTTTGCAAAACACTTATTAGTGTTGATGGTCCAGCAGTTACATAAAAAAACGTTGAATAACAGGTGTAATGGTGCTTGAATTACGCAACCATTACGGCACCTCACCTGAACCTCTCGATACCAGTAATATTCTACTGTGTTTCTGTAGAAGTAGTTAACATATTTCTGAGACAACATTCAGATTTGATTTCATTAATGTAGAGGTATTTTGATACATCGATATGTTTATATTGCAATGATATTATTCGTATGTGTATTCTTTCTTTTGTCACTATGATCTTTGACGTACTTGTAACTCTGATTTTTGGGCGCGTAAGCGATTATTACTAGTTGGTTGTTAGAGAGTCTTGTTGGAAAGACGCGTATTGTAGTCAGCTTATAAAATGTGAACACTCCTCTAACGCGTCTTCATTTTCTCGCTGAGCTCCTGGTGCGGCCTGCCGCTGCTGCTAAGTGCAGTGAGGAAGATGTTTTCAAGTATGTTTTGTATTGTGAAGTGATGTTTTGTGTGTTACGTGATGTTGCAATAAAAGCAATTAAAAGGAAGTGTAACTTAAATTCGGAGTGCTGATTATTTTTTTTACATCACTATTGTGCTAACTTTGAAAGGTTTAATCTTCAAGAATGGTTTGTGAAGCGCATCTATAAAACTTTTGAATATAGCAGAATAAAACCTAGGCCTTTTTGCATCCGAGCTTGGAATCATCACCACCTAGATTTTCGACGATTGAGCCATGATTTTACAACGAGACCAGCGTGGGAAACACGAAAAGATGAGTGCCTAGTTTATTCATTATTACATGAAATGACTTTAATAACTGTGCTCTAATGACACCTGCTACATAATAACTATGTTGTTGCCCGAAAATGCAGTATTTAGCAGCGTGAGCAACACCACAATCATTATTAAATTTTGACCTTTGTTGTGGTAGGGTTGTTAGACAGGGAAACAATAGATTCCTACTGCACGTAATTATTTATGAACGACAACATTCGCTTCTAAACGCATACTACATCTTCACTGTAGAAACCACGGAAATCTCAAGTTCACAAGTCCGCACTCCCAAGTATTTCTATCTGCCGCGACCACGCGCAAACCGCTCCACACTCCAAGTGTCTCTCGCGACTGTGCGTCCCTCGTGCCATACCGTCCCAGACTCCCGTGTCCTCACCCGTACTCTTCAGAACTCTTCTCCCGCTTCCATCCAGTCTCCCCATTCACGAGCGCTGAGACTGGCTAGAGCGCTCGCGTCATGTCTCCAAGCCAACGCACCCACACAAACATAATGAAACACATTCTAAATGCTGGATTCACATTTAAATAACTTGAAATTAAATAAATATTCCTATGGCTGATCCATAAATACGCTCTAATACAGTTTTAATCTGGCAGGAAGTTTCATATCAGCGCACACTCCACTGCAGAGTGAAAATCTCATTCTGGAAACATCCCCCAGGCTGTGGCTAAGCCATGTCTCCGCAATATCGTTTCTTTCAGGAGTGCTAGTTCTGCAAGGTTCGCAGGAGAGCTTCTGTAAAGTTTGGAAGGTAGGAGGCGAGGTACTGGCGGAAGTAAAGCTGTGAGGACGGGGTGTGAGTCGTGCTTGGGTAGCTCAGTTGGTATATTCCCGGCTGGATCGGAGATTTTCTTTCATGTTTATTAAAAAAAAAAAAAAGTTGGTAGAGCACTTGCCCGCGAAAGGGAAAGGTCCCGAGCTCGAGTCTCGGTCCGGCACACAGTTTTAATCTGCCAGGAAGTTGCAAATTAAATAAGCATATATCAAAGGTATAGAACAGAAGGTAGGCCGGTACCCTAATATCTGAGTGCTTTCTAAAACACAGTAAATATTTAACCAATTTCTTCATGAATAGTATATATCGGACATAAACAAAGACATAGATGAATAAATATATTTATAAGCATGCTGCTACCATTTTTTCGCGTAACTGTGGAGTACTTATGGCCTGACGCGATCGATAGTAATCGGCCACTTTGACCTCCAATAACTCATGTACTATTAAAGTTACATGCCTGCAATTTATACCAAGTTAGGTTTACACTAATAGCTTTCTGAAGACACGTCGATTAACAAAATCGGAAGAACCGTTTACGTTTTGGAAATTCGTTGCTGGGTGTTATTTGTATAATTTATCGTCTGATACTAAACTTTAAACTAATGATGATATTGAAAATCTGACCACACCATCAGAATCGTCGTGCAAATAATGGTAATGTACATGTTTCTTTTTGAGGTACTATGATTCATTCGGCTACTGTTAATTTCTAAACGAACTGTGAAATGTCTGCCATGATGGTTTCACAAAGTCCGCTATCTTTGGCACTCTCGGCGCGTCTCCTTCATCGACACAGCACCACCATGGAATTCCCAGCCACGCGGCTGGACCAAGCACTGGGGCTACCCCTTAGCTACCGTTCGACACTACTTGGTTGCTACCAAAGCCACGGCCCGCCGAGAGGCCCCCCGCGGCCACGCCAACTCCGAACTTAGAATATTTCCGGGGCGCCACAACTAGCCCGCTTCCTCACAGGCACGTGGCCACTAGCAAGGAAACTTCTGCACGTCGCTTGCAGACGCCACTCTTACATGCTCTATGACGTGGTAACACCCCCTGCAAGTCTATTTCTGCAGGTTATGTCAACTTGTGTTAACGTTTCTCAGCAATGCCTCTGCGACGTCTAGGTTACCGTCGTGGCTGGCGGCGCAGTGTACCTGTGTATCGGAGCTTAAAAGCAATTGATAATGATCTGGCTGGACAGTTTAATAAACAGCAATTAATTGAAGGCCCCAATGTGTTTCGTGGACTGCGTCTGAACTTCACTTGTGATGTGCAAGCCGTGTTTGGAGGCGTGTCACACGAAGCACACTTGTTTCCGAATTTCATTATCATCTTATTTAAACCATTAAATGACATCGGGCCTCTCCTGAGGCCTTTTAGTCGGCGATCCTGTCTCAATGCAATACTCTAATTGCTACAATTCACGAAAAACAGTTCAACTAGAAGCGCAGAGTCTCACTTTCCGACAGCCATTCTGTTTACTCACATACATTGAGTACGCGAAAGAACTTGCCCCCTGCTAACAGCCGTGTAACGCAAGTCTCTAGTGGAACGGAAGGTACCAAATGATATGAAAAGAGCACATGTAGTTCCAGTTTTCAAGAAGGGTCGTCGAGCAGATGCGCAAAACTATAGGCCTATATCTCTGACATCGATCTGTTGTAGAATTTTAGAACATGTTTTTTGCTCGCGTATCATGTCATTTCTGGAAACCCAGAATCTACTCTGTAGGAATCAACATGGATTCCGAAAACACCGATCGTGTGAGACCCAAATCGCTTTATTTGTTCATGAGACCCAGAAAATATTAGATACAGGCTCCCAGGTAGGTGCCATTTTCCTTGACTTCCGGAAGGCGTTCGATACAGTTCCGCACTGTCGCCTGATAAACAAAGTAAGAGCCTACAGAATATCAGACCAGCTGTGTGGCTGGATTGAAGAGTTTTTAGCAAGCAGAACACAGCATGTTTTTCTCGATGGAGAGACTTCTACAGACGTTGAAGTAACCTCTGGCGTGCCACAGGGGAGTGTTATGGGACCATTGCTTTTCACAATACATATAAATGACCTAGTAGATAGTGTCGGAAGTTCCATGCTGCTTTCCGCGGATGATGCTGTAATATACAGGGAAGTTGCAGCATTAGAAAATTGCAGCGAAATGCAGGAAGATCTGCAGCGGATAGGCACTTGGTGCAGGGAGTGGCAACTGACCCCAACCCTTAACTCACCCTTAACTCTGACCCTGACCCCTGACAAATGTAATGTATTGCGAATACATAGAAACAAGGATCCTTTAATGTATGATTATATGATAGCGTGACAAACACTGGTAGCAGTTACTTCTGTAAAATATCTCTGAGTATGCGTACGGAACGTTTAGAAGTGAAATGATCATATAAAATTAATTTTTGGTAAGGCGGGTGCCAGGTTGTGATTCATTGGGAGAGTCCTTCGAAAATGTATCAACAAAGGAGGTGGCTTACAAAACACTCGTTCAACCTATACTTGAGTACTGCTCATCAGTGTGGGATCCGTACCAGGTCGGGTTGACAGAGGAGATAGAGAAGATCCAAAGAAGAGCGGCGCCTTTCGTCACAGGGTTATTTGGTAACCATGATAGCGTTACGGAGATGTTTAGCAAACCCAAGTGGCAGACTCTGCAAGAGAGGCGCTCTGCATCGCGGTGTAGCTTGCTCGCCAGGTTTCGAGAGGGTGCGTCTCCGGATGAGGTATCGAATATATTGCTTCCCCCTACTAATACCCCCCGAGGAGATCACGAATGTAACATTAGAGAGATTCGAGCGCGCACGGAGGCTTTCCGGCAGTCGTTCTTCCCGCGAACCATACGCGACTGGAACAGGGAAGGGAGGTAATGACAGTGGCACGTAAAGTGCCCTCCGCCACACACCGTTGGGTGGCTTGCGGAGTATAAATGTAGATGTAGATATAGATGTAGAACTTGCAGAAGCAGCTTCTGCAAATTAGTGGAAACAGTTTCTCGCTTCTTGCTGCAGGCACTTGCCGAACTTTCCAGGTGGTGCAAGCTTTTCTCAAATTTGCACAAATTTTGTGTTTTCAATACCGGTACGAAAACGTCAGCGTCGAAAAGGAGAATGGCGCAGAGACAGGTGAGATGGAACGAAAGTACCATCGGAAGTCCTAGACATATACAGGGCGGCTTTCCTACGAGTCGTCAGGTCCATTTTCTTTGATGTCTAGGCCGACATGTGCAATTTCGTTTTTGCAGTGTGCAGGTGGAGCCAACGCAAACAAGTACTGCTCATCAAGTGCTTCATTCAACGCACAGTACTAATGAAAAGCGTCGGTTTGATTCCCGTTACAAACAAAATAAATTTTTAAGCGAAATTTTACGTGTCCGTTCTATAGAGCGATACCAATTTAGTCTAGTGCGATATCCGTTTCAACGATATGTTTCAACGGGAGAATAGATCACCACGGGCAGGGGCAGTTCTATTGTTACATTCATCGTGTTCTACTGTCTCTGTTGATGCATACCGATAAAACAAATATCCCACTAGACTAATTTGGAACCGCACTATCGAATGGACACGTGGAATTCCGCTTAAAAATGACTTTGTTTGTAACGAGAAACAAACTAACCTTTACCATCGACACTGGGCGTCGCATAAAAGACATGGTGAGTAGCATTTGTTTGGGCTCCACCCAGCTACACGTTACAAAAACTAAATTGCAAATATCTGCCGAAACATCAGAGGAAGTGCGCCTGGCGACTCTTGGGAGAGATGCCGTGTAAAATTGGCCACGGTCCGGCAAGAAAGTGAGAAATTAATATTTATTTCACCAGAATGCAAGTGGAATGACAGTAGAGACGCCTTTAAAGTTTAGGTTATTTCATAATGTTGGCATAAACATAAATGTATTACAAAAAAAATGGTTCAAATGGCTCTGAGCACTATGGGACTTAACATCTGAGGTCATCAGTCCCCTAGACTTAGAACTACTTAAATCTAACAAACCTAAGAACATCACACACATCCCTGCCCGAGGCAGGATTCGAACCTACGACAGCAGCAGCCGCGCGGTTCCGGACTGAATCGCCTAGAACCGCTCGACTACAGCGGCCGGCTAAATGTATTGCATTTGTAATAATTCATAAATACTGTTTGAGAAGATCGATGTGTAATTAAAAGGCAATCTCTTGGTGATATACAGTCCTCCATTTTTTTAAAACTTATTTTCCAATGAACAGTAGACAATAGGTGTTCGAAACTTGCATGCAACTTTCGCAGGGTGTTTTATTCGTTCAGTAGTGTTTATTGATAACTTAAGTATGAACGACCCTGTCTGCATTTCTTCGTCTTTTTCTGATTTTTTCTTCTTCGGGATTTTTTTAAATGTTAACAATGCAACAACTTTGGCGGCTCCTCTGGTTTTTAAGCACTACACTGTCAGTTTCCATTTGCCTGTTTCAACTGCGCGGTTCTAGTGGGAACATATGTGCGAGTGCTTGCAGCAAATCACTGAAAGTAATTTGTCAAGACGACTTGCAGAAGTAAACTTGCGCAAGTTTTTGTGCTACTGTAAACTGCTCAACAAGTGTTTGCAGAAGCCACTTCCGGAAATTAACTGCTAGTGGACGCACGTCATTACACGAGGTTACCTCCGAGCTGCACGCATAGCGGAACGGGCAGCACGCTAACTTTTGAGACAGGAAAGTAAGCCAGGGGATCAGCGACCGCTTTCTGGGACACTTGCCATCCTTGATGACATTTTTGGGCACTTCCGCAAGACGGTCTAGGCAAGTGTTGGGCCGGTCCCCGAATTCCGCCTTACAGAATACGATAGAGAAAATACCGTAGCACGGAGAACAAAGACTAAATGTTCGACTGACAAATAGACCACAGGACTTCCCTCTTCCCTTAGGTGTCCTTGACGATAGTGGCGTCAGAAAGGGCACAATAAAATTCGTCAAATGCAGATAACGGGAACCGCATACTAGATGGGATGAACGCTGACGAATATCTCACTCATGAAAAATTCTTATTGTGTTTGAAGAAATTTACGAGTTCTTATACATTATCAGTACGCATGGATATATAAACATTTATTCTGATTTTTAAGTAAACCTAAAAGACAACGACGAAATGTTGTACTCCAAAAAATGTAACTTGACTGAACCCACTACAATATTTTATTTGTTTATGAGAGATTGTAATGATTTACCAAGTAGGTTACAAATGAGCATTTCTATCCCTGTTCATGTGTTAAAATAACAGGTAAACACATAAGTGGATTTTAAAAGTTTGGAAGAATACCGCAATATTCAGATGAAAAAATACAGAAAATTAATCAAGAAAATCAAACGCTGACCACACTGAATATAATGGAATAAAGTGACTGTAATTTTTGTCGCGAGAATTAATTACAGCGCCAAAACACGTTTTGTAGATAGTACGATCAGACGTCACTATATCGTGTGATGAGCTGAAGGTCTGGAACGGAAAAGATTTATGACTGCAATCTTATTTATTAGTTGCAATTGTTACGCATGACCTGCACCCTATATTTTAGTTCATGTTTCAGTTATTTTTATTATTAAAATACTTCGTGGATTGAAAAAGCTATCACATGACGTTGTGATAGTACCAACAAAAGTCATTAGATTGCAGAGATGTCAAAAGATCGAACAAAACCGGAGATTTCCCGAACTGTGATGTAAACCATTCGCACAGTTCGACTCGTGTTCAATCACAGACCTAGTTCACGGAAAGAGACAAATAATCATTCCTTGAAAACGATAGAATGTCCGTGCGTGTTCAAACGTTTGTCAGCTATGAGCGGTCACTATTTTTTAACTTGTAAACCCATGCAGTTAGATGAGAACATTTCCGTCAGGGCTACAACAACTATTGATCACTGCACATCTTCAGGGGATTTATTATAGGCGCCTTCAACTGGCTTTTGCACCTGAATTTGGTTTTAGAATCTTTGCGCGTGCGGGCTCAGGAAGATGGGAAAGTGGATTGACTTACTAACACCGTTTGTAATATCCACCTCCCTACAGGCCGACCGCCACACGTTCTAAGGTAACACAGCAAATGTGTAATTGTACAGGTTATTGGACGGTAGTTTCGCGAGTCGCTTCTATTACCATTCTTGTTGAAGGGTTTAATCTGTGCTTTATTCCAACTGCTGGGTATGTTCCAGTACAGAAAAAAGTCATCCATACACATTATATTGTGAATAAAACGGTCTAGATCGCTTATTATATTATTATAATGTATTTGTTTATTACGAGGTTTCGGCTGCTGCCATCATCAGATACCAAATAGCTTAGAATTTATAAAACAAGGTTCTGTGTCAGCACTAACACTCATGCCTAATCAGGGCGTAAACTTGGGTGGCTCTAAAACACAGCTGTTACTTGACGCCCGGATATCTCATAGGTTTTAGTAATGACGCAGAACCTTCTTTTGTAAGTTACAAGCTCTTTGATATCTGATGAAGGCAATAGCGGAAACGTCGTAATAAGTAAAGAAATTTTAATGAGCGATTTAGACGGTCTTACTTACAAAACACACAAAATATTCACAATTATCGCGGACTCATACGGGAATATTTCGTTTATTAAGTCTTACAGATGAGGAATTATGTGACTGCATTATAGCTATTGGATGTGGCTAATGTTACTGGAACATATGAGGTAGGAGTGCAGCATGTTTATAGTAGGTGCACGTCTTTTGGACTTTAGTAAAGGTCATATCATTGGCACGAGAGCATGCAAACACAGCAACGGATTGCACAGATAGTTACTGTAGTATAATGATTGCAGAACGGATGTTAACGTGACGCACTCGAGAAAACGGTGTGGTGACAATAGTAGGCATAGATGCTTCCAGATGGATTACACCACGAGAAGATCGCAGGATTGTGGGACTGGCTCTGACGAACACAGGGATGACAGCAGCTGAAATTCGGCCGGAGCGTCACCACGAACAGTCGACAAAAGTTTACTAAGCCCAGGATTGAGATCTCTAGTAGTTAAGCGAGTTTCACCGCAACAGCCGACAAGGACTTCAACGCTGTAGAGGTAAATTGTAACAGTGAGTTTCATTTTGTGATCTTCAGCGACTAGTCTCGCTTCTGTTTGCGTTGGTTACATCGGTACCACCTCCTGGAATTATTGTGTATGGAACTATTGGTTATGAAAGCAGGTCTGATATGGTAATTTTTGAAGTAGTATGTGGCACGAATTGTAAACTCTGTCGTCGTATTCCCCATCACCAGTGCACCAGATGTAATACTGCAGAAAGATTTTGCGAGACTGGAGACTGCAGTTCACACCACGAACGCCCTGAGGAAAGTTCGGACCACTGTGTGGCCTCCCCGGTCCCATAATTTCTCAACTATGGAGCATTTCTGCTTACTATGGGAAGCCGTATACTTTAATACAGACTTGTAGCCAGCAGTGTAGTCGTGCTCGTGTGGATCACACCGAATACTGATAATGGTGGACATCAGTTCCATAAGGTGATGAACATCTGCACAAAGTTGGGTAGATATTGGTCTAGTGCTGTATGGTGCAACGGTTTCCACGTGCATCAGCGTAGGACTGCAGGTTTGTTGCGGCGTCTCTCGCTAACATACGCCTGAGTACTCTGACACACACGATGCAGCTGCGTCATGCGGGTTGTATAGTCCTCTGGCGACAGACTGGGAACTGAGAAAGCGAACACGTAATGCTCTCTATAGACGGCGCAAGATACGAGACTAAATGCTTCCGCCGCTAACAGCTCCCTCCTCTACAGCACAGTGAGTCTGCATCTAGCTGTCGTGTTTGCATCCACGACGGCGCTGCCATTAACGACTGTTTGTGTGGTGTCATCGCCAAACACCACACTTGCTAGGTGGTAGCCTTTAAATCGGCCACGGTCCGTTAGTATACGTCGGACCCGCGTGTCGCCACTATCAGTGATTGCAGACCGAGCGCCGCCACACGGGAGGTCTAGAGAGACTTCCTAGCACTCGCCCCAGTTGTACGGCCGACTTTGCTAGCGATGGTTCACTGACACATTACGCTCTCATTTGCCGAGACGATAGTTAGCATAGCCTTCAGCTACGTCATTTGCTACGACCTAGCAAGGCGCCATTATCATTTGCTATTTATCTTGTGATGCATGTACCGTCAGACCGATGTTCACCAATTATGGATTAAAGTTAAGTATTCCAGAAGCTACGTACCATTTTTGCTAGTATCTATTCCTTTAACTGTTCCAGACCTCACCCAGCCTGCGTGAGCTTAAACGCGTGCCTTCGGCTTCCTCTCATAGTGGCTTGGCTGTCTTGCCAAGTCACAACAGTTTGTGTCATATTTATATTGTTAATATTGGTAGTCGGTCTTTTTCAGCTGCCGGCCTGTGTGGCCGAGCGGTTCTAGGCGCTTCAGTCTTGAGCCGCGCGACCGCTACGGTCGCAGGTTCGAACCCTGCCTCGGGCCTGAAGACATACTGGATGAAGATGAGTTTTGTTTCAGGAAGGCAAAAGATACCAGAGAAGCAAAGTTGTGTTTAGTAATGGAAGACACAAAAAAGAACACCTTCCTAATATTTGCGGAATTAGAGCAAGCTTTTTGACAAAATGAGGTGGAGTAAGGTGCTCAAAAGCTTCACAAGATTGCGGTTAGTGTACAAGAGGTAGTCCTTAAGTTTTAATTATCGCCCTGAAAAAAATAAAGTTTACGTAATTAATTTTCCATTTATTTGCAAGGACAGATCTGCAGTCCTGGCACACAGTGAAATAGTCGCGCCACAGTACCACAGCACGCCTCTATAGCATCAAAAAGAAGATCGTTGAATCTCCACTTTATCAATGGTCTACGCCATTTAGGACAATTAGCTCCAAATAAATTGAAATTAATTACTTAACTTACAATGAAATGAATACCCTTAGCTGCATATAGGCGTTGATATAAGTCAACGGGGAAAGTTGAAAATGTGTGCCCCGACCGTGACTCGAATCCGGCGTGACCTAGGTTGGAAATGTGGGCCTCACGAGGAGAGTGAGAGAGATAAATCCCTGCAGTCACACTATTGTCTGCGTCCTCGATGTTTCAGTCGAATAGAGCGTCTGCCATATAAGCAGGATATCCCGGGTTCTAGTCCCGATCGGGGCACACGTTTTCAACCGCCCCCGTTAATATTTATGAACGCCTATAAGCAGCGAATGGTCTAATTTCATGTAATATGAATTTTAAAACACCCTGTAGAATATCTGCAAAAGCCAAAAGACTGTAATAAAAATTGAAGAGCAAGAAGGATGAATCGCGTCAAGAAGTCCATAAGGGAGGGTCACGGCCTAATATAGATCTGTTGTTCAAACAGTATATACAAAAGGACGGGTAAAGGAAGTGAAAGAAAATTTTTGGGGAAGACTGAAATTGCAAGACGGAAAGATATCGAGGTTCGAATCCTGCCTCGGGCATAGATGCATGTGATATCATTAGGTTAGTTAGGTTTAAGTAGTTCTAAGTCTAGGGGACTGATGACCTCAGACGTTAAGTCCCATAGTGCTCAGAGCCATAATGATAAGGGTACCGAATGGGATATTGCGCCTTTCGCTGCATTCGGCAATGTTGCTTGCAGGCCCTTAAGAACGAGTAAGTTTCAGCTTCATCTGTCACACACGTGTTCAACTGCTGAGAGATCTGATGATGTTGCTGGCCAAGGCAATTTTTGTGTACAGTGAAGAGCACGCTGCGACGCAGCAGTCCAATATTCCTTCAGGAAAAGTACATCACCCTCCTGTCCAATAAATGGCAGTAGCACGGAAATAACATCCTGTGCAACGTTGCGAGTAGTGGTTATTTCATCCTGCAGAAACACCAAATGTTGTAACTGATACCCCCCACTACGAAGCCTGTGATGGGACCTGTGTATTTGGGCGAAAGCATTCTGGAATGGGAAACTCGCCAGGTCCACGTCATACATGTGTACGTCCATCCATCACATGTGCACGTCCATCTCTCACATATAGGCAGGACCTGCTCTCATCACTGAGGAGAATACAGTGACATTCCATTCTCCAGGCCACACTTTCACGACACCAGAGTAGCCATGCTTGGCGGTGACGTGATGTCAATGTTAGCCTGGTCAGAGATACGTGATCTCAATCCTGCTGCAAACAGATGTTTCCCATTGGTCCCTGATGACACAGCAGGAGCAACAACTGTCCAGATTTCGTCTCTAGATGACGTTCGGTCGGCCACCGGTGTTTGCACGATGCGTCGGTCTCGAAGTGAGTCTGTATCACGCGGACTTCCAAAGCCAAGTCTACAGATGTGGGAATATTCCACAGACCACTGCTGTAAGCAGCGACACACTATCGCTACAATGTGCTCAATATGTGCAGCCATCTCTCGAAAAGTCCATCCAGCATGTCACAGGTCTATCATGCGACCCTGTTCAAATGAATGAAGCTGTTCAACAGGAGAACGTACTAGCCAGTCGGGTACAGTTCTACCCCAGAATAAAATGCAAAGATTCTTCACCTCTTAACTCGGCACAGTTAGCTGCGTGCGACTCTCCATCTGATCGCCGTGACAAGTGAATCATTAACGTTACGATACACATTATACCATGGTGCCACTGAACAAGGTCTTTGAGTGTGCTGTGTAGGCTTTCGGCAGTGTAATTGATTCCGCAGTAAACAGCATGAACTGTGAACAGTCAGTAATGATGTTAATCGTAGCCACCTTCGCAGAACTGGTATAAGCACTTTTGCGCGTGGTAAGTGTTGTAACACCGTGTGGCTTCGTAAACCTCGCTGATAAAGTGTACTCTGAAAACTGGTATCAAATATAACATGGAACAGAGGAAGAAGTTGATGAACGAGTATATCCAGCATTCGTGGAAGAGAAATGTGCATCATTAGAAGTCTGGTGACGAAAAAACTTGAAGAAATTGAAATGTAGTGCTATCGAAGAAGGTTAAAAATGAAGTGGGCATATAAAGCACCAAATGAAGAGGTGCTAGAAGGATTGGTCAAGGAAGAATTCTACGGAAGTCGATTACCAGAATAACGGACACGTTGATAGAATATCTGCCACGGCACCTGAAAATTGTGAAACTGTTCATGTTTGCCATGATATTCGCAGAGAGCATGAGTGAGCACACTGCTTTTCACAGATCAGTTTATTTCAGTCAGTGCTCATAAAACTGCTTAGTGGCTGTCCCTGTTTCGACTGGCTAGTCGTTATCAGCAGCGCATTGATTATGCTTGGCCGACGGTTGCATCAAAACATTCTGTGAATCTACCTTTCTTTGAGGCTTCTTCTAGAAAATTATTCTCAGTTTGACTGAAGAATGCTCTTGTATGGGTTTCCACAAGCAAAACGTTATAATCAGAGGGCAATTCGGAAAACTGGGCGTATTCGACTACAGGGAGATTCATTCCGGGGGGATATGACATGCCGGTAGGCACTGCTTCTACAATGAATTATCGTCGGAGTCTAGGTCAAACATAGCAGTATGTCAAGAATTAACCTCTGGTGATAAGCTGTTCTCTTACTGTATCGCGGAGGTGTGCCATGAATGCATTATTGATAACCTCATGTGCATATTAACAATGGAAAAAATTCCCTAATGAGTCTGTGATCACTGTAAATGTTTGAGAATAAATCCGCCTAAATAGCTTAATTTATTTCTTTATTCATGACAACGTTCCGGCTAGTGACAGCACCAGATCAAAACTTAGAACTCGTAAAACAAAGTTGAGTGTCGGCTGCAATAAAACCTATATGCAAGAAGAATGTCAACTGCCAACCCCTGTCGTCCCCCTTAGATGTAGGTTTTATTGCAGCCGACACTGTTTTACGAGTTCTAAGTTTTGATGTGGTGGCGGCAGTCGCTGGAACGACGTGATAAATGAAAATACTACGTATGGTCGTACCCAAATGAAAATTCTGTGATTTCGCAAGTTATAGGCCTATTTGTTGGATTCATTGTCGTGTCGGAAAACATGTCAGAAATCGTTAGATGAAGACAACAACGATGCAGAACTACTAAAACGTGTCGTAATTATTGATGAAATATGGGTTTACCGATACGACGACGAAAATGAGGCTTGGTAGTCTCGATGGATGCATTCCGTATCGCCAGGATGGCAAAAAAGCACCACATATGAGGTCAAATGTGAAAGCTACGCTCACCGATTCTTGGATTTTAGTGACTTAGAGCACAATGGGATCTTTTCACAAGACAGATCGATCAATAAGATGTAGGGGGAGGGGAGGGGCGCAGGGGAGTGTTATACGATGGAACAGTTTACAGGCTTTCATGAGCTCTGTAATAGAACCCGATGTATTTTGACATTCCATTTTGAAATAATAATATTAACTTTTTCTGAAATTACAAAAATTCCTCCGGAAAAGAAAGGTTTGTCCAAATGTGAAAAACTGTTCGAAACTGGTCGTGTACCTACAAAAATATTCTTTCAAATTTAAAAGTGTTACACTCGACAAAAAAAAAAAAAAAATGAAATTATCGAATGGCAATGCTGGACGGCAGGCCCTATCCGGGGAAGTTCGACTGCCGAGTGCAAGTCTTATTTCAGTCGATGCCACATTGGGAGACTTGCTTGCCGGTGATGAGGATGAAATGATGATGAGGACAACGCAACACCACGAGCGGAGAAAATCTCCAACCCGGCCGGGAATCGAATCTGGGCCCGCTGCATGGGAGGCGAGCACCTTACCACCTTTTTTTGTTTGTTGATCTCATTTTGTGCTATATTGTTATTTGAATTTGTTCGGGGCGGACGTCCGATGACACGCGTTTTAGGTTCTTCGTTCATCCATTCACTTTTTTCTTTTATTTACTTATTTTGTTACAGATACGGTCTAAGGCGCTGCAGTCATGGACTGGGCGGCTGGTCCCGGCGGAGGTTCGAGTCCTCCCTTGAGCATGTGTGTGTGTGTGTGTGTGTGTGTGTGTGTGTTTGTCCTTAGGATAATTTAAGTTAAGTAGTGTGTAAGCTTAGGGACTGATGACCTTAGCAGTTAAGTCCCATAAGATTTCACACACATTTGAACATTTTTTGTTACAGATAGTAGCTAGCCCTCTAACCGTACACGCTGACCTACCGTGCCGGCACTGGAAAGGTACATTTAAAACATTTTATTACACTTAGAAACACAGTCCATATACTTCTAAAAGTAATAAAAGAACCACTCAGCTAAGCAGGCGGACACAATCTATAAAAATTTCTCAGCAATATATCTAACAGTCTGTGCGTTAAATTATTACTCTACTACACACCAATAATTAGGAAGTTAAACCAAATTGAGAAAAATTATTAAGAAAAACGAGTTACAAGCTAAATACGTTTTGGAACTGGAGTCTAATGCAAATTTCCATTTTCAAGACAAGGAAAGTTGTTAAGACGTGAAAGAGACATGGTCCATGGTCGAAGAGCTTCTTCAGTTTCAAGATACAAGATGGTGCACAACCGATGGACTATACCACAACCGTCCACATGTTATGTAACACGTTTTGAAAATATTCAAAATTTTACTGACTACAAATTCTGTAATTTGCAAACGCTGTACAGGACGCAGTCTCGTTTCACACAAGAACGAAAACAGTACACAATGCGAGAAACAGCTTAGGTCGGTTTCTAAAGCACCTTCCTTCGCGTGATTAAAAAATCAGTTACTACATTGGAACACCGACCAGAAAACATCATTTATTTGCTCTGAGCACTATGAGACTTAACCGCTGAGATCATCAGTCCCCTAGAACTTTCGGTGGCATTAAAAGCACGGTTGTCAACAATAAGGGTGTAACGCGAATTCCACTGTTAAATCCAGAGGAGAGAGCGGATAGGAGGAAAGAATACACTGAAAGCCTCTATGAGAGGGAAGATTTGTCTGATGTGATAGAAGAAGAAACAGGAGACGATTTAGAAAAGGTAGGAGAGCCAGTATTATAATCAGAATTTAAAAGAGCTTTGGAGGACTTGGAGCACTTACAATGAAATAAGGCAGAAGGGATAGATGACATTCCAACACAATTTCTAAAATCATCGGGGGAAGTGGCAACATAACGACTATTCACGTTTCTGTGTAGAGTGTATGAGTCTGGCGACATACCATCTGACTTTCGGAAAAGCATCATCCACAAAATTCTGAAGACCCAACAGCTAACAAGTGCGAGAATTATTTAACAATCAGCTTAACAGCTCATGCAACCAAGTTGCTTATAAGAATAATATACAGAAGATTGGAAAAGAAAATTGAGGATGCGCTTAATAACGATCAGTTTGACTTCGGAAAGGTAAAGTTACGAGAGAGGCATTGCGGTTAATAATGTAAGAGTTTGTAAGCGAGACTAAAGAAAGATCAAGACACGTTCCTAGGATTTGTCGACCTAGAAAAAGCGTTCGACAATGTAAAATGGCGGAAGATGTTCGAAATTCTGAAAAATATGTACAACAAGAACGAAGTGCTTGGGTTAAAAAGGGTATAAGGCAGGAAAGTAGCCTTTCGCCCCTACTGTTCAATCTGTATATCGAGGAGCAATAATGGAAGTAAAAGAAAGGTTCAGGAGTGGAATCAAAATTCACGGTGAAAGGATGTCAATGATACGATTCGCTGACGACATTGCTATCCTGAGTGAAAGTGAAGAAGAATTACATGATCTGCTGGACGGAATGAACAGTCTAATGAGTACAGAGTGTGGATTGAGAGTAAATCGAAGAAAGACGAAGGTAATGAGAAGCAGGAGAAATGTGAACATCGGGATTAATCGTCACGAACTAGATGAAGTTAAGGAATTCTGCTACCCAGGCAATAAAATAACTAATGACGGTCGGAGCAAGGAGGACATCAAAAGCAGACGAGCAATAGCAAAAAGGGCATTTCTGGCCAAGCGAAATCTACTAATATCAAATATCGGCCTTAATTTGAGGAAGAAATTTCTGAGAATGTACGTTTGGAGTGCAGCATTGTATGGAAGTGAAACAAGGACTGTGGGAAAACCAGAACAGAAGAGAATCGAAGCATTTGAGATATGGTGCTACAGACGAAAGTCAAAAATTAGGTGGAATGATAAGGAAAGGAATGAGGAGGTTCTGCGCAGAATCGAAGAGGAAAGCAATATGTGGTAAACACTGATAAGGAGGAAGGACAGGATGATAGGACATCTGTTAAGACATGAGGGAATGACTTGCACGCTACTAGAGGGTACTGTGGAGGGCAGAAAGTGTAGAGGAAGACAGAGATTGGAATACATTCAGTCAATAATTGAGGACGTAGGTTGCAAGTGCTACTGTGAGATGAAGAGGTTAGCGTAGGAGAGGAAATCGTGGCGGGCCGTATCAAACCAATCAGAAGACTGATGGAAAAAAAAATACTGTCCTTCAGGAACGACATTCCTCCCTACTATTTACAAATTCAACGCGGTTTGAGCAAAGCAGTCCAGAAAAAAAAATCCGGGTTTGTGTTCATTACGTTTGTACCACGATAATGCAGCTGCCCACACTTCACTACTTGTTCGTGAGCTTTCGGCTGAAGACAATATTGTTATGATGTCCCAGAAGGCATAGTCGCTAAATACGGCCAAATGTGACGTTTTTCAGGTAGAGAAAAGGGGGAGGGTACTTTATACGAGTGTCAATTTACAAGCAGAGATGAGGTAAAATACCGTCGCTGAGGAAGCTAGAAAGCAATCCCAGCGATCGGAATCTAGAAGTGTAAGGGTCGAAGAAACGGCAGGCGTAAATGTGTAATATCTAATGAAGGTAATATTGAGATAAGCGAATAAACAATATTTTTTTAACAAGTCCTGTAATTTTTGAAGGTGTATTAAGCTAACTAAACGGATTTACTCTGAAAAGAACACAATCGAGAACAAGGAATAGTACTGCAGCCTGAGGACGAAACCCATCGAGGACAACCAATAGTACTGCAGCCTAAGGACGGTGCTGTGGACTGGATAAAACTGATGGAGGAATGAAGAAACCGGAGAGATTTTCGATTATAGGAGGTAACCGGCCAGTGCGGTCTTGATAACCCACGCCGCTCGTGGGACCGCGCCGTGGCGGTAGTGGTGGTGGTGGTGGGCACGCAGGCGTGGCACACAGTGAGGGGCGACGTGGGGGTGGGGTTCCCCAGGGGGCTGTTAGGACGCCCTGGAGACCTGGACGTCAGAGTGCGGCCGCCGCCCGCAGCCGAAATGGCGCCGCCGTCTTCAGTGGCGCGGGTGGTGGTACTTGGGGGAGGGGGAGGGAGGGATGGAGGGGGGGGGAGGGGTCGTCAACGGCCGTAGGGGTAGGTAGCTCCGAGCCTAACTCGCTTCGAAGAGTGCTTCGGGCTTCTTGTAGATCTGGCGCTACTCCGTACTGGGTAAAACTGCGACTTTCACCGATCGGAATAATGGTGCCAGAGCTGTCTAAAAAGTTTACGACTCCAACTAACAAGGAAAGGTCCCGAGAAGTCGGACTGACGTTTGGAAACATTGCGGACGGTTGTATAGGTAGACCTGTCACCCTGGTGGACCTTTGTTTGCCATTAATCGACGAAAAAATTTCGTACTTTCGTATGATGCGCTAGGGCATTAAGAATAGTAGTCTTACACAGCTTGACAGCGTAGCATAAAGGATAATGTGCAGTCACCGCATGCAGAAGGTTGTGGCTTCCAATTTTGTCAGCTGCTTTACACTTTTTTATTTTTTAATCTATACTGAAATGATTTTTATCAATATTTTACACAATTAATTAGTTTAATCGTATTTTTTTCTAATATTTATTCACATAATTAATCATCGTTTTAATTTCATATTTTGGTCTCATTTTTCAATTTTGTTCATGCCATATTAATTATTATTGAGTATTAACTTCGATTTATGTTCTTCCGTTTCATCATCTTATATTTCCTTACATGTTACTGCATTTGTTATTTCGGTTCCTCATTTCCTTGAATTTCGTTTTACTTATAAGAGCTTCTTTCGTTTCACTTGCAATACCTTCTCCCATTTAAATCTTATTCTGCGCTATTTTTCGCACAGTGCAACGAGAGTTCACTGGACTCGCATTCGGGAGGACGGCGGTTCAAACCCGCGTCCGGCCGTCCTGATTTAGGTTTTCGTGATTTTCCCCAAATCACCTCACTCAAATGCCGGGATGGTTCCTGTGAAAGGGCACCGCGATTTCCATCCCCAGCCGGCCGGAGTGGCCGAGCGGTTCTAGGCGCTACAGTCTGGAATCGCGTGACCGCTAAGGTCGCAGGTTCGACTCCTGCCTCGGGCATGGATGTGTGTGATGTCCTTAGGTTACTTAGGTTTAAGTAGTTCTAAGTTCTAGGGGACTGATGACCTCAGATGTTAAGTCCCATAGTGCTCAGAGCCATTAGAACCATTTTTTCCGTCCCCATCCTTCCCTAATCCGAAGTTGTACTGCGTCCCTAATGACCTCGTTATTGACGGGACGGTAAACACTACTCCTCCTCCCTACTCCACCAACAAGGTTTTATGTCTTAAACATTTCTATGACGATCACCATCCAAAAGAAATTTACATCTTGTTACGAATATTACATTTTTGACACCACTGTATAATAAGTAGAAATAGATTATTTCGTCTTTTGATCGTAGTTTCCTGGTGTTTTTAATATTATGATAGGTAAATAAAAATAATTAAATTCACATGCTCATAGATATCAAATGGAAATAGCATGAAAGTAAGAAATACTGAGAGAAAAGCATAAAGTGAAAACGATGATTTACATGACGTGAAATGAAATGGTTACATTTAAACCAATTAAGTGAATAAAAAAATGAATAAAAATAATGATCAAATGCATTTCTATAATGATTTAAAAATTTCAGAGCACCTAAAAAATCTGAACTTGCAACATTCCGCATATGAGGAAACTACCTTAACCAAGTACGCTGCGTCAATAGTTTGTGTAAAGCTACTATTTTTTAAGCTCTAGAGCATCACACGTGATTACTTTTTTTCCGTCGATCACTCGCAAAGGGTGAACGACCGCAGACTTTGGACCTTAAACCTACATTAACGTATAGATGGTTTCAAAAACTCGATCCCACCCCAAGAGACCTATCCTTGTAAGTAACACTAAAAGCTAACTCCAAAGTTGCATGTTAAACCACCCGGGTTGTTGTGATACTTTATCACAACAACCCGTACTATAAATGATGAGATTTAGAGAGACCTTCGATGTGGCGTACATTAGCTTCGCTGTATGCTTAATGTTTATCGTGTTCTCATTTCTGAACATGATACATTTAAAGTTTTTCCTGTGTGTTCAGTCCACGGAGCGTACATTTTCAAGCGATGAAATAGCTCTACGCTGTGATTGTCTGAAAGAAGTAAATTGAGCAATCCACATGTGAAGCTAACATGCTGTTCACTGAGATGACAAAGGTCATGGGCTACCTTTAACATCGTTTCGGATCTCTTTTTGTAAGGCGTAGTGCTGTAACTCGACGTGGCATGATCTCGACAAGTCGTTGGAAGTCCCCTACAGAAATTATGAGTCTTACTGCCTACATACCAGTCCATAATTACGAAAGTGTTACACGAACTGACCTCTCGATTACGTCTCATAAATGTTCAGTGGGTTTCATGTCGGGCGATCTGGGCGACCAAATCATTCGCTCGAATTGTCCAGAATGTTCTTAAAATCAATGGCGACAAAAGAGGCCCAGTGATACGGCGCATTTTCATCCATAAAACTTCCATCTATTTTTGGCTACATGAAGTCCATGAATGGCTGCTAGTGGTGTCCAAGTAGCCGAACGTAATCATTTCCAGTCAATGACCGGTTCAGTTGGACCAGAGGACCCAGTTCATTCTATGTAAACACAGCCCACACCATTATGGCACGTTGTTGACAACGTGGGTGTATGGCTTCGTAGAGTCTGCGCCACACTCGAACACTGCTATCACCTCTTACCAACTGAAATCGGGACTCACCTGAGCAGGCGACGCTTTTCGAGTCTAGGGTCCAATCAATATGATCACTTGTTAGCAAAGGCACTCGCTTCTGTCGCCTACTGCCGTAGCCCACTAAAGCTACATTTCGCCTCACTGTTATAATGGATACGTTCGTCCCACGTACCACGTTGATACCTGCGGTTATTTCACAGAGTTTCTTGTCTGTCAGCACTGACAACACTATGCAAACGCCGCTGCTCTCCGTCGCAAGCGAAGAGCGTCGGGCACTGTGCTGTCGCTGGTGAGAGATACTGCCTGTAATCTGGTATTCTCGGCACACTCTTGACACTCTGTATCTCGGAATACTGAATTCCCTACGTGTTTCCTAAATGGAATGTTCCATGCCTCTAGCTCCAACCACAATTCTGCTTTCAAAATCTGTTAATTTCCGTCGTGCGGCCACAACCACGCCGGAAATGACAGCTCCGCCAATGCACTGCCCTTTCACATCTTGTGTACGCCATAGAATGGCCATCTGTGTATGTGCGTATCGCCCCTTAGTGTCTTTGCTGGTTTTCGTATTTATACGTGTGTGTTATGAAAATACGCAGGTTAAGTGATACGCCAAGTTAAAGATCTCTGGAAAACGACTAATTTTTAGTGTGATTTGGTGTGAGAAATTGTTGAAAATGCATAGTCGCTGGGTGAACACATTACCATACAGGTACACCGTTGAAATTACCTATAAACAGTCCCACTGATTTGTACTGTTTTTGCTCTTGATTGATGGTTAGTTCAGTTCTGGGGGCACCAATTTACTTCAGTTCAACCTAAGCTCATAATCCAAATTTTTGCTTACAATAAACTCATAAATAGACACTTGCTAGTAACGTACTTCACCCTCACCACTGTCAGAACGTTAAATTAAACACCAGTGCATACCAGAGATATACTGAGACAGGAACTCGACACTGGAAGTTCAGCGATTGTTGATTCCCTTTCGTTGTGAGAAGTAGAAAGTGAAAATGATGTAGGGGTTAGCAGGACATCCTTAGATGTGAGCCTTCAGGAGGTCAGTAACTCCTTTACCCCCTGGACGTCACACCCCCAAACCTCTGCTATGCGTAGCTAACCGGGATTTCAAGCCACACCCATAAAACTAGCTAGTACCTATTTGTAAAACACCACTCGATGTCGACGATTGGGAAAACGTCGACTATTTAAATAGGTATGGGAAACATTCGAAACGCGTCCTGGAATTGACCTGAAATCACTGACAATGGAATGCGTCACTACTACGCTTAAGTGGGTGCTTAACCACTATGCTTAACTGTGACGTCATCGCGTATTTCCCATAACAGCCAAGTGGAATAATATCGTTGTTGAGCAATAATAATGAACCAATGTAGGCTAGCGTAAATATTTCAGGTGGAAACTGAATAACGCAAACTGAGCGACAAGTGGCGCTTGCAACACGGTGCATACCTCGTTAACAGGACAGCGTACGTCCGATGACCAGCAGCAGCAAGGCACGCCACGAACTTCAATTTGTCACCTCACATTCCACGCGCCAAGCACGCGATGCGACAGCCGCACAGCACAATTGTCAGAATTCCGATGTTACTGCCCGCTACTGCTCGCCCCGCATGCCCAACTGACATTTGTTCCATTAACATTATCCTCTCTCCAGCCCTCACAGTACGGCAGTATTCGGAGTACTAATGTAGATGAACATACACCATCCCACGCACTACCTCTGCTGGTATCGAACGGGAGTTGTTAAGGGGTGAAGCCGATGGACTGATATTTTAGGCGTTTGCGTTTCCCCACAAATAGGTAAACCACTTTCCACTATAAGTAAACTGCCATCGTTCGCGACTAATAAACAGATCTGAAGATGTTCGTCGCTGGACGACAGTAATTGTTCTGACTCTTACAAAACTGTGATTCAAAGTTCTGGGATGTATTAACGGAGGGTGATCTCTAACGCATACCACTCACCTCACGAGGTCATAGAAGTACTGCCTGGCAGCAAGGCACTGTGGTGATAACCACACAGTATCCTGTTACAAGATTAATGGTGATCCATCTCGAGCAAATTGGAAGACTCAAATTTGCTGGAAGGATTGTAGGAAGGTGTAATGCTTCTGTAAACGAAAGCGCATGAAATACGCCAGTGCGAGCGATGTTATTGTTCCAATTTCGGGAGTCTTTGTCCTGGAGGCATGGCAGAAGACAGTCAACGAAGCATTCAACGAATTCGGAGGCGCAGGGCAAGTAAAAGTGGTCCGGAGAACAGAGTTCCAGGGTAGAAAGAAACACAGCAGAGGCATGGGCACACAGTACTAACCTGACTACAGCGTATGTTGAAAGTGACCACCACTCATCTCTTGGCACTTCTGGATCCAAATCAGCAAGTTGCTGAAGGTGGATCGAAGCTTGGAATTGCTGCAGTGTCATCCGAAATTTTTTGCTGCAGTTTTTGAAGACTACGATGGTCGTTGTGATACACGTTAGTCTTGAGGGTTCCCCACACAAAGTGATTGCACAGTGACAGATAAGGTGACCTGGGTAGCCATCTAGGGCCGCGGCCAGACTGACCTCTGCTAACAACTGTGTCAGGCACCAGGATTGTGTAAATGTGTTCCAAGGTTCGGCCGGCTGTATGGGCAGTTGCTCTATCCTGTTGGAAGTAATGGTTATGTGCATACATTCACGCCCAATCGTATCGACTTGTCCGGTCCACTTATTTGCCTCACCCTGTAATGTTGGAAGAGGTACAGGTTATAAGGAAGGGCAACATAAATGTACGGGATACTCAGAGGGGGATGCTTCGAAGTAGATCCCGAGAAACCTATACTTAGAGATACTTTTTACCATCGTAAACCCGGCCAAAGGATCATGAAATAAAACAGTTTGGCTCACAAACGAATGTATACAGTTATTCATTTTTTGTCGCTCATTGCAATATAACCGATAAATTGGTGCATTCCGTTCTCCGACAATAGTAGCTGCCTCCTACTTTTGCATCTCTGTGACCTCATTCAGTTAGTTACCATTTAAAGGAAGCTACAGTGCGCAACACTGTTAAAGAGTCACTTCTTCAGAACCATTGCGAGACCGGACTTTGAAATTGGGCTCACAGGTGTACAACCTTCCTTCGCGATGGTGCAAAAGTTCAGAAGTTCATGTGAGCTGCAAGGTGGGTTAATGATGTCACATTGGCACCAAACACCGCACTCATTCTGCCCAGCGCCATTGAGGATATAGCATACGATGGGCGCCGCAGTTCTGACTTCCACCGCCTTTTTCTGACGCTTCCGCGGTGGAAGTCAGAACTGCGGCGCCCATCGTTGAAATCACGCGACTTTCCTACGGGTGTCCGAGGAAAACATTTCACACTGTCGCTCAGTATCGACACGAAAAGCCTCAGCGGGTGACATAAAGGGCATCAATGAAACTACGAGGGGCGTTTGAAAAATCCGTGCAAAAATAAAAACTACTTACGTGTTTGAGGTAAACCTTTTTTATTTTTCGACATAGTCTCCTTTTAGAGTTATACACTTCGTTCAACAGTGTGCTAATTTGTTGATCCCTTTCGAATAATAGGAATTGTCCAACTCTGCAAAATAGCTATTAGTTGTTGCAATCACCTCCTTGTTTGAATAAAATCTTTGACCCGCCAGCCATTTCTTCAAATTGCGGAACAAATAGTTGTCCGGGGGAGCCAAGACTGGAGAATAGGGGGGGGGGGGGAGGGGTGAAACGACTTGGAATCGTATTTCCATTAATATTGCTACCATAACTGCTGAGGTGTGTACTGGTGCATTGTCGTGATGGAAAAGGACTATTTTTGCGGTCCAATCGCCGGCGTTTTTCTTGCAGCTCGGTTTTCAAACGGCTCAGTAATGATGAATAATATGCACCTGTAATAGCTTTACCCTTCTCCAGATAGTCGATGAGGATTATCCGTTGCGAATCCCAAAAGACAGTCGTCATAAATGGCTCTGAGCACTATGGGACTCAACTGCTGTGGTCATAAGTCCCCTAGAACTTAGAACTACTTAAACCTAACTAACCTAAGGACAGCACACAACACCCAGCCATCACGAGGCAGAGAAAATCCCTGACCCCGCCGGAAATCGAACCCGGGAACCCGGGCGTGGGAAGCGAGAACGCTACCGCACGACCACGAGACGCGGGCTACAGTCGTCATAACCTTTCCGGCCGAAGGAATGGTCATCGCCTTTTTTGGTGCACATTCTCCCTTGGTACCCCACTGTTTAGATTGTTGTTTGGTCTCAGGAGTATAGTAATGTATCCATGTTTCATCCACAGTGATGAAACGACGCTTATAGTCCTGCACAGCTGCAAACCATCCTTGCAACACTGAACACGATTCCGTTTTTGGTCAAGCGTGAGCAATCACGGAACCCATCTTGCGGATAGCTTTCTCATTTCCAAATGTTTATGCAAAATATTATTTACCCGTCCATATGAGATGCCCACAGCACTAGCAATCTTACGCACCTTAACTCTTCTGTCATCCATTTTATCATGATGTCTGGAGTCGTAACCTCCACAGGGCGTCCAGAACGTTCACTTATGCCCATACGGCCACTTCGAAAATTTTGAAACCACTTATAAACTGTTCTAATCGATGGTGCAGAATCACCATAATGTTTATCAAGCTTCTCTTTAGTCTCCTGAGGCGTTTTGCCTTTCATAAAGTAATGTTTAATCACTACAAGAAATTCTTTTTCTTCCATTTTTTGACAATCACTCGACTTCCTTGATTCACACGAATGCCATGCACAAAGAAATAGCCCAATATGGCTGAAAATTGGTGTGCGTTCTTTCCAAAGATGCTACTAACTAAACATGACCTCAATACGCGCCGGTGGTGCCATCTCTCGGACTTTGCACGGACTTTTCAACCGCCCCTCGTACCTCTTCTCTTTGGTCACTGATTCTCACACAATTCGCGGTCGAAATACGGCCAGCAACAGGACTACATTTTGGTACCACATGGATACTTCAACCCTTCTCTAAGGACATCGTGGGCATGAAACTCCGTTGAAGGTAATCACACCCCATTGGAGTGTAGTGTCACTGAAATCTTTGCTCTGGTGCACAGGGCGAAACCACCACGGACCTTTAAAAACCATTCGACGAAATTTCAAGGTGCTCCCTCCCTCCCCCCCCCCCCCCCCCCACACACACACTTTGTTTTTTCCTCACCTTCCCCCTTTTCTTTCCCATCATCTGTCCAGGTTTCCCCCGTCTGCACTCGGCTGTGGTATGTCATATTTGTGCTAACTTTTTAGTGCAGTGTTCAAGTGAGTGTTCAGTGTTATGCGTCTTTCCAAACTGTTGTGAACAGAAATCATGCTGTCGCTGGGTGTGGATTTTATATCTCTTGCGAACAGAAACCAGACTGTCGCCGTGTTTTTTAATTGTCTATTATTTTTCTGCTTCCTGCGTATTTTATTCGCATCATCAACCCTTCGTTTTATGTTTTAAGTTCCACAATTTTCCGCCATTTTACCATTTCAGTCACCGATTTTATCGCCAGCTTTTATTATTTATTATCTTCATCTTTTTAAAACAAGTGTTGTAGGCTGGAGAGCGGCATACTAAGCTGCTGCCAGCCCGCCCCCTTCGGGGCTTATTTAGGCCCCCAGTTTCGTGCTCTAATGCGGCGTGATCATGGAGAGCTGCGACTTTTATGCCCACAGACGGAAGGGCGGAATAAAAACTTCTCCTAAGGCCAAGAATCGAACCCAGGTCTTCTGCTTACTTTTTTTGTATTTTGTTCGTTGTATCTGCTCGGGGCGGACGTCGTAAGACATCCTATTAAGTTTGTTGATGATCGATTAACTCAGTTTTTTTATTACAGAGGGTACGTAACCCTCTGACCGAACACGCTGAGCTACCGTGCCGGCAAACTTACTAGGCAGGTGCGTTAGCCGCTTAGCCACCTTGGCCCAGCAGTTCACGGATTACCTTGGCAGGACTCCCTCCTCGATCCAATTCCTTACTGTGCCCTCACGAAAAGAACTGCCACAGCTCTCCATGTTTTGGAGTAGCACCTCAGCATCGAACGTAAATGGGGGATAAAGCCTGAAACCCATACGCAGGTACTTTTACAAATGAAATGAAACAGTTTCAGAGAACTAACTGCTCTCATTCAGATAAGAATTTTATATACAGTAAAATACCTGAAATAGCGTCATTTCATTTGTATGGGTACTTGCATTTGGGTTTCGGGCTGGATCCCCCATTTACGTTCGATGGCGAGGTGCTTTTCCACAACATGGAAAGCCTCGGCATTTCTGTTCGTGTGTCAGGGGGAATTTAAAGTAGACTGGAATGGCAGTGAGAATTTGCATCGATACGAGAGGCGTTCCAGGGTAATCCGCTGCGCCAAGGTGTCTTCATGTCTAACGCACCAGCCTAGTAAGGAGGAGACCCGGGTTCGATTCCCGGCTTTGGTACAAATTTTCACTCGGTCCTTTCGTCTGCACACATAAATTTCATGTCTATATAAGACCAATAAAGTCTCTGAAATTGTGGTCCGCAGCTAATGGTCTCGCATTCGCGTTTTCGCTTCCCGAGCATGGGGTCCCGGGTTCGATTCACAGCGGGATCAGGGATTTTTTCCTGCCTCGAGATGACTGGGTGTTTGTGTTGTCTTCATCATTTCATCATCATTCATGATAGTGGCGAGATTTGACTGAGCAAAGGTTGGGAATCTGTACGGGCGCTGATAACCGCGCAGTTGAGCGCTCCACAAACCAAACATCATCATCATCTCTGAAATTGTGCCATTTTATTTGTATGGATAGGTGCGACATTTACACGTGCGTGAATGAAACGGCAAAGGGTCCCTCCGAGACGCTCTGTTCAGCAACACGTTCTGTGCCACCAGCACTTTTTGTTGAGCTCTTTAAAAAGAGCCATTTCCAGTTTTATTCACCACACATGTGTCAAAGTCGCCTTCCCCTCCCCCTTGATCATACCCGAGAAGGGCTGAAAAAACACTGAGAGCCTTCACTGCTTCAATTCAAACTGTTCAGATTTAGTCGAATGGTTTTGAACGGTCGCTAGTGATTTCGCCCCGTACACCACAACATAAAACTGCGACCACGCTACACTCTAAAGGGGTGCGATCGCGTTCATTGGGGTTGCAGATCCACGATGTTCTTAGAGAAGGTTTGAATCGTCTGGTGAGTGTCAAACGTGGTCAAGAATGTTATCCTATCGCTCAACGCACTGTGAACTGTCGTTTTCGATTGCAGAATGTGCGGGTATGAACGACCGAAGGCAAGGGGTGGTTTCATTTTGGGTCTTTATGCCACCCATGAGGCCTTTTTGTGCTGATATCGAGTGGCTGTGTGCCTGAAATGTTTTCGTCGGCGACCCATAAGAATATCGTACGGCTTCACCGCTGGCCGTCGCGGTTCTTCTTCACTTTCACTCAGGATAGCAATGTCATCAGCGAATCGTATCATTGATATCCTTTCACCTTGTATTTTAATTCCACTCCTGAACCTTTCTTTTATTTCCATCATTGCTTCCTCGATGTACAGATTGAACAGTAGGCGCGAAAGGCTACATTCCTGCCTTACACCCTTTTTAATCCAAGCACTTCGTTCTAGTTGTACATATTGTGTATGACCCGTCTCTCCCTATAGCTTACCCCTAGTTTTTTTCAGAATTTCGAACATCAGGTGACTGACGCGGTCACAGAGATGTCGAAAGAAGGCGTGGAATGTGGGTAAGAAGAAGTGTGGCGACCTTCCTATCGTGGGAGAGTCCGCGGTGGCGTTGGGCCGAGTCGTGGTGATATTTGGTGCCAATGTGACGTCATTAACCACCATCACACCTCACCTGAAATTCTGAGCTCTGGCTTTGTGTCGACACCTTTCTGTTTAAAGCGCCGCCAAGCCAGAGTGTGGCGTTGCTCACCGCCATGCTTTTGTGCCATTACAGAGAACGTTGTAGGCACCTTTGAGCAAAATTTCAAAGTTCTGCGTATCAATGGGAAACAATTACGGGGTTTCGAAAAGGTAACCCTTCAACTGTGTGTTGCACAGTGTATATTACTCATACCAAGCGGCTAAAACTCTCCCCAGTTCAAGTTGCATGTTGGCTATCTACTGGCTTTCAGGGGCAACAAAAATTAGATTTTCAATATTTATTACAGTTATTGGTAAAAAAAAGATGCTGTCATAATCGATTCGTTACGGGGTATAATCGTATGATGAAAGTTTAATTTAAAGGCGAGGATCACAGGTAGAAACCGTGTACAAAAGAATCTAGGGCGGGGGTTGGCTCTGAGCACTATGGGACTTAACATCTGTGGTCATCAGTCCCCTAGAACTTAGAACTACTTAAACCTAACTAACCTAAGGACATCACACACATCCATGCCCGAGGCAGGATTCGAACCTGCGACCGTGGCGGTCACGCGGTTCCAGACTGAAACGCCTAGAACCGCACGGCCACACCGGCCGGCTCTAGGGCGGGGGAGTTACTGGCGTTCCTCTGATAACAATAGCACTCGCTTACCTCGCGTAATACGTAGCTGCTGTAATACTGCTGCACCAGACGCTTTCCTTATTCTTTTGCCATTATTCTGGAAATGCGCTTCATGATGGCGGGGATACAAGCTTTATTTACGAAACAAAAGGAAACCGGAGACTGAGTTAATAATTGAAAACCCTTTGTTTGTTAAAACCTACGATGTTAAAGTATCCCGTTGCGGGTCGTGATTCCATAATGAGACTAGATAAATCTTAAAGTCTCTCTTATGTGCTCAACTTCGGTTTTGATCGAATAAACTGTAGGCCACAAGCGATGCTTGTATTTTCAGTAATATTGAGTTACTTGCAACATGCGCAAGAGCGGGAACAGCTTCTATTGTAGTTTCGGAATAAAGGAGTTGCTACTTCGTCGAAGGGAATGTATACTGCCCCGAAAATATTACTGTTGTTGTTGTTGTGGTCTTCAGTCCTGAGACTGGTTTGATGCAGCTCTCCATGCTACTCTATCCTGTGCAAGCTTCTTCATCTCCCAGTACCTACAGCAATCTACATCCTTCTGAATCTGCTTAGTGTATTCATCTCTTGGTCTCCCTCTACGATTTTTACCCTCCACGCTGCCCTCCAATACTAAATTGGTGATCCCTTGATGCCTCAGAACATGTCCTACCAACCGATCCCGTCTTCTGGTCAAGTTGTGCCACAAACTTCTCTTCTCCCCAATCCTATTCAATACTTCCTCATTAGTTATGTGATCTACCCATATAATCTTCAGCATTCTTCTGTAGCACCACATTTCGAATGCTTCTATTCTCTTCTTGTCCCAACTATTTATCGTCCATGTTTCACTTCCATACATGGCTACACTCCATACAAATGCTTTCAGAAATGACTTCCTGACACTTAAATCTATACTCGATGTTAACAAATTTTTCTTCTTCAGAAAAGCTTTCCTTGCCATTGCCAGTCTACATTTTATATCCTCTCTACTTCGACCATCATCAGTTATTTTGCTCCCCAAATAGCAAAAATATTACTAATGTTCTTAAAAACTAAAACAGTCTTTGACCGCAGACGTCTTTACTTAATTTAATTACCAGTTTCAATCATTACGATCATCATCAGAGTCATCCACAAAAGAAAGAAACCTGCAAACGTACGGGTGAGAAAATTAAGAGTGTAAGAACAAGCGCTGAGAAGCATCTGACAGAAAACATACCTGTCTCATCTGTGCCACGGCGGTGTAGTGGTTAGCACATCTACTTAATCAGATGCAGACGTAGGTTCGAACGCCAGCTTCGATATAAATTTTCAATCGTCGCGTCAGTCTGCATACGTACGTCACAGATGTTCGAAACTCGAAAAGCTCTGAGGAACCATATACACTACTGGCCATCAAAATTGCTACACCAATAAGAAATGCAGATGATTAACGGGTATTCACTGGACAAATATATCATACTAGAACTGATATGTGATTACATTTTCACGCAGTTTGGGTGCATAGATCCTGAAAAATCAGTACCCAGCACAATCACCTCTGGCCGTAATAACGACATTGATACGCCTGGGCATTGTGTCAAACAGAGCTTGGATGGTGCGTATAGGTACAGCTGCCCATGCAGCTTCAACACGATGCCACAGTTCATCAAGAGCAGTGACTGGCGTATTGTGACGAGCCGGTTGCTCGGCCACAATTGACCAGACGTTTACAATTGGTGAGAGATCTGGAGAATGTGCTGGCCAGGGTAACAGTCGAACATTTTCTGTATCCAGAATGGCCCGTACAGGACCTGCAACATGCGGTCGTGCATTATCCTGCTGAAATGTAGAGTTTCGCAGGGATCGAATGAAGGGTAGGGCCACGGGTCGTAACGCATCTGAAAAGTAGCATCCACTGTTCAAAGTGCCGTCAATGCGAACAAGAGGTGACCGAGACGTGTAACCAATGGCACCCCATACTATCACGCGAGGTGATACGCCAGTATGGCGATGACGAATACACGCTTCCAATGTGCGTTCACCACAATGTCGCCAAACACGGATGCGACCATCATGATGCTGTAAACAGAACCTGGATTCATCCGAAAAAATGGCGTTTTGCCATTCGTGCACCCAGGTTCGTCGTTGAGTACACCACCGCATGCGCTCCTGTCTGTGATGAAACGTCAAAGGTAACCGCAGCCATGGTCTCCGAGCTGATAGTCCATGCTGCTGCAAACGTCGTCGAACTGTTCGTGCAGATGGTTATCGTCTTGCAAACGTCCCCATCTGTTGACTCAGGAATCGAGACGTGGCTGCACGATCCGTTACAGCCATGCGGATAAGATGCCTCTCATCTCGACTGCTAGTGATACGAGGCCGTTGGGATCCAGCACGGCGTTCCGTATTACCCTCCTGAACCCACCGATCCCATATTCTGCTAACAGACATTGGATCTCGACCAACGCGAGCAGCAATGTCGCGATACGATAAACCGGAATCGCGATAGGCTACAATCCGACCTTTATCAAAGTCGGAAACATGATGGTACGTATATCTCCTCCTTACATGAGGCATCACAACAACGTTTCACCAGGCAACGCCGGTCAACTGCTGTTTGTGTATGAGAAATCGGTTGGAAACTTTCCTCATGTCAGCACGTTGTAGGTGTCGCCCCCTGCTGCAACCTTGTGTGAATGCTCTGAAAAGCTAATCATTTGCATACCACAGCATCTTTCTCCTGTCGGTTAAATTTCGCGTCTGTAGCACGTCATCTTCGTGGTGTAGCAATTTTAATGGCCATTAGTGTAGTTTCATTTGATTTCACTATAACGTTTTGGTGGGGAGGGAGTCTGATCACCCCTGCCCCTCTGGATTCCCGCCTAATCTTCGACAAGTCTGCAATACTGTGATGTTTTCGATGCTGTGTGTGCCAGAACGGTCGCACAGCGTTCAGGAGACGCATCTTCATTGACGTCTGGGAAAAGGCTGCAGAGAGGTGCAAGTGAAAGAGGAGTGTGTGGGTGTGTGCGACCGTGTGCGAGAGTTTTTTTTTTTTATTGTTGGAAACAGAGGCAGCGGCAGGGGTAACCGAGTTTTCCGCGCGGGCGCTCGGCGCTGGAATTTTAATTCGCCTGCCTGCACGCCTGCCTCCTGTGGCGGGCAGGGTAGGCCGTGTGCGGGGCTTAAACTGGGAGCGGAGTTGCGTCCGGTAATTCGCGGGGCAAACACGCGCCGGGATTAGCGGGGTCTGGCTCGCCGGCCTGCGGTCGCCCGCTGGTAATTGCTCAGCCCGCTCACAAGTGCCGACAAATGTTAACTCATCAGCCGCTGCGGCGCCGCCACTTGAGCCCCGGCCGCGTCTTGGCTTCATTACGGGGAGCGCCCGGCGCTGATCGACCAACTCCACCGCTGCGGCCACCAGAAGGGCCGAGGACAGTCTCTCTCTCTCTCTCTCTCTCTCTCTGTCTCTGTCTCTCTCTCTCTCTCTCTGCGCCAACTCTCCCTCAGGGGCTGTAACGCGCCGCTAGGTCGTTTCGGGTTAGACGTAGCAGGCACGGTACGTTCCGAGATCACTCTGCGACCCAGGGACCCGTCTTCAAGACCGCAGAACGTCGACGCGTTGGCGTCGAAGAAAATTACTTCTTTACTCGGAACCATTTCCCCATCTGTAGACTTGCGCCGCATTAGAGATGACAACGATATACTGGAAAATTCGATGCTATGAGGGGCATCCAATATCTAAGTTTCTCTATGCTATAAGAACACTAGCTGACAAACCCGACCTGGTCTGGGTATTTATTTATTCGAATCCTGCCTCGGGCATGGGTGTGTGTGATGTCCTTAGGTTAGTTAGGTTTAAGTAGTTCTAAGTTCTAGGGGACTGATGACCTCAGAAGTTAAGTCCCATAATGCTCAGAGCCATTTGAACCATTTTTTCCATCCACGCCTCCCGGGTTATGTTTACATTTTCTGTAAGCGGTGCTGCACACCTTCAATGTATTTAAAAATGGCGTCACGAAACCACCAAAAGCTTCTGTAATATGTATTCACTTATATATAATGTACATGACGTCAAAGGAACTTCCTTTAAGCTGATGTAATGTTATCCAACTTTTCAATAGGTTGTCCGTACATGAATGCAGATTACTGCGGCTTTTAGTGGTTTCTGAGAATTTGTGACAGGTACGAAATAATACTTGTGTGTAGGTGGAATGTGTCGATATTTCTGCGAAGCCCAAGACGTTTCAGGTAGTATTTTGATTTCACATTCGTTGGTTAACTCGCAACCGAACTGTCAGGTCCCAACCCATTCTAGACCTCGAGCTAGGATACAGATAGTCTGTCCCGGTAACTAGCTTCTCTGCTTTCGGATGCGTTGGGTTCGTCAACTCACAACTAAACAACTAAACTGTCACAGTCCAGCCTAACATAGACCTCGTCTGAAGAAGGGCAAACCAACCTGAAACTAAGTGTTCCAGCACCGTTTAGTGAAGACAGTTTTCCACGTTATGTTTATCATGTACATAAGAATATTAAACTGTGGAATTCTTTCTGTCATGTTGAAAAAAATAAAACAAATTTAAGTTAATTACAAAATGAAACTTGTCTGTTTTCTCTCTTAATAACAATATATAACCGTTTGATATTTAAATATATTTCACATTTTGAAAAAAAGGAAAATATTTATCTAAAAGTAAGAAATAAAATGGATTAGGGAAACATTTGACGTGCCTCATTTGCTATACATGATTTCGAGCGTCAATCAAAGGCTCATCAAATTTTTCTCTGCTCTATTTTGTATCTTACGTTTGGAGAAATAATTTCACGGATGATGGTGATATTTGGTTTGTGGGGCGCTCAACTTCGCGCTCATCAGCGCCCGTACAATGTCCCAATTTTTACGCAGTCGATTTTCTTTTCACAATCCAATCTAGTCACTCTCACAAATGATGATATTGATGAAATGATGAGGACAACAGAAACACCCAGTCCTCAGGCAAAGAAAATCCCCAACCCGGTCGGGAATGGAACCCGGGACCCTGTGATCCAGAGCAGGAGTCCTTGAATTTCACAGAACATTTGTCCTTTTATTTCAGTTTTTTATGCCTCATAATTTCTTGATAGTTCTGCAGAATATGTTATATCACTGAATTTATCTCATCGAGATCTGTTATTATAATGACAAAAAATTGCACTGTTTCATCCACAAAAGAAAGCTGACGCATACATCTCTGTTACTAATGATTCTGTGAGGATTCATTACCGTTCACGAAAACGATATATCAATTACACCGCTCTTTATATGAGGTTTGTTGCGTACATCACAATGAACTAATTCCTACCTGTGGCTTCATAGGCATGAGCAGCCCATAGTGGCTCGCCTTTCATTTATTCTTTTAAAAATTTTTGTGACTAAAGCCCTTCTGGCTTGTTATTTATTTTACACGTGACATGCCACTACAAATATTCAAATTCTGATGAAGACACTCTGGTCAAAAAGACTAAATATTGTGACCGAGGGCTTATTTAGTTCAACTCTAATTCGTTAAATATATTAATGTGTGAAAATCTTGATATTGTAAAATGTAATGTCATCATAAACGTATTACATATTGGATTGGTGTTTTTACCTTACATGTAACATCGACGTTGCCATATGCTGTGTTTGTTGGAATTACTATTTAAATGTTACTTGGACGTTCGTTGTAGATGTACTGTTGCATTTCCCTATTGACGGCTTGGATGACAGTAGATCGACGATATTACATGATTACATAGTTATCACTGGTTGTATGTGATGTTTGGAAAATCGCTTATGTTTTGATTAGTTTCTTAGGTTTGGCTCTGATTATGCTTTTACCTAATATTTCGTGTGGTTTGTGTTGAGATTATTATATTTTATTTTTTTAACGTAATAATTTTGTTATGGCTTATGAGTTCTCTTTTCTTTGTGTTATATCTTTGTTGTACGGTATTTATGCTTTTACTATGGATGTGTGTTACTTAGTAGCTCTGGTTTGTTTATTTTGTTATCCCGCTTTAGAACATGAATAAAGTTTTCAATATATTTCTTGTGATTGAGGTCGGTTAGTTCGTTCAGTAAATTTAGAGGGTATTGTGTGCATGTGAATGTATTTCTGTTTCTTCAAGGATGTTCATGATTGCTGCCTTTTGCATAATATGAAGCATGTCCAGTGCTTCATTTAAGGAGTTATCGTCGTATTTTCTTTTTGCATATGTTGAAAGAATGTGGATGTGTTGTTTTCACTGTCTCTGGTGTGCTTTGATGTCTAATGTTGAATTTTCTGTCTGTTTGTCCTATGTAGAATTTGAGGGCATGTGTTATATGAAATTTTATACGTTCTGTGGTTGGTGAGTATGGGAATTACCAAGTTGCCTTAGTAGATTTTAAGTTTGAGACTGTTTTGTTTTGATATGGAAAGGCGATGGTGGTTTTGTTGAATTCTGACAACGAAAGCATATGGCAGCATGATATTATACGTAAGGTAAAAACACCAATCGAACTTGTAATGCCTTTACGATCATGCCAAAATGAGCTCATTATGGTTTACGGAATAAAACTTATGTAAAGAGCACTGTAACTGGTATATCATTATCGTAATTATGTCACTACAGAACATATTTTGTATTGTGATTCCTAAAGAACAAAAAAAGAAAATTGCTGTTTGTTTCATGAAGCCCTAGTTACTGTACGTCTAGCTGAGAAAAGATTACAAATTTCCCTGACTGGTAAAACGTAAGCTGAGGTGGAAAAGGTAGTCGCTTCGCCCTGCATCTTACATCAGCTATACTGGGAAAATCACATAATGTCGCCATGTTTGCGTAGAAGATGAGCCGGCTGCTGTGGGCGAGCAGTTCTAGGTTCTTCAGTCTGGAACCGCGCTGCTGCTACGGTCGCAGGTTCGAATCCTGCCTTGGGCATGGATGTGTGTGTGATGTCCTTAGGTTAGTTAGGTTTAAGTAGTTCTAAGTCTAGGGGACCTCAGATGTTAAGTCCCATAGTGCTCCGAGCCATTTGAACCATTTTTTGCGTAGAAGATGTAAACATCGCGGATCAAGGACGCACGTGATGAGGATAGGATGTGACTACAGCAGGACACACTGAATAATTAATCTTCCGTAAATGCACTCGATGTAATCGTCGATGTTACGCTGGGGACGGAAACAGCCGCTGGTTGCCGCGATCGTATTTTCCCCGTGGCGGTGACGTCACCGTGCGTGTTCCGTGGCCAGGGTGCACCGGGCGGTCAGTCGTGTTTACACGCACTGGCCGGAGGCCGTGTTTATCAGCTGTCAGAGGTCACCGGCTCGGACGCCGACTATCACGTGCTGGCCAACAGCTTATGTGACGTCACATTCCGGTAGCGCCGGTACATGCGTGGAACAACTCGCTAGAGTCGACCTTGCGCCCTCGTCTAATACACAACTATAGATTGTCAGAGCTCTGTGATGACATGAGTGAGTCGTTTGAAATGGTAATATACTCTAAGTCATTTACAAGGTGTGCTCAAAACGTAACGGTACTTTTGTTTTCCGTGAAGAATCTTTATGTATTCAGCAACATCAACTTTGTTCCCCCTCAGACGTAATACACCTGTGTCAGCATTTTTCCCCATCTTGGAGGGACTTCTGGAACTCACTTTTCGTTATGGTGTTCAGCTTCTTCAGCGAATCTGTTTTTTAGCTCATCAGTGGTAGCAAAACGACATCTTTTCATGATTCTTTTCAGCCTCAGGAATAGAAAAACGTCACAGGGAGTCATGTCCGGCGAATACGGTGGCTGAGGAAGCATAACGGTTTTGTTTTTGCCACAAAATTCACGAGCAAGCTGTGACATGTGAGCGGAGGCATTATCGTGATGCAATTTCCACGAGCGGTTTTGACACTGTTCTGGTCGTTTTCTTCCGATTGTTTCAAGCAGACGCCTCATAACTTCCGGGTAGTATTCTTTATTGGCTGTAGAACCGTAAGGCGGGTTGCACAGAGCACTATCCCACTGTAATCGAAGAAACCAGTGAGA
This sequence comes from Schistocerca serialis cubense, assembly GCF_023864345.2. Taxonomy (NCBI): domain Eukaryota; kingdom Metazoa; phylum Arthropoda; class Insecta; order Orthoptera; family Acrididae; genus Schistocerca; species Schistocerca serialis. The sequence continues at coordinate 940,670,262 of NC_064639.1, read as the reverse complement.
AGAACCTTCACATGTGATCGGATTGTCAAATTCTTTTCGGTCTTAGCAATTTCCATTGGACCTTGCTTTCGCCTGAGCGATGTCTACGCGACGTCGTTTTTGGCCGAAATTCAACAATTTCGGAACAAACTTCGCAGCTACACGTCTCATGCTCAAAACATCCGAAAAAAAAACGCTTGACATGAGCCAAAGGAAATGCCGACATCATAAGCAATCTCTCTGATGGTAATTCGGCTGTTTTCCAGAACCACTTTCTGTATTTCTTCTACATTGTCGTCAGTAATTGATGTGTAAGGCGTCCAGGTCAGCCGCCATCTTCGACGTCGTCACTACCCTCTTTGAAACGTTTATGTCACTCTTATATTCTTGTCTTACTCATAGTAGAGTCGCCAAAGGCACATTTAATATTTCGAATGCGGTGCTGCACATTATTCCGTCTTTCAAGCAAAATTTAACGCAGATTCTTTTATCTATCTTCTTTGAAGGTAAAAATTCGCCGAGCAATCGAAAACACGTGTAACCTTTGCGACTGTCAACAATAAACTAAATATTCACATAGCTGAAAATGCAAACATTAATCAGGACCATGTGCACCAACAAGATAAAAGAAAATTGGTAACTGAACGTATAAGCCCACGAGATGAAAAAAACCGTTACTTTTTTATCACACCTCTTACGCAAGTTATACCATAGTTCCTTTCCGCAACACATTAAAAGTAACGTCTTGATTCAGATAAATGGGGGCTTAACAAGATATCATGAAAACATTTGTAGTTCATGTATAATAATTCTTATTGTTGTTGTTGTCGAAGATTGCTGGGCACGTGATAGTACCCAAGCATTAATAATCTCACAACGACTAAATTACAAAGGAAAATAACATCAATGAGAAAAAAGATTATTGATAAGCTGATAAAACAATTAATCAGAAAAAATAAACCGTACACATGACGCATTTTTCAGACATAAACAAGGAAAAAATTGTCGATATAAACAGACGCCCAAAAATCTTTTTACCAACAATGTTTCCTTTCAGCATCTCAGCTACATTGTGGCATTTAGAAACACTGGGATTTTTCAGTAACTATGAGGCCATTCTGCAACAATGCGAACGTTCTCCAACAGTGTGTCCACTGTGCAACAATGTAGCCATTCAACGAAATCAAGCATTTAAACAACAATGATCCTTGCAACAATAATGACCCTTTTAGTAAACTTATATTTTATAGCAACAGTGGCCTTTTTAGCAATAACTGCCTTATTAGGAACAGTATTTTTTCTGTAACAATGGCCTTGATAGCAATAATGGCGGTGGTAGTACTGGCTACAACTGGCTAAACAGCAAAAATTTCCTTGACAGAGCAATGCCTGCGTGAATCATGCACGACACAGAATAAGGAACGAAAAAAGGAATGAATTTGCAGAAGAGAGGAAGTCGATACATTTTGAAACAGTGTTGGTAATCGGTATCACGATGACATAGGTATGCAATAGCGCGTAGAGTGGGAAAATGGACTAAGAAAACATTCCATTTTTGCGAGAATCGGGGACCATGGTATCTTTATTTCACACATTCGAACGTTACCCAAAGTCCCCTCAAGCAATTATTGTATGGGAATGTAGTGTGGGAGAGTGCAATATGTTGAGCGTGCACTTGAAAACTCAAGGTTTTAGTTTAACGTGGTTTGAGACCACAGCTGTGCATTAGGCGTCGTGGTCAAAACGACTAAGAGTTTAGTTTCAGAGATTTTCGTTAGTGGCATTTCATAATGTTTGGTATATGAAAAAGCTAAATAGATTGTGAAGAAATGTCTCATTTACTAAGTTCTTTCCTGTGGCAATGTCAGTTTCTGCATACAACTGTATCACAGGGTTTATTTTGATGTTCATTTCACAGTCTATTTCAAGATTAATTATCATCAGAACAGCTGGGCACAAGACCGTTAATCCGTTATACTTTTCGAGTAACGTTTTATCTTTTAAGTAAATTTTAAAAAACGTTAACAGAATCTTTAACTTCAGTTAACTTTCTTCGGGTCTGTTAATCGTTAATTAGGTACCTACTACTTCTGATAAAAATGACGCCGCGCCATCTGCAGAAATCATGTTCTGTCACTTTTTTTAAATGAGCACACCGCCATTTGACTGTATTGTTGTTTATTTAATTATGCTATTTGCAAATGACTGGGTTTATGTCATTAACGTATATTGCAGTACTTCAAGCTCAAAACTGGCCATAAAATTAACAAAAATATTCACTCCCCACGAAATGCCAGATTTAAATTATCATCTTGTAAAAAGATCAGTAAATAATAGTGGGAGCACGTCATATTTAACACAAATAGGCATAAAAGGCCGAAACCTGGGTCGTAAGTAAATAAACAAAACAATACAGTAATAGGTGGTGTGTTCATTTAAAAATTATTGTATCACTGGAGATCAGCAAGCCAAAAACTGTTTATGTTCCGACAAGTTCGGGTCATACAGGTACTGGCTACGCCAGAGTGCGCGCAACTGATGTAAATAATCGACTACGAGTGAGAATAACTAGTTGTTGGCTGTTTATTGTTTGTTTTCAGAATTCGCGTTAAGTACTACTTTTTGTTAGTCATTGACTGCGGAAACTAAATCATGGAGGGAAATATATGACAACAATCGAGTGGAAATAGTAAGAATACGAAGTGAAAATGTTGTAGAAGCAGTTTTGAAGTACGAAGCCCCAGAAACTTGAAGGTCGAAAATAATTTAAGGAGCGGTGGTGGAAACAGCAGCAACGAAGACGCAGAGGAAAATTTTTTACGTATGTCACTTAATCTAGCCTAGTAGTAACACATTAAAAAAACCTAAGCCGAGAGTCTAGTCAAAAAGTGGCTGAACTTGAAATCAAAAGACTCATTCAATGTTGCGGTATTTCTTGGGGAGCAGGTTTTAGTAAATTCATTTACTAATTATAATACTCCTATATCCTCGAGTGGTGCAACAAACGACTTTTTTCTCTAGGCAAAGACATTTTGTCTCCTAAACGAATCTCGCTCTCGGATGAAAACATGTTGATATTCATGAAGTGAAATATGCACCTTATGTTAGTTACTATCTGATTCTCCTGTGTTTTACTCTACCGTTATTTAACTTCGATAACTAAATAATTATAAAATTAATTATTCTATGATTAAACTGTTTTTTTATTTATGTCCGATGCCCTACCTAAAGCTTCCCGACGAAAACATTTTCACTTAAGCAGCCGTAATATGCTCGATTCAGTTGCTCGTTTCACTACACCCACAACATAAAACTTACTGTTACGAGATAACGGTTAACTTTAACTTCTGGTAAATCTTGTGTATAGTAACGTCTTAGCATTTAACGAAATTAACTTTTTTAGTAAAGGACTTGGAAGAGCAGTTGAACGGAATGGACAGTGTCTTGAAAGGAGGATTTAAGATGAGTATCAACAAAAGCAAAACGAAGATAATGGAATGTAGTCGAGTTAACTCGGGTGATGCTGAGGGAATTAGATTAGGAAATGAGACGCTTAAAGTAGTAAATGAGTTTTGCTATTTGGGCAGCAAAATAACTGATGATGGTCGAAGTAAAGAGGATATAAAATGTAGACTGGCAATGGCAAGGAAAGCGTTTCTGAAGAAGAGAAATTTGTTAACGTCGAGTATAGGTTTAAGTGTCAGAAAGTCGTTTCTGAAAGTATTTGTATGGAGTGTAGCCATGTATGGAAATGAAACATGTACGATAAGTAGTTTCGACAAGAAGATAATAGAAGCTTTCGAAATGTGGTGCTACAGAAGAATGCTGAAGATTAGATGGGTAGATCACACAACTAATGAGGAGGTATTGAATAGAATTGGGGAGGAGTTTGTGGCACAACTGGACTAGAAGAAGTGATCGGTTGGTAGGACACGATCTGAGGCATCAAGGGATCACCAATTTAGTATTGGAGGGCAGCGTGGAGGGTAAAATTCGTAGAGGGAGACCAAGAGATGAAAACACAAAACAGATTCAGAAGGACGTAGGCTGCAGTACGTACCGGGAGATGAAGAAGCTTGCACAGGATAGAGTAGCACGGAGAGCTGCACCAAACCAGTCTCAAGACTGAAGCCCACGACAACAACGGTAACGGATTGACGATTAGAGCAGTTAACATTTTGTTTAACGTTGCCCAGCTACAATCACCAGGTATCGGATATCCCTCAAACACTGAGTGACATACCTATTACGAACGTTCATTCAGAAAAGGAGGACGCCACAAGGAAAGTAACCGACGTATCGGACAATTTCGCAATATTTAGAAAGTGTGAAACATCGTTTGAGGTCTCTGACCCGTGCAGAGAGGATAACTAACAGGATGCTCGTGTCAGTTCTAAAACTACGGAAAAGATCAATTACCGCCTCGAACTAGAGGCTGAAGCTAGCGCAGTGCTGCTGAATAGAAGTAATTACACTTGTTAAAACCACAGAAAATTCTTTACCTAAGACGGAATCTCGACAGGTAGAAGTGATTGGACACTTGAGTATGTTCGAAAAAGCGGAGTTCCTAGAATATCAAAATTTCCGAAAACTGCCTCCGCTCGACGTGTACACAACACGTTGAGATGCAGACCCAGATGTAATAGCAATCTTACTGCCGTTGTGATACAAGACGAATGAAATGACACGGTTTCAGAGACTTTACTGGTCTCATACAGATTATGTATAAAGGCTGAAGCGACAAGCGAAAATCTGTACCAAGGCTGGGAATCGAAGCCAGGTATCCTGCTTACTCGGCAGGTGCGTTAGCCACGAAGCCACCTTGGCACATTGGTTCACACAACTGGATGAATTACCCTGCCACTCCTCCCTCCTCGATCCTAATTCTCACTCGCCGCTTCAGTCTGTATACATAAAATGATACCTGTACGAGACCACCAAAGCGCCTGAAACTGTGTCATTTCATTCGTGTAAGTACTTGCACTTGGGTTTTAGGCTGGATCCCCCATTTACGTTCGATGCCGAGGTGCTGTTCCAGAACGTGAAGAGACTCGGCAGTTCTGTTCTTGTGTAAGGGGGAATTTAAAGTAGCCAGGGGCGGCAGTGACAATTCGAATCGAGCAGGGAGGCTTGCCAGGGTAATCCGTGCAGTTGTGTGAACTGTTGTGGCAAGGTGGCTAAGTGGCTTAACGCACCAGCCTAGTAAACAGGAGAGCCAGGTTCGATTCCCGGCCTTGGTACAAATTTTCACTAGCCTCTTCAATACACATACGTAAAATCAAGATTAATGAGGTAATTGTAGATGCGAATGTTGAAAGGAGTCTACTGGGATACACTTATAGGAGGCACCTGAATATTGTAACGATGCTAATGTAAACTAAAATGAAACTATTACATTATAAACGAGGTATGTCTCTTATGCGCTCTGTGAAGCGGATCGCTGACTGTGCACTTCTGCTCTGAGATGGTAGTGTTGGAGTAAGAGAGCACTTGGCACACGGCAGTGGGTATCTGTCTGTGAGCGAAAGATGATGCAGTAGGCAGTCCTTATGGTGTGCTCTGTAAAACCACCAAGTGTTAGATTATAATGTAGGAGTTACGAGTACATGTACTGTTGGAAATATAAATGTGGAAGCAGATGAGTTCTCGCAAGCAAGGTAAAGAAGTTAAATTTTTATGACTTTCGTTTTGCCAGCGCGTTAGTGTAAATGCGCAGGTTGATAATTGGTAACAAAGAGTTTTATGTTGGGTAACCCCAAAATGTACGTAAACAGATTTGATGTATAGAATAGTTACATATTTCCCTTTTGTAATGATACCTGTATGAGAATATTAAAGTGCTTGAAGCTGTGTCATTTCATTTTTATAAGTACTGGGTTTCAGGCTGGATCCCCCATTTACGTTCGATGCCGAGGTGCTGTTCCAGAAGATGGAGAGCCTCGGCAGTTCTGTTCGTGTGTAAACTTCTTTTTTAACATAAGTACACGTAATTTGATGATTTGTCTTTATCTTTTTTAGAGAGGTTAGATCATACTTGCTCTGTGAATCTCATTGTTTGTGACTCAATTAGTAAGAATGATGTAATTTTTCTGAGTAATGTAATTTCAATTGTCAGATCTTTTGGAAAGCCAAACTTAACTTCGAATACAATTTCACTATTGAAAAAGTCAGTGTTAGCAGTTCTCCCAAATCGCTACCGCCTCCATTTCCAGGTCATATCTCTTTTCAAAAACATTGAATTTTTCTTAAATTTTCCTTTATCAGCTAAAAGTACGTTTCAAAGTATTACGACCAGCATTGCACACCGCTGAGCCTGTATCTAGTATACTTTATTCTTCTTCATGAGGGACCAGAATATATAGCGATCCACCGTTACTGCCTTAGAGGTAAAATAATTTTATTTATTTGTTATGTGCAAAGGGACCAAAACTATCAGTTTTGAACAGGGTCACAGGATTCAGTACCTAAGGGTCTGCTGTATTTTGCAGTGACTGTATTTCTTTATTGGTACTGAGAGTTGCATTGCCCAATCATTTCGTATAAGTTTTTGCTAACAATAACACAGAGTAAGCACACCACTTGCAGTTACAACACGCTACACGATAATTCCAGTTTTGTATGATTTCTCAATTCAGGCATTCATTCAATGTATTCCAAAGTAAAATCGTCAAATGTCAGCGAAAACTTAAAAAAAAAAAAATTATCAGGATGCACAACTGCGAGCTGTGACGTTCTTCTCTCTCAGGTTTCAACACAATCAAGTACCGATTTTGATCTCCCGTCGGTGGTGACTATTACCAATGTCCAGTCGGTACATGGCGGTAATGGTTTCTCTGTGACGAAACTCATCTCACGCCTGAGGCGTTACTAGAGCCACAGCACGGGACTGCGGTGGCAGAAACTCCCAAATGTGTGCACCAGCGGAAGGTAAATTTCCAGCGTGATGTCAGCGTTCAGAGTGCAATTACTCGGCAGGTTGGAGCGACATCAGACACACGTGTCGTGCAATCTGCTGCCTACAGCTGGTTTGCAGTTGGCGGTTAACAGCACCGTAATATTTCGTGTCTGCCCGCAGTACCACATGCCGCCAGCTCTAGAGGTGTCCGCGCTTCAGTCTGGAACAGCGCGACCGCTACGGTCGCACGTTCGAATCCTGCCTCGGGCATGGATGTTTGTGATGTCCTTAGGTTAGTTAGGTTTAAGTAGTTCTAAGTTCTAGGGGACTGATGACCTCAGATGTTAAGTCCCATAGTGCTCAGAGCCATTTGAACCATTTTTTCTAGAGATGTCCGCCAATGTTGACGTCTGCAGTAAAATTGTTGACTGGTTTTACCGTGGCCAGAGAAGCTCAGCCAAGTACATAAGTCCTTTTTTTCTTCTCTGAATATGAGGGTGTCAGAACGAATAGACCGAATCCTATCCTGACCACGAGGGGGTAATGAAAGAACGTACTTTTTGCAATGAGAGTTGATGTTTATTCACACTCTTGTGAAAACTAGTCTCCTTACATTATTATTATTATTCACGTATGAGCCCAATAGGACCACGCGAGGTACGATCAGTCAATGTCGCTTTTGATGGTTGGCCTTCCTTCGTGTCCAAATTTGTTTCACCTTTCAGAATGAGGTTTCATTCTTCATCAGACGACGGTGTTCCAATCAGTTTTATAATTTCCGTCTGACTAACTTTCAATCAGATATCTTTTTTTAAGATCCTCCTTAATCGCAGCGATCCATTTAACTGGCTCAGTTTTGGCCTTACTTAAGTTTACACAGAATTCTACTATTTGTTTTGTCAACGTATTAGGTCTCTATCAATAATTTCGGGGCATAATATTTTCCTTATGATCTTGTTTTCATTCTTTTGAATTTCTTCAATATTCCTCTTTCTATTTTCAAGTTAAAGTTTCTGCTCCATAAAGACATTCAGGTTTGATTACAGTGTTGCAATGCCTAAGTTTACTGAATTTAGGAAGTGATTTTTTTGTTATAAATATTTTGTTGTTATCTGAATACTGCTGCCATTTTTTGACAGCGAACTTTGTTTGCAGCTTTTTCCAGACGGTTTTCTTGTATGATTTCCCCCAAGTATTTAAACTGAGAAACCCTTTCTATTTTTCTATATTTCATATTCAAATACTATGTTGCTTGTTGGCTGCAAATCGCATGTTCTGTTTTTTCGAATGATAATTGTAGTTCTGCTTTTTCCGCAACTTCTATAAGAACTTCAATTTGTTTTTGAGCTGTGGTAATATCCCTATTCATAATTGCCAGATCATTTGGAAAGGCGAGGCAATCCACTCTGTTACTACTATCTGATTGATTGATATATTTTTTGACTCGAGTTTTGCTCTCGCCATTCTGTAATTACCTTTTCCAAAACACAGTTATACGGTAATGGGCAGAGTCCATCTCCCAGTCTAATACCAGTCTTTTTATCAAATGGTTCAGAAATTTCTCCCATGAATTTAACTTTAGAGCTAGTGTCGGTTAACGTGTCCTTAATCGGTCTTAGAGTATTACTATCTACCCTTATTCCTTTAAAACTTGAGAAGAGAGTCACTAGGCCGTAGGACTTTTTAAAATACACAAATGTGCATACAATATTGTTACTAGAAATCTTTTGTGCCTAAAGATTAGTCTTAAATTCGCAATTGGTTCCGGACAGGATCTGTTTGGTCTAAAGCCTGCTTGGTATTCACCAATTTTAGGTTCTAACTGTTCTTGGGCTCGATCAAGCAAACAGTGGGAGAGAATTTTGTATGTGACAGGAATAAGAGTGATTCCTCGGTAATTATTAACATCCGTTCCATCCTCTTTTCTACGCAATGGACTAATTATGGCAGGTTTCCAGTCATCAGGTATTTTCTCAGTTTTACAGATATGTCCTACTAATGACCTCTTTTGCATTGTTAGGGCCAGCTGATTTTAGTAGTTCTGCAATCATACCGTCTTCTCCGGATGCTTATTGTTTATAAGACATTTAATTTGTGTAGTTATTTCGATTTCGTCAGGTTCTTTAGAGTTAGGTTTGGTGTTATTGGTTTACTGTGGTTGGAATTTACTCTCTGGTTCTGCATAGTTTAATAGCTTTTTAAAATAATTAGCAAGTACCCCACTATTTTCCTGGTTGTTAAGAGCCAAACTGTCATTTTCATTTTTGAAGCAAAGACTTCGAGGTTGGTAACCAGTTGGTTTTGTTTTCAAAAGTTTCTTGTATTATTCTTTTGTAAAAGTTGGGCATTTTCGTAATTTCTTTTAGTATGTCGGATTAATTTCGATGTTTCTTTTCTTACAGTTAGAAAGATGTCGTAGGTATTTTCAGTTCTGTTACTAGTCTAATTTTTGATGCCTCATGCTTAGACTTAACTGCTTTTTCACAGTCCGCGTTCCAGCAAGCGTGTTTTTGTTTCTTTCGAAGCGGAATTAAATTTTTTGCTCTTTTGATGAACTTCTCTATTAGGCTCTGAAGATTATTGGATTACATTTTGTCAAGTTTGCTTTATAGATTTAGGGTTGTTTTAGCAGTGTCAAATTCTAGGATAACATTTTTTGTTTTCGAGAGTTTTTGGGGTTGAAGTTTTACTTTTATTCGCGTTATATAATGGTCATAATCAATATTAGCAGCTTTCCTAACTTTGACATTCAAACTTTCTTCGTAGTTAGGGTACGAATTGCTACATGATTGTTGACATTTAGCAATAAATGTTTTGGTTGCCTGCCAAGTTTTTTGTTTAGAAGGGTTCTTTTTAAAATGTGTTGACATTATTTTAAGGTTAAGTCTTTGGCCGTTTTGATTTGTCCATTTATGTGCAGAAAATCCACCACCGTTTTCTTATATTTTTTTCTCTGTGCCCACTTGAGCATTAAAATCACCCATTATGATTTTAACATGGCTTGAGAGAATTTTCAAGGTCATGCTTTCTAGTGTTTTCCAACCTTAATTAACTTCTGCAGGTTTCTTACGGTTATCCTCATTGACTGGCATATGGGTATTAATTAAAGTGTATGCTTTATTTGTGCATTTAAGAAATTATCATTCGTCTATTATTAATGGGTTTTACTGCCGTCGTTGAATTTAAAATATTTTTGGAGACTGCAAAGGCAATTCCCAGATGTTGTGTATTATTAAGTATTATTTTATCAGTTTTAAAAAGATTAGAATTACCTAAATTCACTGTGTTGTAATCCGCATTCGTGTCTCTTGAAGAGTCAAAATTTGCATCTCCTGTTCTTTTAATGTATATCCCAATTTCTGGAGCTCCCTTCGTGTTTTGCTGCTGAAAGGTTTGATGAGGGCGACATTGATTTCTGCAGTCACTTGCAACTGTCGGCTTATATTTTTCGCCACAATCCTCTCCAATGACCGTCTGTCACGATCACTCAACATACAGTTTCGTTCGCATTGTGAGTTAGCCGATGACGTCTTTGCGCTTTCCCTGTGTGGGCTATAACGTTTCGATAAGGTGTCTCTTGAAACACCAAACTCTGCGGCTACCTTGGTTATGAAAACACCAACCATACCAGCACCAACAATGTGCCGACGTTCGAATTCACCTAGCCCCGACATCGTGCACTCACAACTGCATAAAACACTGTTCCGATCAGCCGGCCGCGGTGGCCGAGCGGTTCTAGGCGCTTCAGTGCGGAACCGCACGACTGCTACGGTCGCAGGTTCGAATCCTGCCTCGGGCATGGATGTGTGTGATGTCCTTAGCTTAGTTAGGTGTAAGTAGTTCTAAGTTCTAGGGGACTGACGACCTTAGATGTTAAGTCCCAAAGTACTCAGCGCCATTTGAACCATTTTGAACTGTTCCGATCACGACTTGCACTTGCAATGTATTGAGGACGATGCACAGATGCCGTTCGAGGTTAAATACAACAGCGCAAACTGCAGGCTTTATGTTCAAGCACGCATTTCCCGCTGTTTCCATATTTTTGTCGAGACGAATATTCAGGATTAATTGAGAGGAGAAAATGTGCACTTTGGTATCAGGGATGCTGGTGCGGAAACGGGCTTGTCGGAAGTTACGAAAGCAAACATGTTGTGAGGTAACTTTGCCAGAAGAATACGAGAACCTATGAATCGTTGACTGCGCGCTGTCACAAGTAGCTCTAGCCTAAGTTGCCCGAAGTCACGGGAAGGTTAGATGCGGCGTACGGCGCGAGTGTGCACAGGACACCTCAGACGTCTGTTACAGGCGGGTGAGCAGTGAACATGGCAGTCCGTAGTGGTGAGATAACCGATCATGAGCACGTATCATTATCGAAGCGCCGTGGGTGGATCAAAGCATATCGGAGATCACACTGGGATTCGTGTGTCTGAGGTCAGCAGTGTCTGAAGTGGGCATTCAGTATCACAGGGAGACAGATTACACAAGCACAAACAGCCGCACACAACGAAAATAAGTGTTTGACGAATGGACGTCTCGTCGTTTCCCGGCCAATTCCCCCCTCCCTCCCCCCTCCTCATCAGTATTGAACTCACAGACGTCACACATTAGCGTCTTGTCCGACGATATGCGTCGCGAAACTTCGGCTACGTCTGTAGTCAGGCGGAAAATCAGTATCTCGGTGGAAAGGTATCCAGTAAACTCCTTAGCGTTTCATGTGTTACAGAGAGCGTCAGTGTATTTGAACAAACAACTACGAAGTGTTAAACTGGTCTTGCCCGAGAAAATTGTGGTCCTACGTAAAATCAGTGAGTGGATCTAAGGCTCCTATCCAGTCACTCGTTGACCAATCTGGAGTGGCAGTAAAAGACAGCAAACGGAAAGCCAAAGTTTTAAATTGCTCGCTTAAGAAATCGTTTACCCAGGAGAATGGTACAAACGTACTGTCGTTTGACCATCGACCAGGCTCCCGTACGGAGGACATAGTAGTAAGCATTCCTGACGTAGAAGAGCAACTGAAAGAGTTGAAGGGAAGTAAGGCGCCAGGTCCGGATGGAAACCCAATTAGGTTTCACAAATAGTATTCCACATCACTGGCTCCTTACTTTGCTTGCATTTATTGCGAATCTCTCGCTCAGCACAGAGTAACAAGCCACTGGAAAAAAAACCACAGGTGATTCCGTATATAGGAAGGGTAAAAGAACGGATCCGCATAATTACAGACCATTAACCTAAATATCAGTTTTCTGGAGAATTCCTTAACATACTCTAGTATAATAAATTTCCTTGAGCCAGAAAATGTTGTGTCCACCAACGAGCACGGATTTAAAAAGCATAACTCATGGGGAAACGTCCCTTTTCTCACATGATATCTTGCGAACTATCGATGAAGGGCAACAGGCAGTTTCCACCTTCTCAGACTACCGAGAAGCGTTTGACACGGCGCCCCACTGCAGACTGATTACGACGGTAACAGCATACGGAATAAGTTCCCAAGTATGTGTGGCTCGGACTCTTAAGTAATAGAACCTAGGAGGTTGTCTTCGACGGCGAGTGTTCATCAGAGACGTCGGTATCGTCAGTAGTGCCTCAGGGAATTGTAATACGACCATTTTTATTTCCTGTGCACATAAATGATGTGGCCGACAGCGTAAGCAAGAGTCTGCGGCTGTTCGCCGACGATGCCGTGGTGTATGGGCGTATACAAGTTGACCTGGACAAAATTTCTGGTTGTTGTGATGAATGGCAGATCGCTCTAAATGTGGAAAAATGTAAGTTATTGCAGATGAGTAGGAAAGTCAAATCCGTAATGTTCGAATACAGCGTTAGTAGTATCCCACTTGACGCAATCACATCGGTTAAATATCTAGGCGTAACGTTGCAAAGTGACATGAAATGGAACGAGTACGTAAGGATCGTAGTGGGAAGGAGGGGAATGGTCGACTTTGTTTTATTGGGAGAAATTTAGGAAAGTGTGGTTTGTCTGCAATGGAGACCGCATATAGGACACTATGGCGAGCCAGTGTTTAGTAATGCTCGTGTGTCTGAGGTTACCACTAAGTCGGGTTGAAGGAAAACATCTAAGCAGTTCAGAGGGGGCTCTCAGATCAACATACAGAGGTGCTTCGGGACGTCAAATGGAAATATATGGAGAGAAGGCGACGTTCTTTTCATTAGAAGTGGATTTGAGGAACTGTCAAAAGCCTTCTGCGAATATAGAAATATACAGGGTGAGTCACTTAAGGGGTAACACCCCTTTTAAATCGTGAATGGTTACACACACCTAAACGCGGCTTTCGGCAAATATTAGAGTGTCGAGGGGCACGTATGTTTTTGTCTGTTTAATGTTTTTAGCGCTGGGACCAATTGATGGTTCAAATGGCTCTGAGCACTATGGGACTTAACATCTATGGTCATCAGTCCCCTAGAACTTAGAACTACTTAAACCTAACTAACCTGAGGACAGCACACAACACCCAGCCATCACGAGGCAGAGAAAATCCCTGACCCCGCCGGGACCAATTGAGATATTGAAGTAAGTACGTCTTTTTTAAATGGAAGCGTACAAGTTTTAGAAATGCATTCGATGGCTCTTGAGAAGACAATTAGAAAGAAAAATTTTTAATGTGTGTGAAATCTTATGGGACTTAACTGCTAAGGTCATCAGTCCCTAAGCTTACACACTACTTAACCTAAATTGTCCTACGGACAAACACACACTCCCATGCCCGAGGGAGCACTCGAACCTCCGCCGGGACCAGCCGCACAGTCCATGACTGCAGCGCCCCTTGACCGCTCGGCTAATTCCGCGCGGCAAGACAACTAGAGTGATATAGCGTTTGTTAATGTTGACACTGAAACCTGTCGGAACAAAATTCGAGAAATGTCTTAGAATATGAGAGCACAGTGGCCGGAAACGACATTTGCGTTGCAGACATTGCCAAGCAGAGCTCTCGTGCTACGCTCGGTCAGAATGTCAACACACTTGCCTGTTTACTTGTACGCACTACAGACCGCTCATTTCTGCTTCAAGATTCGTTGCTGGTCCCGGCGGAGGTTCGAGTCCTCCCTCGGACATGGGTGTGTGTGTTTGTCCGTAGGATAATTTAGGTTAAGTAGTGTGTGAGCTTAGGGACTGATGACTTAGCAGTTAAGTCCCATAAGATTTCACACACATTTGAACATTTTTTGATTCGTTGCGTGCAACATGTACACCAATGAAAAGAAATTGGATATACTAATTGTATATGGTGAATGCAAAGGAAATACCGCAAAAACAGTACAGCAGTATAGTCAATTTGAGATTGTCTGTAGATAGCACTCATTACTTTGTGTGAATAAAGAACTAGTTGTGCCCCATAAGAACGACGTTTCCTGAATCTGCGCTTACTAAGAGTCAACAGATCGTTTTCTTCGAGGTAATTCATAATGTTGGAATACAGTGTACGCTGCAAAATCATACAGCAGATCGACTTCAGTGACGTGGGTCAGCAGTTCAGAGGATTACTCTTATTTCCTTTCTTAAGCATTCGTGCAACATTCCAGTCTTGAGGTACTATGGATCTTCCGCGCCAACGAGATTGTGTCCAGTCAGAAAGTGGATCAGTTATGGTCTTGGATGTGTTCACATGGTCGCAATTAGCCATAATGTCCGGCTGCAGAGAATGACAGCTGCACGCTATGCGAACATTGGTACCAGGCGACCTGCATTCCTCTCTGGCATTAGGGTACACTGATGGCGCTGCTATGGTTTCGTGATTCTAGGACAATAAACCTCATACAACGCGTCGTTTTTATACGACTCCTTATCAGCTTATTGCAGCTCGCCATACGCGCATAAGAGTTTAAGACCGTTACGACATCCGACCTCGCCGGCCAGAATCACCTAGCTGACGTCAGGTGTCTTGCCTACCTGATTCTTTGTAAAGAGATCTACTCCGCGTTTGTTCCAGACCTGTAGAAGTTCCTTCTACTCTGTTGACATTGCAAAGGGTATCATCTTCGCATGAGAGTGCTGTTAGTGCTGAACCTCAACGGCGTGTTACGGATAAATACTGCAGCCACCTCTCAAGAGCTGTCAGTAGAGATAAGTAGGCTGCAGCGTCTATTTTTAGTCCACCGAAAGAGAGCAAAACCGGGAAACAGTGAAGAACAAAAGAGATCCCTCCGCCAGGATTTACGCGTCAGCGAGCCGACCTTGCCACACAGAGGCTTGTTATTCCGAAGCCGATCACGTTCCGCCAGCAAGTGCTGACTGCTGATTCTCAGGCCGGCTTCCGCTGGCCTACTGTGCCGGCGAAAACAAACGCCGCGGCAGTAATTGTTGGGGGTGGAAACACACGCACTGCCTAGGCGTGTTTTGGTATCACGGCCGCAGCGCGGGTAATCGGCTTAACGCTCCGTGGCGCGGTCTAGTCTGCGCTCCTCGTAAACAAACCATCGTGGCGCTTCAAAGCCCGTCGCTACCTAACAACCTTCCCTGTTTGTGGCACACGGCAGCTGTAATTCTTTACCCACAGTCGCATTTTGGCTACGGAAAGCTTGGTGTCCCATACAGCAGAAACCGCTGCACGTACGGGTATTGCAAGAACGTTGCCACTCACTTGTGTTTCACAGTGGCGTGTTGGTAAACAGTGGAACGGATTAATTTCAACGGCTGTCAGAAAGGTGGCGGAGAGGGCGGTGTGCATTTGTAAAAGGCGCAGATACGCTGGAAGTTTTCAGTCTTCTCGTAGCAGTACTAAAAGCTGTAGTTTTTGTTGCAGAATGATTGCAATATCAATAACGTACTAATGGAATCAGTTAGTTCATTCAATTACCTGCGTGTAATAACTTTTAGGGATATCAAACAGACCGATACCACAGGATTAGTCGAAGGTAAAGCAGGTGGCAAACTTCAGTTCTTTGGTAGAATGTTACGAGCGAAATTCAATCTACAAAAGAGATTGCTTACGAAACACTCGTGATATTCATCTTAGACAAATGTCCACTTGTGTCGGACACGAACCAAATAGTACTAACAGGGGATATTGAACGCATACAAATTAAGGTAGCACTAATATCATAGTTTTGTTCACAGCTTGGGAGAGTGTCACGAAGATAATGAAAGAATTGAAATGGCAGACGTTTTAATGTAGATGCGAACTATCCCGAGAAAGCCTACTTGCAAAGATTCATGAGCCAGATTTAAGTGACAAACTTACAAATATACTGCAACCGCTACTTATCGCTCCATTAGGAACTGTGAGAACAGGAATAGACTAATAGACGAATTACAGCATACCCAGAGGCGTTTAAGCAACTATTCTTCACGCGCTCCATACGTGAGAGAAACACTTCAATATCGTTTTCAGAGTATTCCTGTAGATAAAAAGTTAACAATCTGGGCCATTCAGCCATACATACGCACCTAAGCAAAAGTGTCTCCTTGGAAAACAACAACCATAATGCAGATCGACCTTGCCCCATTCTTAATACAGTTAGAAAAAAAGGAATATCTCGTAAACGTACTGCAATACCAAGAATACAAATTTCTAAGCAATGACGTGGATAGTCTATGACATCGTGTTAATAGGTAATTGTGAACGTTAGCCCCGCGTCGCCTAGGCACCTGAAAATCAGGAAGTTGGAGTTCGTCAATTTGACCTTTGTAAGCTGTAACGAAATGTTCAGTTGCCATGGAAAGTATTGTGACGTACTAGTGCAAGAATCAATGAATGGAGTCAAACATTTTGGCACTGAAAGTATACTTGTTTGTAGGGTTTTCGTAATCAACAGTAGAACTTATAAAAAATGGAGTCAGTCGGTTTGGCCTCTGCCTTTGTTGGAAGCTTAAATATAACCAAAAGAAGAAAACAAGCACAGATCTGTTTGGGAAAAAACGTCGAAGTCTTTGCAAAAGCAGACACTGCAGTCATAAAACTCCCCAGTCGCCCTCTTCTAAGAACAGTTTAAAACCCTGAGACTTTGTCTTCACTCAAGTAGCATGACGACCTTTTAAATTTGCACATCTAAACATTTAAAAACGTGAAAAATTGATATGCGAATTTCGCCAAAAACTGAATCTAATTTCGTGAAAAATTGATACGAATTTTACTAAAAACAGTTGCTATATTTTCACGTCCCTATAGAAAATTAAAGTTCAGGTGGTCACAGAGGTCCAGCGTGGACTGTTAATTATCGTATGGAAGCAAAACTTGGTATATATTCAAACGCGTTAATGCGGAACCAGTTTACGCTGGAATGACATTAGTTCCAGTTCTGGCCATCAGGTGAAAAACCTGGCGCTGTGAATGCAAGAAAGACGTATAGAAATGTTTGCATACGTAAAACGCTACAAACGGGACGTGGACAGAAAAGATCAAACAAGTGAGAGAAGCATAATGTTGATTTTATTATTAACTGCCTCTTGCACAATTTGATCAGCAGGAGCACTAGAGGCTGTAGTGCAGAAGCTTTCCTCTGGCGTACCACAAGGCGTGCATTAGGGAGATTGCCACCCTGTCCAGCCTTTCGGACAAAGAAAGAGTGTAACAGAAAAATGCATTTTACTTTTCTGATAGTAGATTGAAACTATACGCAAATTTACGAATCATTTGATCCATGCAAAGGTCGTTCCGATTAATATATGATGAATTTAATCGTAGGTTAAACCATATCGAAATAATTTTACACGGCCGTCAGATACCACCGTAGGCTTGAATGAGATATTCACCATCTGAGCTACCCAAGCACTACTCAAGCCCCGTCCTCACAGCTTTACTTCCGCCAGTACCTAGTCTCCTACTTTCCAAACTTCACAGATGCTCTCCTGCGAATCTTGCAGAACTAGTACTCCTGGAAGAAAGGATATTGCGGAGACATGGCTTAGCCACCGCTTGGGGGATGTTTCCAGAATGAGACTTTCATTCTACATAGGAGTGTGCGCTGATATGAAACTTCCTGGCAGATTAAAATTGTGTGCCGGACCGAGACTCGAACTCGGGACCTTTGCCTTTCGCGCGCAAGTGCTCTTGCAAGGAGTTCGCCTTCGATCTTGACGGTGCGAACCTTTGTGATCACTGTGGATCCTCATTTTTCATTCGGTGTTCCTGGTGCAAGTTAATGTTTTTTTTTGAACATTTCTGAAAAGTTAACGATGCCCATTTTGTGAAGCGTAATACATAGCTCCCACACAAGTTTGATCTCTGCACCTCCCGGTGACTGATTTTCTATCGCCCTCTTGATGCGCATGGTTGAGTTATTAGCAGCCAATATTTTTCCTGTGATAACTGCTAACACATAATGAGTCTCACTAAAGACTGAGCTTTCGACCTCGCACTCAAGGGCTTCCCTGTTAAAGGTCCACGTATCCTTCGTGAGATTTTTTTTGTTTTTTTGTTTTTTTTTTTTTTCATCAGTCTTCTG
Source organism: Schistocerca serialis cubense (assembly GCF_023864345.2). Classification (NCBI taxonomy): domain Eukaryota; kingdom Metazoa; phylum Arthropoda; class Insecta; order Orthoptera; family Acrididae; genus Schistocerca; species Schistocerca serialis. The sequence continues at coordinate 940,651,985 of NC_064639.1, read as the reverse complement.
ACTGGTTTGATGCGGCCCGCCAAGAATTCCCATCCTGTGCCAACCTCTTCATCCCAGAGTAGCACTTGCAACCTACGTCCTCTATTATTTGCTTTATGTATTCCAGTATTTGTCTTCCTCTACAGTTTCTGCCCTCTTCAGCTCCCTCTAATACCATGGAAGTCATTCCCACATGTCTTAACAGATGTCCTATCATTCTGTCCCTTCTCCCTATCAGTGTTTTCCACATTTTCCTTTCCTCTCCGAATCTGCACAGAACCTCCTCATTCCTTACCTTAACAGTCCACCCAATTTTCAACATTCGTCTGTAGCACCACATCTCAGATGCTTCGATTCTCTTCTGTTCCGGTTTTCCCACAGTCCATGTTTCACTACCATACAATGCTGTACTCTGAGAAATTTCTTCCTCAAATTAAGGCCGATATTTGATATTAGTAGACTTCTCTTGGCCAGGAATGTCATTTTGTCATTGCTAGTCTGCTGTTGATGTCATCTCTCCGTCCGTCACTGCTTAGCAGAATGCCTTAACTTCATCTACTTCGTGATCATCAGTCCTGAGGTTAAGTTTCTCGCTTTTCTTCGATTTACTCTCAATCCATACTCTGTACCCATTAGACTGTTCATTCCGTTCAGCAGATCATGTATTTCTTCTTCACTTGCACTCAGGATAGCAATGTCATCAGCGAATCGTATCACTGGTATCCTTTCACCTTGAATTTTAATTCCACTCCTGAACCTTTCTTTTATTTCCATCATATCTTCTTCGATGTACAGATTGAACAATAGGGGCGAAAGACTACATCCCTCGCTTACACCCTTTTTAATACGAGCACTTCGTTCTTGGTCGTCCACTCTTTATTATTCCCTCTTGGCTGTTGTACACATTGTATACGACCCTTCTCTCCCTATAGCTTACCCCTATTTTTCTCAGAATTTCGAACATATTGCATCATTCTACATTGTCGAACGCTTTTTCAAGGTCGACAAGTCCTATGAACGTGAATTGATTTTTCTTTAGTCTTGCTTCCATTATTAACCGCAACGTCAGAATTGCCTCTCTCGTGCCTTTACTTTTCCTAAAGCCGAACTATCGTCACCTAGCACATCCTCAATTTTCCTTTCAATTCTTCTGTATATTATTCTCGTAATCAGCTTGGGTGCATGAGCTGTTAAGCTGAATGTGCGGTAATTCTCGCACTTGTCAGCTCTTGCCGTCTTCGGAACTGTGTGGATGATGCTTTTCCGAAAGTCAGACGATATGTCACCAGACTCTTACGTTCTACACACCAACGTGAATAGTCGATTTGTTGCCACTTCCCCCAATGATTTTAGAAATTCTGACGGAATGTTCTCTTTCCCTTCTGCCTTACTTGATCTTAAGTCCTCAAAAGCTCTTTTAAATTCTGATTCTAATATTGGATTCCCTATCTCTTCTAAATCGACTCCTGTTTCTTCTCCTATCACATCAGACAAATCTTCCTTCTCATAGAGGGTTTCAGCGTATTCTTTCCACCTATCCGCTCTCTCCTTTGCATTTAACAGTGGAATTCCCGTTGCATTCTTAATGTTATCACCCTTGCTTTGAATGTCACCGAGGCCGGCCGGAGTGGCCGTGCGGTTCTAGGCGCTACAGTCTGGGATCGAGCGACCGCTACGGTCGCAGGTTCGAATCCCGCCTCGGGCATCGATGTGTGTGATGTCCTTAGGTTAGTTAGGTTTAATTAGTTCTAAGTCCTAGGCGACTGATGACCTCCGAAGATAAGTCGCATAGTGCTCAGAGCCATTTTAATGTTACCGAAGGTTGTTTAGACTTTCCTGTATGCTGAATTTGTCCTTCCGACAATCATTTCTTTTTCTATGTCTTCACATTTTTCCTACACCTATGACTATAAAATGCCTACTTGCTGCGGCTTCGCGCCGGACACCGGATCAGCGTCACAGGCATCTAGCACGGCAGGCAGTACCAGGGACAGAGGGACTCCGGCAGAGGCAATGGCATAATGCAGAGGTGGCAGACAGCATAGCCCGCCGTGCCGGGCGGCGGCTTTGATCAGAGGCGCGCCGCGGAACGCGGGCGTTGGTGGCAGGCGCCGCGGCGCTGTGGTCCGACACAGGGCGGACGTAGCAAGTCTCCAGCTGCCAAACACACTCACTACGAGCGCACACAGCCCGCGGCCGTGCTCTTTCTGCAGAAGCCAGAGACGAACTGCTGCATGCCAAAGCGCATCCTCTATGACAGTATCGATCTGCTTCGCAGCAGCAAGTGTCCGGAGGGCTGTAAACAGCACAGACAGTGAATTCAGTCGTCACTTTGCCGGTATCTCGCCTTTCTTTCATTCATTTATCTGCATCTACCTTTACAAGGCTATTCTGGAGCTCACACTTGAATTTTTTGAAAGGTATAACCGCCATTTGACTGTGTAACAGTTTTTATTCCCCAATCCGCACTCATGCTCATAAATTAAGGATAACTGCAGAATGTTGTGCCACACAACGTGGCACTACGCAAAACTGGTGCTAATAGCATAGGCACATAGGGAACACACACGACACAGATCTGCAAGTCCACGGTATTGATGATAATCTGAGAAAACCGTCCCGAAACACACGTGCTACAAAACGCCACTGTTTCCTGCTCATGTACCCCGACATCAATATGGGACATGATCACAATGCACACGTACACAGGCCGCACAACGGGTTGGCATACTCTGGATCAGGTGATCGAGCAGCTTCTGGCGTATAGCCTCCCATTCTTCCACCAGTGCCTCTCGGTGCTCCTGAAGTGTCGTAGGGGTTTGAAGACGTACAGCGATACGTCGTCCGAGAGCTTCCCAGACGTGCTCGAGTGGGGTTTAGGTCTCGAGAACAGGCAGGCCACTCCTGATATCTTCTGTTTCAAGGTACTCCTCCACGATGGCAGCTCGGTGAGGCCGTGCGTTATCATCCATCGGGAGGAAGGTGGGACCCACTGCATCCCTGAAAAGGCGGACATACTGGTGCAAAATGACTTCCCGATACACCTGATCTGTTACAGTTCCTCTGTCAAAGACATGCAGGGGTGTACGTGCACCAATCATAATCCCAACCCGCACCATCAAACCACGACCTCCATACAGGTCCCTTTCAAGGATATTAAGGGGTTGGTATCAGGTTCCTGGTTCACGCCAGATGAAAACCCGGCGAGAATCACTGTTCAGACTATACATGGATTCGTCCGTGAACATAACCTGGGACCACTGTTCCAATGACCATGTATTGTGTTCTTGACACCAGGCTTTACGGGCTCTCCTGTGACCAGGAGTCAGTGGAATGCACCTTGCAGGTCTCCGGGTGAATAAACCATGTCTGTTCATCAGTCGTCTGTAGGCTGTGTGGCTGGAGACAACTGTTCCAGTGGCTGCAGTAAGGTCCCATTCAAGGCTACCTGCAGTACTCCGTGGCCGTCTGCGGGCATCTTTACCTGCTCACTGTGTGCTCAGAAATGAAAAGAGCGACAGGCATTCTAGAAACACTGCCCATCACGTTCGTTTCATCGGATTTGCACTGTAGTTTCCATTTCGCGCCCTTCGGTCATTACTTTCAGAACAGCCCTCGTACAACCACTTTCAGACTATTTCTCAACAGAACATGAGAAAAATAAACAACAAAGTCCCTCGGTACGAGCTCTGATTTTTCTTATTTTATAGACAATGTCGTTTATTTGTGTGTACGTGGGAAGCACATTTCACAGTAGAAATTTGGTGATCGAAAAAACGTAGTCTTTGGTTTACCTTCACCACAATATCTTCTTTGTAATGGTTCCAATTTAAGTTGTTCGTAATTGTAATAGCTGGGTATTTAGCTGATTCCGAAACGTTTAAATTTGTGCGAGTTATCGCATCCTTTTTAGTATTCGTGCGGAGGAACTCACACTTATTATCCTTTAGGGTCAACTGCCACTTTGCGAATCATACAATACCTTGTCTAAATCATGTTGCAATTGGTTTTGATCTTCTGATGACGGTAAATGACAGCATCATCCGCAAATAATCTAAGATGCCTGCTCAATTTGTCTCCTAAATCGTTTATGTAGATTTAGAACAGCAAAGGGTGTATAAAACTTGCTTGGGGAACCCCAGATATCAGTTCAGTTTCGCTATGTGACTGCTCCTCGTTTGCTAGGAATTGTGGCCTTTATGATAACTGAGATGATTCTCCAAAGGGACGCAATTCGATTAGAAGTCGCTTGCGAGGAACGGTGTCAAAAGCCTTCTGGAAATCTCTTGAGGTCACCTGTCGACAGAACTCATTACTGCGTGTGAATGAACAGCCATTTGTGTTTCACATGGACATTTCGGAATCCGAGCTCATATTGATCGTTTGCTTTGGGGGATTTCTCCACGTTAAAAGACGGTTTATGTTCAAATTATAACTGTAAATCGATGTCAGTGATGTGGGTCAGTAATTCATCGGATTACTTTTGTTTCTCGTCTTGCTTATTGATATGGCCTCTGCAACTTTCCAGTCGTTTGGCACGGATCTGTCGTCGAGCGAGCGATTGTATGCGAGGAGCTGAAAGGAACCTAACTGGTGTGCGATCAGAACCTGAAGACTTGCCTTCGCTACACCGAGGGTTCTTAAATTACTCATTTTTAATGTTGGTCCATCTGAGATGGAATTTTTCTTTCAGTGTTTATTTATTTGTATATTTTATTTACATTATCGGAGTTATGAAAATTTTATATGTGTTTCTATTAATACACATGTACGTTTTGTAACTTAAGTATCACTCCTAGATAAATTAATATCAATATAAAATGAAGGTAACACGAGATGGAGACAATTGAAGGCTAATGTTGCTTGGACGAGAGGTGCAATGGTGTTTTAACTGGTTGGCGCTGGGTTCCACTAGAAGCTCAAAATGTTAAAGGTGAAGGACACTAAGAATTAATTATCGGTGTGGAAAGTGGTGTAAAAAAATAAGTTGATACACTTTCATCCTGAAATTTAGTTCTCACCTCTTAACCTTTACTTTATTTTCTTCATTGCATTTTCGATCGAAGAAGCTGGTATCTGTCATCACTATATGGAAGCAGTTTGCAGTCCTGTTGGTAGAAAAACTTTCATTGCTGTTACTTGACCAGCAAGCGGATGAGAGGAGGAGACTTTCCGTTCCTGATTACAACATTGTGCGCCTTACTCCAGGTTTTGAAACTTTTAAGGGCTTTCGCTTGTTATCTGGAAACTGTGTGTGACAAAACCTCTCGCTATCTATGCCAAAGCCAATACTTTTAAATTACGATTACAGTGTAGCCCTTGTGTTCTTAGCTACCCTTCTTCGGAACACGTACATAACCATGTAAATTACTTTCGAGGTGTACGTCACCAATTTCTGTAAAGGGCATTTATCTGTAAATTTAATGCAAACAATGATTATCAGTAATCAGAATGGCTTTATAATGAAACAATCACATACGATCCCTAACTGTTGCGCATCGAACAAACGCATCTACTGCAGACTGCGTTATCGAGTTTTATTTTAGGTTGCTTCTGTAAATTAAACTTATGCTATCCTCTTCAAAATGCAGCTCACGGTCGAAGCAATATTGCACGGCGTGGCAATGCAAATTTAACCAGATTTACTTTTAACTGAACAGTGAGGATTAGTTTTAGTGAAATATTTGTAAATGAATAAAAGGGATATACCGAAATTAAAGTCCTTTTAATGACATAGAGCTGACTCGAGCTAACGTGATCTTTCCTTAGCATTTTCATACCATAAAAATTACTTTCTCGTACCCTTCCTTCAAATCTGGCCCTCCATCATCGACTGATTTGATGCTGACCGCGCCGCGCAGTATTAGCCGGGCGGCCTTTGGCACTGCAGTCATGGACTGTGCGGCTGGTCCCGGCGGATGTTCGAGCCCTCCCTCGGGCATGGGTGTGTGTGTTTGTCTTATGATAAATTAGGTTAAGTGGTGTGTAAGCTTTGGGACTGATGACCTTAGCAGTTAAGTCCCATAAGATTTCACACAGAGTTGAGTTGAGAGAGTTGATGCTGACCGCCATGACTTCCTCTAATGTTACGTCAATGGTCCTATTTCCACACAGCGCTTGGGAGAACGTCGAGATCTCCATATACATCCATACTCTGCAAACAACTGTAAAGTGCATGGCAGAGGGTACTTTCCATTATATCACGTTTTAAGATTTCTTGCCGTTCCTTACCATCTTGTGTTGAGTACGGCAATAATGGCTGCTTAAATGGGTCTGAGCGCACTGTAATTAGTTTAATTTGTCTTGGCGACCGACGTAAAGGAACGTATATTACCAGACTCTTCTTTAATATTGGTTCTTGAAATTTTGAAAATAAGCTTTCGCGGGATAATTGACGACTATTACCAAATGTCTGCCAGTTCAGGTCTCTCGGCATCCCGGGGACACTCTCCCATGTATAAGGAAAACTTGTTACGATTTGTGGTGGCTTTCTTCGTATACGTGGAATATATGCTCTGTTAGTGTTATCTGATATGAGTTCCACAAAAGTGAGCAATATACTATGATAGGTCGCACGGCGTTTGTAGTGTTCGGAAGCAACAGAAACATAGTTTTTGGAAGCAACAGAAAAAAAAGCCACAATGAATATTTGAGTCAATCATGGAGGCGTTCTTAGATAACCTAGTGGTTAGAGTATTAGTGGTTATTACACTGAATCTTACCAATCTGAGTGTGACGAAGGGACCAGTGTTTTTGTGAATGGCCACATAACAGAAGTGTGAATGAGCTTAAGAGTTAAAAGTTGTATGAGGACTGTGAAACACCAAGCACTGGAAGAATTCGTACACTAAAAGCTACTTGTGGCTGTTTCACAAAAGTTTTCATGAAGTTGGTAAACCGCAGTCACGTCCAGTTTTAGGTAGAGTGAAATCATTGCACTATTACAGCGATTCTCAACTTTCTTAACTGGCTTCATGAACTATGGGACTTAACATCTGAGGTCATCAGTACCGCAGAACTTGGAACTAATTAAACCTAAGTAACCTAAGGACATCACACACATCCATGCCCGAGGCAGGATTCGAAACGCGACCGTAGCGGTTCCAGACTGCAGCGCCTAAAACCGCTCGGTCGCTTCTTAACTCCGCGACCGCCAGGTTATAAATACGCTATATGATCAAAAGCATCCGGACACCTCGCTGAAAATGACTTACAAGTTCTTGGAGCCCTCCATCGGTAATGCTGGAATTCAATATGGTGCTGGTCCACCCTTAGCCTTGATGACAGCTTCCACTCTCGCAGGCGTACGTTCAATCAGGTGCTGGAAGGTTTCTTGGGGAATGGCAGCCCATTCTTCACAGAGTGCTGATCTGAGGAGAGGTATCTATGTCGGTTGGTGAGGCCTGGCACGAAGTAGGCGTTCCAAAACATCCATAAGGTGTCCTATAGGATTCAGATCAGGATTCTGTGCAGGCCAGTCCATTACAGGGATCTTATTGTCGTGTAACCAGTCCGCCACGGGTCGTGCATTATGAACAGGTGCTCGATCGTGCTGAAAGATGGAATCGCCATCCCCGAATTGCTCTTCAACAGTGGGAAGCAAGAAGGTGCTAAAAACATCAATGTAGGCCTGTGCTGCGATAGTGGCACGCAAAACAACAAGGAGTGCAAGCCTCCTACATGAAAAACACGACCACACCTTACACCACCGCCTCCGAATTTTACTGTTGGCACTACACACGCTGGCAGATGACGCTTACCGGGCATTCGCCATACCAACACCCGGCCATCGTATCGCCACACTGTGTACCGTGATTCGTCACTCCACACAACGTTTTTCCACTGTTCAATCGTGCAATGTTTAAGCTCCTTACACCAAGCGAGGCGTCGTTTGGCATTTACCGGCGTGATGTGTGGCTTATGAGCAGTCGCTCGACTATGAAATCCAAGTTTTCTCATCTCCCGCCTAACTGCCTTTGTACTTGCAGTGGATTCTGGTTGGATGTCTTCAATTACACAGTACGACCCTCGTCAAATGTTGGCGGTCTCTGTCACTCAACAGATGAAGTCAGCCTGTACGATTTTGTGCTGTACGTGTCCCTTCACGTTTCCAGTTCACTATCATATCGGAAACAGTGGACCTAGAGATGATTAGGAGTGTGGAAATCTCGCGTACAGGCGTATGTCACAAGTGACACTCAATCACCTCAACACGTTCGATGGTCGTGAGTTCCGCAGAGCACCCCATTCTGCTCTCTCTCGATGTCTAATGACTACTGAGGTCGCTAAAATGGAGTACCTGGCAGAGGGTGGGAGCACAATGCACCTAATATGAAAAACGTATGTTTTTGTGGGTGTCCGGATACTTCTTATCACATAGTGTATAACTGACATTAATATTTTCGCTACCCCCGCCTAAAGTAACTATAACGGTAAGCCCTACTATTACTAACCGAATTTTGACTGTAATTACTAATGTAAAATCATTTAATAGCGTATACTCACATTGCGCAAATTTTATGCATTAAGAAAACGCCCTGAAAATATTAATCTCTTTCGTCACATCTTACCCCTGTGAAAAGGGTTTTTCGTCTGTGCTGCGCTGAAAACTAAATTCAAGACTCGTCTTTAATCACCCGAAAATAATCTGCTTTTTTGTATTTCTAACGTAGACCCACATATGGAGCAACTTTTAAATGAACACCATCACATTAATTTATGTTCTTTACATGTTTATTTACTGTAAGTAAAATTTTTACGATAAATAATTTTTTTCTCATGGAATGATTTCCTTGCTTTTCGGCTATTTCGCGATCCCCCCCCCCTCTCCACGCCCCCCTCCCTTATTATCACGCAACACATTTGGGGGGGGGGGGGGGGTTACGACCTGCAGTTTGAGAAACGATGCTCTACAGAAAGAGAGGTAATTTGTACAAAAAAAAAAAAAAAGTCTGAGGGGTCTGGAGAATATCCAGGCTTGAATCCCAGTTTGGCACCAATTTCTTCTTGTGACGATACATTCTGTAGATTACAATTTTATGTAAGAATTTGACGTATCATTTCATTTCATTGTGTATCATTTATTTAACCTAATAATAGCATTTATTTAATTTTAATTCATTTGGGATTACAAGTTGTTATGCGTTCCAAGAATAATTGCTGTTGTAGTCCTGATTCCGCTTCCATTAAGATGAACAGCAAACTACCGCAGACCCGCAACTTCAGTCTGCAGCGTCATTTCGCTAGTTTCCCTTAGTTTTTTTTTTCTTCACTCGAATCACTCTGTCACAAAGGCAATATTTATGAACCAAGTCAGTTTTTTCTAGCAATAGTCTTGAAAGTAATCCGCATTTCCGACATCTGCAGCACGTGGCAGGCGCTACGATAGGGCGATCTGCATTATGTGCTACACGTATATCCCTCGGGTCCACCATCCATTGTCACTCCAGAGGTTTGGGCCCCCAGCTACTGCCTAACAATCCTGCTCGACCTGAGCGGACATGTGGATCGTTGCCCAATGCTCAGCGCAAGTGTTTGTACACTGCGTAGCCCTTAACGTTCTGGTGACTTTAGACTAGGATGTGATACTGCATATATGATAACAGTTATCTATCAGTTCAAATCCTATGGCCAAAAAGGCTTCAAAATTACACGACGTTTTTCTGTAAGACATTCTGTGTGATACATTTGTAGCGTCTTAGCTTTTAGAAATTTGGCCGGCAGAAGTGGCCGTGCGGTTAAAGGCGCTGCAGTCTGGAACCGCAAGACCGCTACGGTCGCAGGTTCGAATCCTGCCTCGGGCATGGATGTTTGTGATGTCTTTAGGTTAGTTAGGTTTAACTAGTTCTAAGTTCTAGGGGACTAATGACCTCCGCAGTTGAGTCCCATAGTACTCAGAGCCATTTGAACCATTTTTTTAGAAATTTCATTATCTACGTGACTGCTCTGCAATTCATACTTAAGCGTGTGGCAGACAGTACAGAGAACCACTGCGATACTATTTCTCCACCAGTACACTCTCAAAGTGCACGTGAGGGAAATTAACTTCTTAATCTTTGTGTTCCCTTATTTTATCACGATTATCAGTTATCCCCATGCAGGTGGGAGTCAGCAAAATACTTCGGCAACAGAGAAAGTTGATGATTGAAAATACGTGAAAAGATCTCGCTGCAACGATAAACGCCTTTACTTTAGAAATTGCCACCCTAATCGCTTATCATATCAGCGACATTCGCTCCTATTCTGTATCAATACAAAACAACTGTTCGGCTTTGAACTTTTTCGCTTTCTTCCTTCAGTCTAATTATACCTTACGACGCAATAATACTCCAGAAGAGGACGCACAAGCGTGGTTTAGGCAGTCTCTTTAGTATATTTGTTGCATCTTCTGTTCTATCAATGAAACACAGTCTTTGGCTCGCCTTTCCCACATTTACTATGTGATGTGTCTAATTGAAGTTATTCGTAATTGCATTCCCTAGGTATTTAGTTGACAATGTGATTTATCATATAATCGAAATTTTTGATAGTCATGTGGAACGTTCAATAGCAGAAATGTGATTGCTTTTCGTACATTTCAAGTCTTTGAGAACTACAATCGTCATCTTGGGAAGTCATACTTCAGTGGAAATATGCCATTTGTACTCAGGACAAGGAATCAACGGAAAATAAATGAGCAAGAATCTGCATGTGTCTGGGTCAAAGGATCTGGAAATGCTTATAAAATAAAATTTGTAGCTGTAATTATATATTATTATAAATAAAGTGTGCCTTACGTTTTCCTATAGTTACAAAAAAAATTTAATAAAAACTGATCGCTGGCGTCAGCCGAGAACCGCCAAACGTACATCTAGAACCATTGGCTCAAGGATGCAACAGCACGTTTTGCGCGCGACGTAGTTTCGCGATAGTTGTGTAACGCTCAGCGAAACTCAAACCTTTTATTGTAGTTTATAATACTTTAATATTCAGTATTACATACTTTCATTCGGAAAGCATGGTGAAGTGTAGCTCATGGTAAGGGAACCGAATGAAGACGTAAATGTAAATTACGCCTTTAAAGTGGAGTTATAAAACGATTGTAGTCTCATTTCTGTGTCAGTACTGAGTATATGCACGTTTTTGTAAAATACTTGCTTTATAAAAAGAAGCAAACAGTCCAGATCGCAAATGGTTTCTATTTTTGTGGGACGGTAACCGGTTTCTCTCATACATGCACCAGCATCAGACCTGTAACGTCTCCATTGGTGACGCATGAGGACAATGCACGCAGCCGTTGTAAGTGCAAAAAGTGTCTATCGTCAACTGCTTTCTGTTACACTACCGTATAAGATCGTTGAAGTTCCAGTCACGAGTTTAAAAATTGTTGGACCTAATGTAACTGTCGTACAACGATTACGAAGTCAGGTACCACACTAAGCACACTAAAATGAGCAAATAGAGACAAATACGGCAAAAGCGCAGCTGAACTCTCCACCTTGAGCCTTCTAACCCAAAACTCTATCCAGTCCCAACACCAACACAGTTGCACAGCTCTGAATAATGATAATTCTCGTACATGTGACTGCAGTGTCTTCAGACAGCTATTCTTTCATGTACATATGCTAACAAAAAGAAGCATAGGATAGCATTTATTGCATATAATTTAGTATTTATAGTACAGATGAGTTATAATATTCTACCTCTGTAGCAGAGCCTGTTTGCCATGCAGAGGAGTGGGATTCAGTTCCCGAGACTGCGGCGGATGTTTCCCTGGTGAGAAATGTGGAATGGGGTGTACCGATCCACTCGACCCCAATAAGAAGCGACTGGTGCACATTTTTTTCTGTTTTCGAGTCACCAGTCTTCTGACCGGTTTCATGCGGCCCACTAAGTATACCTCTCCTGTCCCGAACTTTTCATCTCAGAGCAGCGCTTACAATCTACGTTCTCAGTTATTTGCTAGCTGTATCCCAATCTCTGTGTTCCTCTACACTTTTCACCCTCTACAGCTCCCTCTATTCCCATGGAAGATATTCCCTGAGCTCTTAACAGATGTCCTATCATCCTGTCCCTTCTTCTTGTCAATGTTTTACATACATTCTTTTCTCTCCGATTCTGCAGAGAACTTTCCCATTCCTTACCTTACCAGCACTCCTGATTTTAAACTTTCGTCTGTAGCACCGCATCTAAAATGCTTTGATTGTCTTCCGGTCCGGTTTCCCCACAGTCCATGTTTCACTAACCCACAGTGTTGAGCTCCAAATGCACAGCCGCGCGGGGTAGCCGCACGGTCTCAGGCGCCTTGTCACGGCCCGTCGGCTTCCCCCGACGAAGGTTCGAGTCCTCCCTCGGGCATGGCTGTGTGTGTGTGTGTGTGTGTGTGTGTGTGTGTGTGTGTGTGTGTGTGTGTTTGTGTGTATGTATGTATGTGTGTGTGTGTTGTCCTTAGCGTAAATCAGTTTAAGTTATGTTAAGTAGTGCGTAAGCTTATGGACCGATGACCTCAGCAGTTTGGTCCCATAAGACTTTACCACAAATTTCCAAACGCACATTCTTCGAAATTTTTTCCTCAAACTAATGCCTGTGTTTGGTACTAGCAGACTTCTCTTGGTCAAGAATGCCATTTTTGCCTGTGCTAGTCTGCTTTTTATGTCGTCCTTGTTCCGTCCTTCATGAGTATTTTGCTGCCTAGGTAGCACAATTCCTTAACTTCGTCTACTTCGTGCTCCCCAGTTCCGATGTTAAGTTTCTCGCTGTTCTCATTTGTGCTGCTTCTCATTTATTTGATCTTTCTCCGGTTTACTCTTAATCCATATTCTGTACTTCTTACACTGTTCATTCTATTTAACAAAGCCTGTAATTGAAACTTCCTGGCAGATTAAAACTGTGTGCCCGACCGAGACTCGAACTCGGGACCTTTGCCTTTCGCGGGCAAGTGGTAGAGCAGAGCTTTAATTCCGCCAGTAAGCTGTGCGGACGGGGCGTGAGTCGTGCTTGGGTAGCTCAGTTTGTGGAGCACTTGCCCGTGAAAGGCAAAGATCCCGAGTTCGAGTCTCTGTCGGGCACACAGTTTTAATCTGCCAGGAAGTTTCATATCAGCGCACACTCCGCTGCAGAGTGAAAATCTCATTCTGGAAACATCCCCCAGGCTGTGGCTAAGCCATGTCTCCGCTATATCCTTTCTTTCAGGAGTGCTAGTTCTGCAGGGTTCGCAGGAGAGCTTCTGTAAAGTTTGGAAAGTAGGAGACGAGATACTGGCAGAAGTAAAGCTGTGAGTACCGGGCCTGAGTCGTGCTTCGGTAGCTCAGATGGTAGAGCACTTGCCCGCGAAAGGCAAAGGTCCCGAGTTCGAGTCTCGGTCGGACACACAGTTTTAATCTGCTAGGAAGTTTCATATCAGCGCACACTCCGCTGCAGAGTGAAAATCTCATTCTGGAAATCCTGTAATTCTTCGTCACTTTCACTATCACCGAATCTAGTCATTGATATCCTTTCACCTTGAATCTGAATCCCACTCTTGAACTCTTATTTTCGTCATTGCCTATTCGATGTAAAGACTGAACAGTAAGCGTGGAAGATTACGTCCCTGTGTTAATCCTTTTTAATCAGAGAATTTCGTTCTTGGTGTTCCACTAACTATTCCCTCTTCGTTCTTGTACGTATTATCGTGTTTCCCTGCAGCTTACCCCTATTTTTCTCAGAATTTCGAACATCTTGCACCAGTTTACATTGTCGGATGCTTTTCCCAGACCGAAAAATCCTATGAGCGTGCCTTGATTTTTTCTTCAGTCTTGATTCTATTAGCAACCAGTAACGTCAGAACTGTCTCTCTGGTGTCTTTACCTTTCCTAAAGGTAAAACGACCGTGAACATACAGCAACGAAAAAAGATGCAGTACTCATGTAAATTCGATACGAATTGTTAAATGAAGTTTTACGTCTTTTAATGCATATGACGAAGAATACTTTCTTCTTGACATGGAAAATGTAAATATCTAAATATTTTTGTCACGGGAACGACATTCTCGTAAGTATAATGTATATGTATTAGTGAATATTCCCTGACGGTTTTCATCGCTATTACTTAAGAGTGGCAAAACAGAAGAATTTGCGATCTTGAATAAATAAATGTACTAACTGTTGTGGAGGAAGATGTTGTCAGTTAGTTAAAAACAAAAAATGTGGGACTACGTGTACAAGAAAACAGAAAGTAACTAATAAGTAGAGTCCAGGACAGGAAAGCTGGCAGCAGCTGGCAGAACTTTGTGCTGACCCCTATACTAAAAATGATTCAAATGGCTCTGAGCACTATGGGACTTAACTTCTGAGGTCATCAGTCCCCTAGAACTTAGAACTACTTAAACCGAACTAACCTAAGGACATCACACACATCCATGCCGAGGCAGGATTCGAACCTGCGACCGTAGCGGTCGCTCGGTTCCAGACTGAAGCGCCTAGAACCGCTCAGCCACTTCGGCAAGCACCCCTATACTCCACCATACTACACAGAGTGGAGATCATAATGCATCATGTCGATTCACGTGGTCTGGAACACCTAATCTCGGAGTTAGTTTGTTTAATGAGGTGGAATTATTACATGCAGCGAATAACACGTGTAGCCACAGATTATGAGTACTATGGACCAGTTTGCCTCAAGAGAGGACACAGATGGTTTTATAACACCCTTCCCAACCGAGTCACTGCATTCGTCAAGGACATATATATAAGCTGGCTTCTAAAGCCGAGTTGTTTGTAAGTTTTATTCGATTTTATAATCACTGAAGTAACATTAGGTCACTTAAACGACATATCTGTCTAAGCCCACGACGATTCACTCCGTTTCTTCCTTTCCTTCTCGATGCTTCACTGTTTTGGTACAGAGTGTATTTACGGGGGGCGTTCAATAAGTAATACAATTTTTTTTCTCAAAACAAGTTGGTTTTATTCAAGATTCCAATACACCGTATTATTCCCACACTTTGGGCTGCAAAATCCTATTTTTCGACATGAACTCAGTTCAATGCGACGGCCTTACGCCACGTTACTGGCAGGCCAGTTTGCCCGCGTGGTACCACTCTACTGGTCGACGTCGGAGCCAATGTCTTGATGCATCAGTAACACAGCAGTCATCCACGTAATATTTCCCGCGGAATGCATGCTTCATTGGGCCAAACAGATGGAAGTTAGAAGGTGCTAGATCCGCGCTGTACGGTGGATGAGGAAGAACAGTGCAATGAAGTTCTGCGAGCTCCTTTCGGGTACACAAACTTGGGTGAAATCCTGTATTGTCGTGGGGGAGATGTTTGTTTGCATTTTTGTGGTGACGAACACGCTGAAGTTGGTTCTTCAATTTCCCGAAGGTAGCACGGCACACTTCAGAGCACATGATTGCACCACGAGGGAGGACATCAAAGAGAGTAACTCCTTCAGCGTCCTAGAAGACCGACGCCATAACTTTACTAGGTGTTTCTGGCTCGATGTGATGAACGCGTATTTCAACACATGTGGAGATGTTAGATACAAAATTATCACGATCAGCTTCATAATGCCCAAGCAGTTTCTCACAGATGGTCCTTCTTTGCTCTATACTATTAGGCGGCGGGGAACCCAACGGGCACACACCTTTCGGTTCAAAAAAATGGTTCAAATGGCTCTGAGCACTGTGGGACTTAACATCTGTGGTCATCAGTCCCCTAGAACTTAGAACTACTTAAACCTAACTAACCTAAGGACATCACACACATCCATGCCCGAGGCAGGATTCGAACCTGCGACCGTAGCAGTCGCGCGGTTCCGGACTGAGCGCCTAGAACCGCTAGACCACCGCGGCCGGCACACCTTTCGGTACATCGACAGGTGAACGAGTGTGTCAACTCTACCAATAGAGATGTCCTCGAATGAGAGTGTCCGCACGTTCCGACATTGGAGGACTCACAGCTGCGTGTGGTCTGACGGTGTGGGTGTGATCGAGCAGGTTTGCGCGACCTTGTTGTGATATTGACAGACGCCTCGCCCAACGACTCATGCGCTATTATTCACTGCCAGGCCTCTGCAGGCATTTCACAAGCGCCTTTGAATATCTGCGATGCTGTGGTTTTCCGCCAAAATAAACCCAGTGACAGCTCTCCGCTTATAACGCACCTCCTTTACAGACGCCGTTTTGAAGTCTACGTATAGTGCCGTCAGCTATCGGAACTGCATGATACATGAGGGCTGAAGCGGGAAAATTCCACGATGACCCACAACAAATTCGGTAACTTTTCAACCGATACTGGCCGAGAGCAAAAGTGTGTTGCACTACTTCTTGAACGCCTCTCGTAATAGTACGAGATTTTTATTGTAAAAAATGAGGGAAATTATAAGAAAAAAGATTGAAAAAGAAGTGTCAGATGATGAAATAAGGATTAAAGTAAACAATGTTACGTTACATGGAGCACCTACAGGCTATTCCATAAAGTTATACTGACACTTTCGAGGCGCTCTTTTTGAAGCAGTGCGACTAAATATGTTTACCCCGTCCGGCGTTCAGTTTATAACGTCGCAAGAACAGAACAGAACCTACGTAAATTTATTTTATTTGTTTGCTAATTTAAGCTGATCTGAATAAGGCCACCAGCCCCTCACTTATATCGGATCAGTGTTTCACATGTACAGTACTTTTTTTAGACCATGGTTATCTGAGAAATAACAATTTTGTTATGACAAATAGTATTAAAATGGTCTGAGTGTCTACAGTGACAAAGTGAGCAAATAATGCTGACTATGGTCTAATAAAGCCATCGCGCCCCGCTGGACCGGCCTACTAGACGGAATACTGATTGTCACTCCATCTGTACAGTGGCTGTAGAGCTCTTCAATGTAATGCCACTTCCCCATTAGAGGCGCTGCCTGATATTCAGTCGATAAACTATGCTACACCTGGCAGTACCATGGACAGCAAAACGCTGCTGTGTAAAACCCACCTTTGGGTTAAGGCTAGCCTTCGCGTAACCCACAGTTGACTACTGCCTCTTTTCATTGATTAACCCTTCTCTCTTGTTCTTTCATTGATTTGTCCCTCCTCCATTTTTATATTCAGCCCGTGGCATTTGATTGATTCCGACGGAAACGAACTTCCAAAGTCTGATTTGGTCGGGCCGCCACGAAGCGACTGCGCAGTTCCGCGTCTCTGGGAGAACGAGCCCGCCTACCCTGCATTAGGAAATGAGAGCGGAATGGATGTCAGGCGATTTTACGGGCCGGCATTCGGCGCGACTGATTTACCGTCTCCGTGGCAGTAAATCAGGAACGCGGGCCGCGGAATGGAATGCTCATCGATCCGCCCCTGTCCCGGCGGGTCAAAGCACCCACAGCCATATGCCGGCGCGTCCGTCACTCACCGCGAGTCCCCGCCCCGGATTAATACTTGCTGTCGTGGATCTGCCACCCTGCTCGTAACGAACAACAGGCAGACACTATCTTCCACCTAATAAATTGTTTCTCCAGCGACATTGTTGTTTCCTCGTAATGAATAAAAACGTTTCATCGTTCAGTGCAAGGAATCTCTGTCCAGTTTAGGGTGCTCATACAGTTGCACAGTTCGTTTGATAAAATGATATATTCAGAGTACCACTTTGAAACACGTCGGAGCCATGCGCTCCGACTTGCAACGTAATTCTAACACTCCAAGTTAGTTGGCCTTGGGTGAATCACTTGCGAAACATAGCGTTGGTAAGCAAGCAGCGAATATCTCTGCACCGCTTGACTTGTCATGTCTTACAAGAAGCGGCCAGGTCTTTCGGATCACGGATTGCCTTCAAACTTCGTAAACTTTTAGTAGTCTATTAGGACAACATAATGGCAAGTAGTAAGCATACTACTGGCACGATTTCGAGAAAATGGCAAGAGAAATTTTACGCGTCAGCGATGTATCGGCTTGTTGCTGCCCTGAGCATGAAATGGCGGCCACCACGTAAAGGTTTCCTGAAAATCTATGCCTCTAGTGATTTCTGAAATCCCCTATTCCTGCAATCGGATAAGGTACCGAGAAATGCTTTGCATCTGGGCGCTTCGATCTGCAGACACAGATTTCAAGGACGAGCGTCAGGCATCGATAAATAATGTTAGGCCGGGGTGGCCGAGGGGTTCTAGGTGCTACAGTCTGGAACCGCGCGACCGCTGGGGTCGCAGGTTCCAATCCTGCCTCGGGCATGTATGTGTGTGTTGTCCTTAGGTTAGTTAGGTTTAAGTAGTTCTAAGTCTAGGGGACTGATGACGTCAGATGTTAAGTCCCATAGTGCTTACAAGGGAACCTCCCCATCGCACCCCCCTCAGATTTATTTATAAGTTGGCACAGTGGATAGGCCTTGAAAAACTGAACACAGATCAATCGAGAAAACCGGAAGAAGTTGTGTGGAACTATTAAAAAAATTAGTAAAATATACAAACTGAGTAGTCCAGGCAAAGATAGGCAACATCAAGGACAATGGGTGTCACGGAGCGCCGTGGTCCCGTGGTTAGCGAGAGCAGCTACCCAACGAGAGGTCCTAGGTTCAAGTCCTCCCTCGAGTGAAAAGTTTAAATTTTTATTTTCAGTTTATGTGACAAACTCTTGTGTTTTCATTACTTTTTTCGGAGTGATTATCACATCCGCAAGAAGACCTAAATCGGGCAAGGTAGAAGAATCTTTTTACCCATTCGCTAAGTGTACAAGTTAGGTGGGTCGACAACATATTCCTGTCATGTGACGCACATGCCGTCACCAGTGTCGTATAGAATATATCAGATGTTTTCCTGTGGAGGAATCGGTTGAACTATGACCTTGCGATCAAATGTTTTAGGTTCCCATTGGAGAGGCACGTCCTTTCGTCTACTAATCGCACGGTTTTGCGGTGCGGTCGCAAAACACCGACGCTAAACTTCTTACAGTGAACAGAGACGTCAATGAACGAACGGACAGATCATAACTTTGCGAAAATAAAGAAAGTAAAATTTTCAGTCGAGGCAAGACTTGAACCAAGGACCTCTCGTTCCGCAGCTACTCACGCTAACCACGGGACCACGGCGCTCCTTATGCTACAATCTCTTTGATGTTGCATATATTGCACATGGACTACTCAGTTTGTATATTTTACTAATTTTTTTCATAGTTCCACATAACTTCTTCCTGTTTTCTCGATTGATCTGTGTCCAGTTGTTCAAGGCCTATCCACTGTGCCAACTTATAACTAAATCTGAGGGGGATGCGATGGGGAGGTTCCCTTGTTAGAGCCATTTGAACCACCTCTGTATGCTGAGCCATTTTGATAAATAATGGTGCAAACAGCTTTATTCAGTAACACAATGAGTTACAAAACAGAGCTGTTAAGTCTTTCGTGGCCACTTGTTGACGAACTGCCTGTTGGCTTCTCTCTCGGATTCTTCGGGCGACGTTCTTCTGATGATTCTTCTGACATTTCGCCAGCACGAATACATACATTTTCAGGAAAACTTTACGCATGTGGTCGTTTACTTGTCGGTAATTATAAATATCATATTTGTTGTGATAATAAAAATTAGCAAACAATCTAATAGGATTGTAAATTCAATAAAAGTTCACGTAAATGTACGTCTATTCATCACTGTCAAAGTTTCACACTCCAGTCCACCACCAGCAATAGAGGGTGAAACTCTGACAATGCCAGCCACTCGTGCTGGCGAAACGTCGGAAGAATCATCAGACGAACGTTGGCCGAAGAACCCGAGGCAGAAGCCAAAAGGCAGTTTGTCAGGTACAAAACAGCCAGAATATGAGGGCAATGTATGATTAACTGTCGAATGTGCTTTTGACATTACTAATTGCAGGATGATATTTTTAATACAGGCAAGGGAAACAAATCAAAACGGCATCTAATACATCGAATGACTGTAATTTTCCCGCATGCACAAGAAATCTTTAGAGTTTCTAAGTACAAACAAAGCTTGTTGGCGATATACGATGGAATGTATTTTATTAGCATTGTTCACGACAACCAATTTATCGTTCGTCTTCAATCAAACATAAACAAGTTTGAAGACGCTTGGTGAAGTTTTTAGTTTGTGTATAAAAAAAAAGTCGCATGGTAATTTTTCTAGTAATAAAAATTAGTAAACAGCCAAATAACATTAGAAATTCAATAAAATACACGTGTCTTTCATCACGTTACCTTTCATATGTAATATGTACGTAATAATATGAAGAGAGGAAAAAAAATATAAATAAGGAAAACATCGATCCATCGATTACGGAGCTTGAAAACAAATCAAGTAACTGCTGCCATTTCGTTTAGGGTTGCTAGGCACCGGTGCATCACTGACGCAAAAAACTCTCGCGATTTTCTCGAAACGGCCGAAGTGGTACGCCTTACTACTTGCACGTAATGTTGTCCTAGTTGACTATTAAAAGTTTACAAAGCCTCTAATAAACCCGTAATCTGTTCACGTACTGTGGCTGGTACGAATGAATAAGAGGGCAGGCCACCAAATTCAGTTTGACCGATATTTTCTCTGTGAGCAGAGGAAGATAGAAGCTTTCTCTGCTTCAGTGTGAAGTTAAACGATCCGGAGGATAATTGTAGTGTTTCGATGTTTCAGCAAGCTGTTTGGTACAACTGAGTAAGACTGTTGTAGCCACTAGCCTTACCATTCACTCGAGAAGCATACGCGATTTTTACGTTTAAGTCTATTTTCAAATAATGTACATTAAAATTAACCCATACCGTGTATTTGACGACTCAGTGCTGCACTTTGTTATTCGTTGGTGAGCTTTTGGAATCCACTACACGCATGGCTGGCGATACCAATTATAACTTTTCCGTCCATAATTAGAAAAGTTACATCTCTTCCTCTTTTTTAATCTCTCTCTCTCGTAAAATGCATTGCAAACATTTTGTTGCTGTAGTTCTGTCGTTATGGATATTAACGGGCGAATAAGTGATTTGTGAACTTGTGCATTATTTGTGTGGATGACTGTACTGTCCATGGGAGACTACCCTTCCTGTAATCAATATTTTTTCAGACATTATAACATTCATTTTCTCAAATCTTTCGTATGCTTATTTCTTTGTTCACCTTCGTCCTCTCTCTCTTACAATCCAGTGGAAACATATTTCCCAACATTCCGTTATATTAGGTGTCACTCACTGAGTAGCCCCTATTAATCTTACAATTATAGCATAATTTGTCTAGCGTACCGCACATTACTGAGAATGAGTAGATTCTGGTCACGGGCGCCAAAGAGACTTCATATGAGAGCACGGTATCTTACGTACACTATTGCAGTTTCACCTTTGGACCCTTTTCAAGTGCATTTACGTCATCTCTCAGCACATGTCAAACACGTCTTCCCACACTAAGACCATTGTGCAACAGGAGTGGCGTATTGTCAGAAAAGACTACATTTTCTGCGTGATATGCAGACAGGTTTCTGCTCTGGTACCGATAACAGCGCGGGAGTGAAACTGGAAACGAGCTTCAAAGTCGAAGTACGCGGGACAGTACGATTTTCGGATAAAACGACTAAATTGCACGCAGATTCACGGTGAAACTCTGGCGGTATAAAGACCAAACATAATGTCGCGTTACGCCGAAATGAAACGGTGCCAAAATTTGACCCAGACCGCAAAAATGTTGGTGATGCTGATGGGGAAGGATAGACATAAATATCGACCACAGGCAGTCGCAGATATTCTCACCATCAGAACGTTCACACAGCCGTTCACGAATGGCTCTGTGTCCAGTGAGAGAATTTCTGTCGTTGAGGAATTGAACGATTGGAAGAACGTTCCGACTGTTGTTTACAGAGACATGGCGATTATGTTGAAAAATAGTCTCATGTATCTGTGTCCCTTTGAAGGGTAGTGCAGCATTCAGTGTAAGTTAACTTGGCCTGTCATAGCATTGTGTGACTTACTTTTGAAATCCCATCGTACATATAGTTAAACATACTCCATTTGATATCCCTCCCCCCTTTATTCCGACCAGTCACTAATCTGTATAAAATTATGTCATGTATGTCACTATTTAAGCTGTAGGTGGACTCTACTGCTTATCCCCATCGTTCTATCAGCTGATCGTCCCCCTTGCTTCCAAGCCCGTCTTTAGGGGAAAAAATTAGCATTGTTTCCTCCTGCTTTCTCTGTAGTGTGTTCTACACTCACATTCGCCAAAAAAGTCTACTACTTAAAGATGCACATGCACAGTCACAAACGCAAGAAACTTCTTTTTTTTCATAATTGGTTACCGGTTTCGGTCTGCTTTAGACCATCTTCAGACCTACCATCATGATGGTAGATGGTGGTGGTAAACGAAGTAGGCGCAGTTAGCGTTCGTGGAGTCGTAGCGGTTGCTCAGTTTACCGCCACCGTCTCCTTTTTATCATGTTGGTACGTCTGAAAAGGTCTAAAACAGAGCGAAACCGGTAACGTCGTATTTAAAAAGAAAGAAACAAGGTTTCTTGCCGGTGTGACTGCATGTGCATTTTAAGTAATAAAAAAAGAATCGCTTTCTCCAAGAGAAGAGAAATGTTCTCAAAAATTATTAAAAAGTCTACTGTTTGGAAAGATTTCCCCTCCCCCACCCCACCCCACAATCAACCCTACTCCTCCTATCCAGATCTTCATTGGGTGTACGAAATTAATAGTGCAATAAAGTTTTAATCTCTATGCTCAAGATGAATGCATGTTATTGTTATATTTTGTTATTGGATACTGAGCCAGTTTGGCTGCGTTTTTATTCACACTGTACATGAAATTTTACGATGGCTCAGTTTGTGAGCTGTTTCCTTCCTAGTATATGTTATTTTGGTTTTTATCTGTTGATATAACAACATACTAGCCCAGCTGAGCTATTTTTCGGCAATTAAGATGTTTTTTAATGTGGCTTTACCTGGGCATTGATGTCATTAAATGGTTTTCTATTGTTTAAGCGCCGGCCTGGGTGGACGAGCGGTTCTAGGCGCTACAGTCGGGAACCGCGCGACCACTACGGTCGCAGGTTCGAATCCTGCCTCGGGCATGGATGTGAGTGATGTCCTTAGGTTAGTTAGGTTTAAGTAGTTCTAAGTTCTAGGGGACTGATGACCTCAGATGTTAAGTCCCATAGCGCTGAGAGCCATTTGAACCATTTATTGTTTAAGCTGATTTATTTTCGGGCAGTTAAGATGTATTTTAGATTACAAAGGTCGCCAGTGTGACATTTCTTGATGTATTACGTTTTTATATATGGAATCTCACTATCTAGTTCTACATCTACATCCATCCTCCGCAAGCCACCTGATTGTGTATGGCGGAGGGTGCCCTGAGTACCTCTATCGGTTCTCCCTTCTATTCCAGTCTCGTATTGTTCGTGGAAAGAAAGATTGTCGGTATGCCTCTGTGTGGGGTCTAATCTCTCTGATTTTATCCTCATGGTCTCTTCGCGAGATATACGTAGGAGGGAGCAATATACTGCTTGACTCCTAGGTGAAAGTATGTTCTCGAAACTTCAATAAAATCCCGTACGGAGCTAATGAGCGTCTCTCTTGCAGAGTCTTCCACTGGAGTTTATCTATCATCTCCGTAGCGCTTTCGCGATTGCCAAATGATACTGACGAAGCGCGCTGCTCTCCGTTGGATCTTCTCTATCTCTTCTATCAACACTATCTGGTACGGATCCCACACTGCTGAGCATTATTCAAGCAGTGGGCGAACAAGCGTACTGTAACCTACTTCCTTTGTTTTCGGATTGCATTTCCTTAGGATTCTTCCAATGAATCTCAGTCTGGCATCTGCTTTACCGACGATCAACTTTATATGATCATTCCATTTTAAATCACTCCTAATCCCTACTCCCAGATAATTTATGGAATTAACTGCTTCCAGTTGCTGACCTGCTATATTGTAGCTAAATGATAAAGGATCTTTCTTTCTATGTATTCGTAGCACATTAAACTTGTCTACATCCTCCTGCATTTCAGTACAATTTTCCATTGTTACAACCTCTCGATATACTACAGCATCAGTCGCAAAAAGCCTTAGTGAACTTCCGATGTTATCCACAAGGTCATTTATGTATATTGTGAATAGCAACGGCCCTACGACACTCCCCTGATACACACCTGAAATCACTCTTACTTCGGAAGACTTCTCTCCACTGAGAATGACATGCTGCGTTCTGTTAGCTAGGAACTCTTCACTCCAATCACACAATTGGTCTGATAGTCCATATGCTCTTACTTTGTTCATTAAAAGACTGTGGGGAACTGTATCGAACACCTTGCGAAAGTCAAGAAACACGGCATGTACCTGTTAACCCGTGTCTATGGCCCTCTGAGTCTCGTGGACGAATAGTGCGAGATGGGTTTCACACGATCGTCTTTTTCGAAACCCATGCTGATTCCTACAAAGTAGATTTCTAGTCTCCAGAAAAGTCATTATACTCGAACATAATACGTGTTACAAAATTCTACAACTGATCGACGTTAGAGATATAGGTCTATAGTTCTGCACATCTGTTCGACGTCCATTCTTGAAAATGGGGATGACCCGTGTCCTTTTCCAATCTTTTGGAACGCTACGCTCTTCTAGAGACCTTCGGTACACCGTTGCAAGAAGGGGGGCAAGATCCTCTGTGTAAAATCGAATTGGTATCCCATCAGGTCCCGCGGCCTTTCCTCTTTTGAGCGATTTTAATTGTTTTTCTATCCCTCTGTCATCTATTTCGATATCTACCATTTTGTCATCTGTGCGACTATCTAGAGAAGGAAAAAGACATTTAGTATTTCACTTGCATACAGTGTTTACTTGGAACCAAAGCTTGTAATGTACCTCTTAGCCAATTGATACTGCAGTTACTAGCATGTACTATAGTTTTCTCTGTCACACTGCATTGTCTTTGATTGTATCCTTGGCTGTTTGGCCTAGTTACATCTGCCAATGTGTTACTAGCTGTCGATATGGACTTGCTTCTTGACGAAAATTATCGAACACAGTTATTAACGCTGGAAAAGTTTTACGTAATGTGGTGGGCTTAAAAGAGCAAATTACTTTTGTTCAAATTATGGTATAACTTCCTTCCGGTTATCCCAGTAAGTGATATACTATTTAACCTCATATTTCCCCGCAAACTGTGTAATCTCTAATGGCTTGATTTATTAGTTTTCGTCCAAGCTTGATAATGGCCACTGACCGAAACTAGTAGCGAACTGTGCAAAGTAAATGATGGCTGAAGGTTTCACCATGGCTTTTAATGTATGACGTACTTTCGAAGTCCGCTCATAAACGTAATCAAATATACTCCATTTGATACCTTTCCGTCATGTGCTGTTCTAATGTCATCAAAACATCTCAGAGAGGTATCTTAGAATAATAAGTCTCTCATTTCTTGTTGAGCATGCTCGCGCATACTACGGCATTTGCTCTGTTTACAACAGCCTCTACTTCTAGTCAGTGCCTGAACTGTGACGCGATTCCTCGATTAACGTCGTCTCTCCATGATTATACTCGTGTGTTCCCTTCATTTCCTGCCACCCCGTTACCCAATCCATGGGGCCAGTGACACCAGATTTATTAAGCTCATTTCGAACGCCACTGAATGAATCTTGAGCACCTGCGACTCACCTCTGATCAATCTGTGAGAGTTGCAAGTAGTGATTGGCAGTCGTGGTTAAGGATAGCTAACCACCACTCTCGATGTACCATGAAGTCTTTGACACCAGCTATGTTCGCTGCAGTTAGCACGAATAGTATGATAACAGGTAGGTGCCTGAAATTCCAGACCCTTTATAACCTGCAGATGCTGGAATGATTTATCCTTGCAGCTTGCATACAGGCGATGCACGTAAATCCTCTCACATGGATGCATTATTTTACTTACAGTTTGTCAATGTGAGTTTATGAAGATAATTTTGTAATAATCTAAGGATATCGTGCCAGGAGCTGTACTATTGTTCTGGAATCTTGAGAGGGAAAAAAGTCCTAAGACAGTGCTGGCTAAGAGCGGCGACATAGCTAAGTAGCCGTAATGGGAAAAGTTTTCTTTAACTCTCGCGAGAAAGGGGGAAGAAGGAAGAGCAATTCAGTGTAGAATTCCTGCCATGAAGAAGCTTCTCTCCTTGTGATAATAGTACCAGCAGTAATCTCCACCACGCACCACAAATTGGCCATCGTACATATAGATCTGATCTGGCACAAGACGGACTTTTTCTTCGTATCTTTAGTTCTTTCACGCGTATCTAACAGTAACGTTATGTATATTAAATTTAAGAATCACGTTATTTTTGTTTCCTCACGTGGGTTTGTGTGTTAAATTTTGAAGCCGTGTGATTTACGTAATTTGCGTGCTAAGAGTGAAAATATTGTTTGTGTAAATTCAGTGAAGAGAAACACCTCCTCTTGTATGTTGAAAGAGTGTTGGAGTGCGATTAACGGTTTGTGCCGGAGACAATGTGTAACTCTTTTGCCAAAGACGATTTGAAAGTGTATAAGAAGAATGATTTTGCGTGAAAGAGTGGTACATAGTCAGTCGCTACTATTCAGGCAATCAGCAGAACAATTTGTATTTACAGAAAATTATAACGGCGCTGGTCGATATTGCTGGCTTCGCGAGAAGCACATGAAGAACACAAAAATTTAGATATACGTTTGGAAGGTGTGAGCGGAGACTCAGACTGCCAAGGATTTAGGTTCGAATCCCGGAGATGCTTAAATTTTGATTAATAATCAGCATTGGTTCCCGAAGACTTCCGGCTTAAGAAATCATCCTCATTCTGCCAACGGTCTTGTCAAAGAGAGCGGAGGAGCTGACAGAGGTTCAGAGCATTCTCTTGTCCTAGGGGTGGGGAACTGCCCCTGAAGGCAGAAGAATCAACAAAGATCAACGGCATGAGGATGCCGGCACGGCATTGAAGACACATAAAGTGTGTCCACAGGACATGTGGCCTGTAATTAAAGAAGTGTCATGGTGATCTCTCCTTTAGCAAAAGATTCCGGATTAGTCCCCCATTCAGATTTGCGGGAGGAGACTGCCAAGAGAGAGATCACCACGAGAAAAAGATTGAATAATCAACGAAAGGATAACGTTCTATGAGTCTGAGGGTGGAATGTCAGACGCTTGAACATGGTAGGGAAACTAGAAAATCTGAAAAGGGAAATGCTAAGGCTCAATCTAGATATAGTAGGGGTCAGTGAAGTGAAGTGGAAAGAAAGATTTCTGGCCAGATCAGTATAGGGTAATAGCAACGGCAGCAGATAATTGTATAACGGGAGCAGGATTCGTTATGAATAGGAAGGTATGGCAGAGAGTGTGTTACTGTGAACAATTCAGTGATAGGGTTATTCTTATCAGAATCGACAGCAAACCAAATCCGACAACGATAGTTCAGGTATACATGCCGACGTCGCAAGCTGAACATGAAGAGAGAGAGAAAAAGTGTACCCTTTCCTGCTGCGGTTGATTTTACCCTGTACTCGTCTGACCTGATATCCTTGTCTTTGACAAAGCCGTTGGCAGAATTAGGGTGACTTCTTATACCTTAATCAAAATTTAAGGAGCAGCGGGATTCGAACCAGGTATCGAAGACGTTTGGATTATGAATCGAAATCACTACCCCAAGACCACGGGTGCAAACCATTGACAGCAGAAGAAATACTTCAATTGATCGATGAAAGGAGGAAGTACATAAAAAGTTTTCCGGGAGACTCAAGAATACAGATGTACATGTCGCTGAGGAATGAAATAAATAGGAAGTGCGGGGAAGCTAAGACGAAATGGCCGCATGAAAAATGTGAAGAAATCGAAAAAGAAATGAATGTTGGTAGAACTGACTCAGCATACAGGAAAGTCAAAACAGCCTTCGGTGACATTAAAAACAAGGGTGATAACATTAAGAGTGCAACGGTAATTCCACTCTTAAATGCAGGGGAGAGACCGAATAGGTGGAAAGAATACACCGATAGCCTCTATGAGAAGAAAGATTTGTCTGAAGAGTCGATTTAGAAGAGATAGGGGACACGATTTTAGAATCAGAATTTAAAAGAGCTTTGGAGGACTTAAGTTCAAATAATACAAGAAGATGGTATCTGTTCTTTTGGACATATCCGGCCATTAAACTTCATCTTCTGTGTTGGATGCACACGCATTGCCCGAACTCTTACGGGACTTGGTAAGAGTATCTGCCGCAAGTAATGAGTGTAATGGGCAGGGGCACTACGAATGTAGTGTGCGGACATTAAGTTGGGAATGTGGGTTCAAAAATGGTTCAAATGGCACTGAGCACTATGGGACTTAACATCTGTGGTCATCAGTCCCCTAGAACTTAGAACTGCTTAAACCTAACTAACCTAAGGAAATCACACACATCCATGCCCGAGGCAGGATTCGAACCTGCGACCGTAGCATTCGCGCGGTTCCGGACTGAGCGCCTTAACCGCGAGACCACCGCGGCCGGCGGGAATGTGGGTCTCACGGGGAGCGTGCAAGGGAGAAATTCCTGTAGTCGCACTATCCTATGAGCCCTCGGTGACTCAGATGGATAGACCGTCTGCCATGTAAGCAGGAGATCCCGGGTTCGACTAGGGGCACACATTTCCAACTGTCCCCGTTGATGTCGACAGCTTAGAGTCTTGATTTAATTATCATTTCATAAAGCTTTGTGTCGTGCAGTCATCAAGGGTACACGAGTGGGCCTTCGGCTCCGAAAGCCCATATCGATGATAATTCGTTGAATGGTTCGCATGCTGAAACTTGTTGATGGCTCAGCACTGAAATCTGCAGCAATTTCTTCACGTTGGCACAATTCTCTTCAGTGATCGTCGGTCCCGTTCTTGCAAGGTCTTTTTCCGGCCGCAACGACGTCAGAGATTTGATGTTTTACCGGATTCCTGATATTCGCGGTGCACTCATGAAATGGTCGTACTTCATAGATACCTCGGAGATGCTGTGTCCCATCCCTCATTGCCAACAGTGTATTCTGCCTATTTACAAATCTCTGTATTTGAATACGCATGCCTATACCAGTTCCTTTGGCACTTGAGTGCATCGAAAAGTATACAGTAGCTGTCATTTCAAGCGCCACGTTAGAGAAGGAAGTAGGCACAACGTTTGCACATTCATGACACTGCTCCAATGCGCCAGTATTATTAATTCAGTGAATCTGAAATGTTTCCAAAAGTTTAAAATTTTCTCACATAGATATGTGAACGTAACTAATTAAACTTAAGGAGAGGTGAAAGGATATTGTGTGTTCCTTGAAACACCATCTCAAGTGTTTGAATAAATGAAGAAAATTCTCAAGCTGCAACCATACACTAAAGACGTAGAGCCGCAGTGTCTCGAATCTGTGAATCCAAAGTCGAAAATCATTACAAACCACGCAACTGGCAGTATGTTAATGATAACATTTCAGTAATCAGTAGTATGCTGATTGGCAAAAGGAAACTTAGGGATACAAACGTCGTCTGCGATACCACCGATATTCCTATGCATCAATGTTTTATGAAAACACATCGTTGTTGGTAAAACATTGACTTAAAAACATCGCTGTATCGAAACATCGATTTTTTTTTAAATTGCAGAAGTTCGTGTACGGGATGTTGTAGTACTTCGTATTATTTTAGTATAAATAATGTAGTCTGTGTAAAATACTGAGCGAGAACTTTTTCGCTAACAGAACTCACAAAATATGTAAGCATTTTTATTAATGAAAGCACAATATCAGACACTCAGAGAACTGAAGTTAATAAAGAAAGAAGTTTTATAACAGTGTATCGCTGCTGGGAACAGTTATCAAAATCAATATTTATTTATTCAGAACGGGATTTAAAAGCAACAGTTCCAAATGCCGCTTTTCCAGTAAACGATTTCGCTTTAGATAGCAGTCGTTCGTTCTGAACTGACGTCGTCACGGTGGGTAAATATACGGTAACGCATGTGTACAATCTCGGAAACATACCATTCATATTATTCCACATTGCAATTGAGTTTTGTGTAATCGGAGGAACTGTTGAATCGAGATATATATATATATATATATATATATATATATATATATATATATATATATATATATATATACTAACTTCACTGTCCGTTTTTGTGGAAGATACATGTTTCAGTTTCATTTTCCTGTGTGCTAAATGTTGATGTATTTACAGAAATATTCTTTTTTTATCTGACAACGACGCCTCGCCTGACGATTCTGATAGCTGAGCAGCATTATCGGTATTCTTGACGAATCCATTCAAAAAAGTGGCCACTTTACTTTTAGCTACGACATGTAGAAAAATGTGATAACTTGAACCTCGGGTCAAGAGCAGTTGCCAGCGCCATAACTCACCAGCAGTATCACTTTGCTGACAACCATTCAAGGATCATCAGGAATCTCTTTGGTTACCATTCAGTAACATTTTAGTACCAATCCGGTTATCTCATTGGCATAATTTAGCTCAGAGGTAGTAATCGCGGAGCTTCAGGCCGCGTGAGTAATGTTTGACTTACAACAGACGCTAAATGGACGAAACTGGAGTAACAACAGCTTCACCGCGTCCTGACATCGAGAATTATCTTCTCTGTAGTGACTGATCACTATCAGACACTGTATGTTCTTTTCATTCACATTACAAGAGAAACTGGTCCTACCTGTTGAACTAGCTAGACAAATTATATTATATAGTTCTGTCTCTTAGTTGAAGTAATCCGTATGATTTCCAAAAGATGCTGCTGTTCCAAAGGAAAATATGTCAAGAAACGTCACTAGAAGTAATATCAATACATTGATGTTTTTCGTATGGACACACCGATGGCAAAAGTCCATGTCCTTCTACAAAAACGTGGTTCAGCATTTCTAAGGACAATGGAAAGGTACATTTATATGTGTATTTCCCCATTTTTCAATAAATTCGCGTAATGTACATTTTACGAGTGCTGTTCGGATAATTAGGTTCGATCGGTCGCGAAATGGAAACCATAGAGAAAATAATACCTTCCAGTTACTTCGCTACATAGTCGTCGCTCCAAATTACACATTTGTGGTAGCGTTATATCAACATTCGCCATAGAAGACAGCCGCCTTTGTTTTCCGCCACTTCTTAACACTGGTGTGCAGTTTGTACCACAATGTTGTCATCATACCCAGCGATTCATGTGAGCAGAGATGACTGACATAGGGAGCCAAGTCAGGCTCTGTGGCAGGTGATCAAACACTTCCCATCGAAAACACTGAAGGGGCGATCTCATTGCCCCTGTAGTGTGCGGCCAAGAATTGTCGTGAAGAAGGAAACGCATGACAGGTACGTTGTGTGGGGTTGTCTGAAATCAGGCGAAACCTCTCAACGGACACCCACACTTGGCGGGAGACACTATTGCTCTAAGCATCTTTCGTCCTCACCGTCGGCTCAGAACTGAAAACAGCGACGTGACGCGATTGGCAGGCATAGTAGCTACACTGCCCAACACATCTGTTCAAAGCTTCATCGGGTTTTCACTGTCGTTTCCATTTCACGAACTGTCAGGCCTTACTTTCAGAATAGCTCTTGCAGACTTTTTTCCTTTATCATTGGGCCTTCATGGCCTGTTAGGGCGGAGTTTAGTTTATCTGTCTAAAACATCACGCAACCTCAAACGATATACCTATCCTCTCCATATACCACCTTCATCATTCCAATCCCCCCTCCTCCCCCCTCCCCCCTTCCTCATCCATCACAAATCTTTTAACTATATATGACGGTAGTATCTGTTCCCGAAAGAACAGTTACTGTTGATGACCATGCAGCTTTGCTAGAATGAAATGATAATTAAATGGACACCCTAGCAATTCTGGATGTGTGGGATGTCGCATTGTCCTGCTGGAATTGCCCAAGTCCGTCGGAATGCACAGTGGACTTGAATGGCTGCAGCTGATCAGACAGGATGCTTTCGTACGTGTCACCTGTCAGAGTCGTATCTAGGTGTATCAAGGGTCCCGTATTACTCCAACTGTACACGTCCCACATCATTACAGTTCCTCCACCAGCTTGAACAGTCCCCTGCTGACATGCAGGATCCACGTATTCATGAGGATGTCTCCATACCCGTACACGTCCATCCGCTCAATCCAATTTGAAACGAAATTCGTCTGATCAGGCAACATGTTTCCAGTCATCAACAGTCCAATGTCGGTGTTGATGGGCCCAGGCGAGGCGTAAAGCTTCGTGTCGTGCAGTCGTCAAGGGTACATGAGTGGGCCTTCGGCTCCGAAAGCCCATATCGACGATCTTTCGTTGAATCGTTTGCACGCCGACACTTGTTGACGGCCCAGCACTGAAATCTGTTGCAATTTGCAGAAAGGTTGCACTTGTGTCACGGTGAACGATTCTGTTCAGTCGTCGTTGGTCCCGTTCTTGCAGGATCTTTCTCCTGCAGCAGCCATGTTGGAGGTTTGATATTTTACGGATTCCTGATACTCACGGTACACTCTTGAAACTGGTCGTACTGGACAGTCCCCACTTCAACGCTACCTCGGAGACGCTTTGTCCCATCGGTCGTGCGCCAACTGTCACACCACGTTGAAACTCACTTAAATCTTGATAACGTGCCATTGCAGCAGTAGTAACCGATCTAACAACTGCACCAGACACATGTCGTCTTGCCGGCCGGAGTGGCCGTGCGGTTCTAGGCGCTCCAGTCTGGAACCGAGCGACCGCTCCGGTCGCAGGTTCGAATCCTGCCTCGGGCATGGATGTGTGTGATGTCCTTAGGTTAGTTAGGTTTAATTAGTTCTAAGTTCTAGGCGACTGATGACCTGAGAAGTTAAGTCGCATAGTGCTCAGAGCCATTTGAACTTGTCTTATATAGGCGTTGCCGACCGCAGCGTCGTATTCTTCCTGTTTACATATCTCTGTATTTGAATACGCATGCCTATACCAGTTTCTTTGGCGCTTCAGTGTATTTAGGCGTTTTGGGGATGTTCTCACCTTTACTAATGACAAAAAAATGGTTCAAATGGCTCTGAGCACTTTGGGACTTAACTTCTGAGGTCATCAGTCCCCTAGGGCGTCGAACTACTTAAACCTAACTAACCTAAGGACATCACATACAACCATGCCCGAGGCAGGATTCGAACCTGAGACCGTAGCGGTCGCGCAGCTCCAGACAGTAGCGCCTAGAACCGCTCGGCCACTCCAGCCGGCTACTAATGACAGATACGGCCTATGTGAGCAGATTTGCTTGCTCGACAAGTGCTTGTATTTCATACCAGTCTGATATTTTTTGACATATAAATAAGGTGAAGAATCTTGGTATTTGTACACTATTCTTGCTTTTGTGATAATTTTATTATTTATTGCAGTTTTTGTCGTTTAACATGGCCTAATGCCGAAATTTGGATCTATAACAATAAAATAAAAAATATTACAAAGAAATCGAGGCAGTATCATTAAAAACTACCGTAACTGTGGCTCCTGTCAGAATAAAAGAAATTAGCAGTAATAATGTCAGTTCCTATGAATAATACGTCCAACAAGGTTACAGTGTGATTATTTAATCCTCAGAGTGTGTCAAACCCCTGCTACTGTCTTCCAAAAATGGTCGAAAATACAGAGTTGTACGTGAATATTGCAGCGCTTCGATGTGCACCACGCAGTAGCAGGCATAAAACGCCTACTGTACGGACCAGCGCCGTGGCGCGTCTGCGCCAAAATCCTCCTAAGCCGGATCTCGGCCCAGGGGCTGAATAGGGGCCCAAGTTGCGGCCAGAGGTGTTTGCTGACCCCAGCGTGCTCCCTGGACGGAGTAATTACGGAAGGCGCCGCGACTGCCGGTAATGAACGCGCCGTCTCCGCGCCACCTGCCGGCAGTGAATCCCAGCTGCCGGCGCCGCTTCCGCCTGCATTATTACGGCGAAATGTAAACACGGCGCCGCGCAGCGCGTCAAATCCACACAGTGGCTGACTCATTTTGCGCAGCACGGAGGCCGTCTCTACTGTACCGTCACACGTAAGACAGAGGTGGTCTTACGCCAAACGGACGTCACGAGTAGTCGCATACCGACAGGTTATCGAAACAGGCCCCCACCACCACAAGCACATGGCAATAAACGCGAAAAAGAGAAGTAGGGGCCGGTTTAAGAATGAATGGCATTGAAACAGAGGATGACACGCATAAAGCTGAAATACTAAACACCTTTTTCCAAAGCTGTTTCACAGAGGAAGACCGCACTGCAGTTCCTTCTCTAAATCATCGCACAAACGAAAAAATGGCTGACGTCGAAATATCTGTCCAAGGAATAGAAAAGCATCTGAAATCACTCAACAGAGGAAAGTCCACTGGACCTGACGGGATACCAATTCGATTCTATACAGAGTACGCGAAAGAACTTTCCCCCCTTCTAACAGCCGTGTACCGCAAGTCTCTAGAGGAACGGAAGGTTCCAAATGATTGGAAAAGAGCAAAGGTAGTCCCAGTATTCAAGAAGTGTCGTCGAGCAGATGCGCAAAACTATAGACCTATATCTCTGACATCGATCTGTTGTAGAATTTTAGAACATGTTTTCTGCTTGCGTATCGTGTCATTTCTGGAAACCCAGAATCTACCCTGTAGAAATCAACATGGATTCCTGAAACAGCGATCGTGTGAGACCCAATTCGCTTTATTTGTTCATGAGACCCAGAAAATATTACATACAGGCTCCCAGGTAGATGCCATTTTCCTTGACTTCCCCCGGGTTCCCGGGTTCGATTCCCGGCGGGGTCAGGGATTTTCTCTGCCTCGTGATGGCTGGGTGTTGTGTAATGTCCTTAGGTTAGTTAGGTTTAAGTAGTTCTAAGTTGTAGGGGACTGATGACCATAGATGTTAAGTCCTATAGTGCTCAGAGCCATTTGAACCATTTGAACCTTGACTTCCGGAAGGCGTTCGATACAGTTCCGCACTGTCGCCTGATAAACAAAGTAAGAGCCTACGGAATATCAGACCAGCTGTGTGGCTGGATTGAAGAGTTTTTAGCAAACAGAACACAGCATGTTGTTCTCAATGGAGAGACGTCTACAGACGTTAAAGTAACCTCTGGCGTGCCACAGGGGAGTGTTATGGGACCATTGCTTTTCACAATATATATAAATGACCTAGTAGATAGTGTCGGAAGTCCCATGCGGCTTTTCGCGGATGACGCTGTAGTATACAGAGCAGTTGCAGCATTAGAAAACTGCAGCGAAATGCAGGAAGATCTGCAGTGGATAGGCACTAGGTACAGGGAGTGGCAACTGACCCTTAACATAGGCAAATGTAATGTATTGCGAAAACATAGAAAAAAATGGTTCAAATGGCTCTGAGCACTATGGGACTTAACATCTGAGGTCATTAGTCCCCTAAAACTTAGAACTACTTAAACCTAACTAACCTAAGGACATCACACACATCCATGCCCGAGGCAGGATTCGATCCTGCGACCGTAGCGGTCGCGCGGTTCCAGACTGAAGCTCCTAGAACCGCTCGGCCACACCGGCCGGCCGAAAACATAGAAAGAAGGATCCTTTATTGTATGATTATATGATAGCGGAACAAACACTGGTAGCAGTTACTTCTGCAAAATATCTGGGAGTATGCGTGCGGATTGATTTGAAGTGGAATGATCATATAACATTAATTGTTGGTAAGGCGGATACCAGGTTGAAATTCATTGGGAGAGTCCTCTGAAAATGTAGTCCATCAAAAAACATGAGTATTGCTCATCAGTGTGGGATCCGTACCAGGTCGGTTTGACAGAGGAGATAGAGAAGATCCAAAGAAGAGCGGCGCGTTTCGTCACAGGGTTATTTGGTAAGCGTGATAGCGTTACGGAGATGTTTAGCAAACTCAAGTAGAGACTCTGCAAGAGAGGCGCTCTGCATCGCAGTGTAGCTTGGTGTCCAGGTTTCGAGAGGGTGCGTTTCTGGATGAGGTATCGAATATATTGCTTCCACCTACTTAGGAGATTCGAGCGCGCACGGAGGCTTTCCGGCAGTCGTTCTTTCCGCGAACCATACGCGACTGGAACAGGAAAGGGAGGTAATGACAGTGGCACGTAAAATGCCCTCCGCCACACACCGTTGGGTGGCTTGCGGAGTATAAATGTAGATGTAGATGTAGAATCGGGAGGGAGACCTGACTTTCTTCAGACGTATACATTGGTCAAATAACCTACGCGAATGCAACCGGGAGTTTTCGTCGACAAGCGCCGAAATGTCCACAGTAGCACACCCTGACATTTTCGAGGTACCAGTTATGCCGTAATGCTCTGAAAGTGACATGGCCTGCTACTGTCGAAATATCGGCGCTTGTCGACGACGTCACCCGGCTGCATTGCCGTTAGTTATTTGTTAACACCTCGTTTGCTTCTACATGTACAAACATATTCCGCAGGCCACCTTAGGGAGCATGGCGGAGAGAAACTTCTACCACCCCCTTTCCCGTTCCACTCACAAATGGAACGAGGGAAAGGCTACTATATGCCTCCGTATGAGCCCTAATATCTTGTAACGTATTACTATCTTTACGGCGTTTCTCATAGAGCCATATACGTTATCTCGCATTTCTAGCTGCTTCTCTCACACAAATAATGATAAAAATTCAGAAATTCAGGGTCGCCAGCAGCCCAAGCCCTTCCTAACTATTTAGAAAAAAACGGAGCTGGAAAATTATTAGTTTAATTACTTTAATAATTTAATTAAAAATATGCAAATTTCTTTCAGTATCCAGATAAGTAGCACTCCATGTCGTGCATGAAGCAAATTGATTAATTCAGGATTGGAAATCGGAGAAAGTGGGTAAGATCAACACCACAGAACTTATCTTTCACGTACATTATATATTGTATCTAAGTGTTTGGTTGCATATCCTAACTACACATAACTGGTGCCTGGCTAGAAATATTTAAGTAAGAGTTACGCGAGAATGTAACAGAGCACAATTCAACTACAGCAAGAAGACAGAAAACGGGGATGGGAGACAATGATACTATCATCTCCTTTGCATTCATACCATAAAAATATCTCAGTGAGGTTCGCATTAGGATTCTACGCATGCACTATTCTGAACAGTGGTTTAACCAATGCGCAAGGTTGTGCGATAATTATTCAACATGCTAACTGCGTCTGCTGCTTGCAAACGGCCGAACTAGAGGACGTGGTGCTTTCCGAATCAAACTGTTGTACTACTTTGTAGAAAGCGCACGAAAGAACAGATATTCTTGCATAAATTATAGCTCATTAAACAAGCAAACTGTTAGAATAAAGCCTATTGCGGTGCCGTGGTGGACCAGAAGGGTCATTGATTACTAAACACGTGGCACAAAATCGACAGGCAAAGACAAAAGCAACCTCCACAAAATATAAGATTAAAAATCATACTCCCTTCGACACAGTATTACACTCAAGTACGGTTGAAGTGATCCTACCCAGCTTTTCCTAATCAGATTTACCGTTTGAAATTCTACTTCATCGTTGTTCAAAACGAACAAGGTAACTTCCACACTTTTAACTCAAACACCAAAAAATCGCCTATTTAAAGCAATATAATTATGGCACATTCGGAAAAATAACTTGCTTCACACGCTTGAGTTAAGCTGAAGTTCTTAAGTATTTCAACAGTTAAACATAATGAAGTCCTAACTCATCCTGCTTCCTATTACCTGAAACACCCCTTAAGAGCTACGATCCGTACTCACCAAGCGTTCACCGAAGAGTGGCCCTTCCTCTTTCGAGATTACCTAGCTTCCCGTGCAGTGGAAGCTACCAGAGGAGTCGCCCTCCGTCACCAACCTCACACACAAAAACAGCCTTCGACTAAGATGGGTAAACCTCTCTGTTCAGGTATTGGCAACCTAAGTTGGTCATCCTGTGCTCTCCTTCGAACGAGAAGCAACATCGTCTGCTCCCAGCAGACGATGACCAACTCAGCGTTTCCCACATTAAAACACACATATAATATTCAATAGGCCTTATTTGAGTGCTCAGTCTTTCTGGAAGAGTTCATGAATTGTGCTAAAATAAGGTAGTAAAGTGAATAACGTTGTACCGAATTTCGACAAGCGTCTTATGATGTGACTTCACACAGACTTTTCAATTTTTTATCTTCGCGGTTCTTACGATAGAAGTGCGTTGGCGGCAGGAGAATCGTTCTGTAGTCAACCCCAAATGCCGGTTCTCTATATTACCTCAAAAGTGTTTCGCGAAAAGAACGTCGACTTCCCTCCAGGAATACCCATTTGAGATCGCGGAGCGTTTCCGTAGTATCATCGCATGTTGATCGGATGCACCGGAGTAATATGGCAAGCTCAACGCTGATTTGTCTCGATGTCTTCCTTTAATCTCTTTTGGTAGGGATCCCAATACTTGGCCAGTGTTCCGGAATGGTTCACTCTAGTGTTCTATAAGCCGTTTCCTTTACAGATAAGCTACAATTTCGAAGAATTCTCCCAATAAACTGAAGTCGAATATCTGCCTTTTCTACTACCGACCTTTAAAGTCCTCACTAATTCTGTATTCGAACGTTATACGAGTCTTTTTTCCTACTCATATGCATCAAACTGCATATTAGTACATTTAAACCATGCTGCCATTTGTCACACCAAATAGAAATTCTCTCTAATTCATTCTGTATCCTCTTACAGTCAGTGACGACACATTCCTGTACACTACAGCGTTATCAGCAGACAGTCGCAGATTGTTGCTCATCCTCTCCGTCAGACCATGCGTACACTGGCGTGTAAAGCTTAAGGACGAAAGTAACTTTCTCATGCTGTATCACTGTCAGAGAAAATAGCTCGATGAGGCTTGGACCACATATAAAACGAAGTGGCCAGCATAGGAGCACTTTCTAGAACAAGCATTGGCATCCGTATTGACCAAACATCCTATTAAGAACAATGTCCCGCCTTTGTAATATCCAGGGGACCATCATGAATCGTGGTGACTTCAGTGTAACTATTGTCTTTGAGTGAAAGTGTCATATCCGTTCGTCTCATTACGTATTCCTTTCACTTACCTTCTGCACTAAACTGTAGGTATTTTTTCTACATACGGTGCAAATTTCATTGAGCTACATTACTTGACGGTGAAGGTTACTTTCATCCTTAAGGTTTGCACACCACTGTGTATAGAGTACAGAAGCGGGGCTATCACAATTTCCTGCGTGTTCCTGATGATACTCTTGTGTATGATGAACACTGGTCGTCACCAACATACCAACTTTACTATATGGGAGTCTTCGAGCCACTAACATATGTGGGAACAAACATTTACGGAAAAAATCGCAACACCAAAAACTTTCGGAAACACATTTGTATACTAAAATATTTAAGTGAGTAACATTCCAAGATCACGAGTTAATGTACGCGCGAGATAAGGCAGCACAAATGCGAAATGCTGGTACACTAATAACTGGCGCAGCCGCCAGAATGTTGAATGTAAGCATACCAACGTGCATCCATTGCGTTTACATTGACAGTTTGTGCGATAGAGTTCCATACCTGTTGCACCTGGGTGGTCAATACAAGTATGGTTAAGGCTGTTTGTGGATGACGCTGGAGTAGTCGCCTGATGATGTCCCGTATGTGGTCGGTTAGAGACAGATCTGGTGATCGAGCAGGCCATGGCAACATGTTGACATTCTGTAGAGCATGTTAGGCTACAACAGCGGTATGTGGAACAGCATTAACCTGCTGGAAAACACCCCCTGGAATGCTGTTGACGTATGGCACCACAACACGTCCAATCAGGAGATTCACGTACAAATATTCAGCCAAGGTGCGTAGGATAACCACGAGAGCGCTCCTGCTGTCACATGAAATCGCACACCAGAACATAACTCCTGGTGTAGGTCCAGCGTGTCCAGCACGCAGACAGGTTGGTTCCAGACCCTCAACCGGCTCCCTCTTAAGCAACGGACGGTCACCACTAGCACCGAGGAAGAACCAGCTTTCATCAGAAAACGCAAGAGATTTCCACCCTGCCCTCCAAAGAGCTCTCGCTTGACATCACTAAAGTCACAAACGGCGGTGATTTGTGGTCAGTGGAATGCACGCGAGAGGGCATCTGTCCCTTGAAGTAACCGATTTGTTACTGTTCGTTGTGTCACTGTGGTGCCAACTGCTGCTCAGATTGTTGCTGTAGATTCAGTACGATGCTCCAGAGTCATAGGTCGAACATCTCGGCAGTGCCACGTGGCCGTCCGCAGCCCGGTCTTTCTCGTGACCACCGCTGCCAACAATCATGTGCAGTGGCCATATGCCTGCAAAGTCTTTCTGAAATATCGCTGAAGGAATATCCATCTTCTCAAAGCCCTATTACACGGCCTCATTCAAACTCAATAATGACGTCTTAGTCGCCTTAGTGGATTTTTTTACTAATATCAGCTCATCGTGTCAAACTACAGCGTGTATTTAAAGCAAACCTGATTTGCATCCCCAAAATAACCCTACTAGCCGGCCGGAGTGGCCGAGCGGTTCTAGACGCTTCCGTCCGGAACCGCGCGACTGCTACGGTCGCAGGTTCGAATCCTGCCTCGGGCATGGATGTGTGTGATGTCCTTAGGTTACTTAGGTTTAAGTAGTTCTAAGTTTTAGGGGACTAATGACCTCAGATGGCACCTGCCTGTTGCCCTTCATCCGTAGTTCACAGGATATCATGTAATAAAAGAGTAAGCTGAGATTCGCACGACCGATGCCTTCTAAACGTGCGCTGACTTGCGGCCAAGACCCGTTCCGTCTCAAGGAGATTCCTTGTATCCGATCTTGAAATAGGCTCAAGAATTCTGCAGGAAACCGATGTTAAGGATATTGGTCTGTAATTTTGCTGATCCGGTATTTCACACTTCGTATGTAGAGGAGATACCTGCTCTTTTTTTGAGTCGTTTGGGATTGTACTGGGCGAGAGATTAGCGATAAATACAAGAGAGTTACGTAATTCTGTAAAACCGAAATGTCATTCTATCCGACCTTTACTCTGTCCAAGCTGAAGCCTCCTATATAGAAATGTAGGCTCTGTCATTGGTCACCGGCTGCATTTCTTAAGTATCTGGTGTAGTGAGACCATGAGTCTACTTAGAAAACGTACCAGATCTGCCTAGAAAAAATTGTAGCCCGGAAATTTACTGTTGTGGGAGGGGTCGAGGGGAGGGAGGAAAGGGGGGGGGGGCGTTGCAGCCAGGGACGCAGGAGCACCTCGGTTCTGCTCAGCACCCACGCCTATGAATACTCGCGGTGAGGTCGAAAACCAACGTGTACAGCGCTTTCTAACCAATGCTCCATGATCGAGTGAGGCACCGTCTCACAACATTTCTCTGTTTGGGACAGTTTGACGTGCATTAGCTAGCGAAATCCGAAAACATATGGAACATACGGAAACAGAGAGCGACTTCATCAGCGCAAGCGCTTGAAGTATCGCGTGTGTTAAAGGAGAAGACAAGTGTAGCAAAAGAAGAGTTTAAAAAAACACTCTGGTAAACTTAGTTTACAGTTTGATAATTAAGTTACAAAACTTTTTAACTCTATTACTTTCCTTCTTCGTTGTCAAGAAGAAGGCCTCGTTTTCAATTAATTAATATTCCCTGGCGAGCACGCCAAATGAAGCTGGACAGGGATCTCGGTTTTTCCTTTCTTCTTGAGACTAACATTAGGTAAAATCAAAACCTTCCTTTTTTGTTATGGGGACACGACTTTTAATGGCCAGAGATCCAAAGAACACGAAGGTGATTATGGTATGCTTAACGGTAGGAGAAATGGGAAGGATGGAGGATATTCAGAAAATTTTTAAAAAGTGAGCAGAAAAAAGCGCAGCGCTCTAGCTCTCTAGACAATGAAGTGAGTCATAATCGGATCGAATACGCGCAGTCTGTTATAGCGGCCAGCCTTTGAGTCGTTTTAGGCTGTTTTCCACGGTCTTTTAATCAAACATGTATTGGAAGAAGTACTACACTGCCTCCTTCCCTTTGGTCGTGTATTTACGGGTTCGGTATTGCTATGTGGGTTTTGGCAATGTTAGTGAGAGATAGTGGCCGGATGACTTTCCTGACACCACGGTGCACTGCGGCGACTACAGCCATTATGAAATACATTACATGTATTCGCTATTGCGAATATGGAGAATTATCAGTTGTAGAACAGAATGACGACAGTGAAAACTTGTGCCGGACCGGGACTTTACATCGTACTTCTGAACAACACGGGTACTGCAGTATCGTGAGTCCTCGGTAGATGTCGGGAGGAGTGTGGCACCAGATGTGTAAGCACAGGTCACGCAATACCCGTAGATCAATGACCGATGGATTGTGGGCGTGGAGTCGTCTACCATCAAGTTGAGATAAGGCGAATTTTGTGGACAAGACAACACCATGAGCGAGACAGC
Source organism: Schistocerca serialis cubense (assembly GCF_023864345.2). NCBI lineage: Eukaryota > Metazoa > Arthropoda > Insecta > Orthoptera > Acrididae > Schistocerca > Schistocerca serialis. The sequence goes on along the minus strand of NC_064639.1, from coordinate 940,609,701 downwards.
ATCATGAGATCACTGTCGTGCTCCTCCAAACCCCTGTAGCACGAGTCTGACCTTGTGACAAGGACAGTTATCCTGTTGGCCGATGCCATGGCTGTCGGCGAAGACATCAAGCATGAAGGAATACAACTGGTCCCCAGTAATGATCACGTCGTCCACAGATGCCATGACGCCTTCCATTTCTACTCACACACCCTAAGGAGGAACATGTGAATGTCCTTCATAGCATAATACTGCCCACAATGTCCTGCATATGTAGTGCGGAGTGTGTTTTGAGTAGACGACGATGGCGTACCAGGACACGGTCATCAACCCCCTGGTCCAAGAAACCGGATTCATTCGACCAGGCTGCTATACCTGTGGTAGCAGAGACAAAACGCGAAGGACATTTCTTCATCTGTTTCTATTGGGAAAAACCAGTAAACACGAACATTGCTGATGTCGATAAAGTAGTCGAAACAATTTAAGCGAGAATCAAAGTATGGATCCCATTTCGGATCTTGTAACAGATGAACAACACAATAAAATGTTTTGCGCTGCAGTCACACGCTCGAAAAAGTCCACCAAATAAAAGACGGAAACAAAACTACTAGAGAGTGATCGGCACAGCATTGCCACAAAGCTGTCCAAGGAGACCGGACCACAGTGCGAAGCTACAACTCCTGATAACCCGCGATTATCAGCAGACGAGACGCGTGGATGTTGCGGCCGAGATGGCAGAGCCCTACATGCCCGGGCGGCGCGTCGAACTGCCTTTTGGCCAGCGGTGAGCCAGCTTATGGCGGATGGAACTTCTGGAACTATTTTCGATCACTTGAGTGGCATAGGAAAATAGTCCGCTTGTTGATCGCGATCTCTGGCACTGCTGTCGATCCGCCGTACTCGGGTATGGCACCCCGGGTGCCGTTGGCTGAGACACAAGGCTGTGTTTTCGTCTGCGGCAGCGGCCTCGGAGGTACCGCAAACATGTGCTTTGCTTTCACTCGCTGAGATGAAGGCATCCCGCATCTCTGTCCTGTCCTGCGGGATGCCGATGTCGCAGGCGGATGAGACGGAGACGCTGCACAGGCGACACGTTCCCATTGGTCCAGAGTCCCCGACCCCGTACCCACTGCAATCGTAATTGGCGATGTCGTTGGGTCAGCGTGGGAATACTTAGTGATCCTCTGTTGCGGAGCCCCATATTCAACGATGATCGCCGGAGGGGTGCTCCGAAACGCTTAAGCCTGCACCAGCGCAGGTCAGCCACAGATCGCCGGCTATACTGCTGTACGGACCGGGCAAGTCTGAGACATCCACGTTCTGTGATTAGGTATGGATGCCCGACGCCTTATCGCCTAATCGTGGTACCGCTGTCTTTCACTCTCTTTACATACGTCACATCTGTCACGCCAACAGCCGACAAACTTAGCGGTTTCCGAAATGCGCGTTTGTGAGTGCCGGGAGTGATTCCCCGCTCGTCCCTGTACCGCTTACATACTTTCCTTACCGCGTCACGTAATCGCAACGCCACGAGGCAGCATTTAGTACCGCGGTGTGTAGTAGGGATGGGAAAAACGGCCCAGTTAAAACTGATACTGGTATTTTAGTTCTCAACAACCGGTATTTTTTGGTATTTGTCTGGTCTCGGTTTACTGATAACCGGGTATAAAACCGGTATATCAAATTGTCATAGCAGTCGTCCTAAGATCAATTGTATTCGAAGTCCCATTGAAAAGTGAAGATACATATTTGACTAAAAGTATGATTTTCATTAGCAATGATTAAAAAAAAGCACTAGAAATTATACACAAAGTTTTATTAGTTGTCTGTCATAATAAACGAGAAAGTAAGTTATGGCAACAGTAAAAAAATTATAAACTTAATAATACATTGATAGCTTGTAACAAAAATAGAAAGCAACTGATCTGCTGACTTTGTCTACATGCTTTTGCCTGCTTATATCCCTTGGGAAAGGACAACTGAAGACGAAAAATAGAGTTCTCCAACCTAAGTTTTCACCCGTTAGCACTGCCTATTCGTAATGCTCAAATAGTGGTATGATCTTCAATTACAACATTATTTTTGAGTGGGTATTTAAAAAAGAGTTATTAGCGGACAAATGGTGAATTTTTGTAATATTCAGATTCTCATCATTCTTCAAGAAAATCAGCGAGCGGTGGACAGGCCAAGTTTTCGTTCATTTACATATTTCATTTGATATTTTGATTCTGTGTACCTTAGCATGTAATGCAAAAGCTCCAGGCAGTCTCAGATTTATTCTGTCATTGTTCGGTGTCTAGGTTTATTGTTGGAAACAACAGCACTAAAAAAACCGAAAATCGATTATTTAAGAAACCGGTTATTTTGAGCGGTTTTAACAGCCACTTTAAAGTGGAGATGAAAGAAATCGGTATAATTGAAAACCGACTGTTTCAGCGATAGCCGTTAACTGCATAGTGGTCACAATGTTTTTGATAGCGAATGAATAGTACATAACTGAAAGATACTTCCATTATTCACTGATAACAGGAGTCAAAGGGCATAACATGTTGGTGACATTATGTTTGCAAATATTTTTATCTGTTCACACCACACAACTGAGAAGTGGCAACTAGTTGATGCCTCGAAGAACCTTATAATTCGCCACTCAACGTTTGCCATCGTTTTTGTCGATCTGTTCATCGTTGCTAATACACAAACTGCGCGAGCACTTACTGCCTTGTGAAGCTTCCGCAGACAGCTCTCTGACTTCTTCCACGTCGTATCTCTTACCTGTAAGAAACAGAAACGTACTTCATTAAAATACTAAATACAGAATAATAACATATTAAATTATATACATATAGATACACAGGAAGTAGGAATTAAGTATTTTATCAGTATAACCACTCGCTTCCCCCCATGAACCATGGACCTTGCCGTTGGTAGGGAGGCTTGCGTGCCTCAACGATACAGGTAGCCGTACCGTAGGTGCAACCACAACGGAGGGGTATCTGTTGAGAGGGCAGACAAACATGTGGTTCCTGAAGAGGGGCAGCAGCCTTTTCAGTAGTTGCAAGGGCAACAGTCTGGATGATTGACTGATCTGGCCTTGTAACATTAACCAAAATGGTCTTGCTCTTCTGGTACTGCGAACGGCTGAAAGCAAGGGGAAACTACAGCCGTAATTTTTCCCGAGGGTATGCAGCTTTACTGTATGATTAAATGATGATGGCGTCCTCTTGGGTAAAATATTCCGGAGGTAAAATAGTCCCCCATTCGGATCTCCGGGCGGGGACTACTCAAGAGGACGTTGTTATCAGGAGAAAGAAAACTGGCGTTCTACGGATCGGAGCGTGGAATGTCAGATCCCTTAATCGGGCAGGTAGGTCAGAAAATTTAAAAAGGGAAATTGATAGATTAAAGTTAGATATAGTGGGAATTAGTGAAGTTCGGTGGCAGGAGGAACAGGACTTCTGGTCAGGTGAGTACAGGGTTATAAAAACAAAATCAAATAGGGGTAATGCAGGAGTAGGTTTAATAATGAATAAAAAAATAGGTGTACGGGTAAGCTACTAAAAAACAGCATAATGAACGCATTATTGTGGCCAAGATAGATACGAAGCCAACACCTACTATAGTAGTACAAGTTTATATGCCAACTAGCTCTGCAGATGACGAAGAAATTGATGAAATGTATGATGAGATAAAAGAAATTATTCAGGTAGTGAAGGGAGACGAAAATTTAATAGTCATGGGTGACTGGAATTCATCAGTAGGAAAAGGGAGAGAAGGAAACATAATAGGTGAATATAGATTGGGGCTAAAAAATGAAAGAGGAAGCCGCCTGGTAGAATTTTGCGTAGAGCATAACTTAATCATAGCTAATACTTGGTTTAAGAATCATAAAAGATGGCTGTGTACATGGAAGAACCCTGGAGATACTAAAAGGTATCAGATAGATTATATAATGGTAAGACAGAGATTTAGGAACCAGGTTTTAAATTGTAAGACATTTTCAGGGGCAGATGTGGACTCTGTCCACAATCTATTGGTTATGAACTGTAGATTAAAACTGAAGAAACTGCAAAAAGGTGGGAATTTAAGGAGATGGGACCTCGATAAACTGAAAGAACCAGAGATTGTACAGAGTTTCAGGGAGAGCATAAGGGAACAATTGACAGGAATGGGGCAAAGAAATACAGTAGAGGAAGAATGGGTAGCTTTGAGGGATGAAATAGTGAAGGCAGCAGAGGATCAAATAGGTAAAAAGACGAGGGCTAGTAGAAACCCTTGGGTAACAGAAGAAATATTGAATTTAATTGATTAAAGGAGAAAATATAAAAATGCAGTAAATGAAGCAGGCAAAAAGGAATACAAACGTCTCAAAAATGATATTGACACGAAGTGCAAAATGGCTAAGCAGGGATGGCTAGAGGACAAATGTAAGGATGTACAGGCTTATCTCACTAGGGGTAAGATAGATACCGCCTACAGGAAAAATGGATATCAAGAGCTTCGATGGAAACCCAGTTCTAAGCAAAGAAGGGAAAGCAGAAAGGTGGAAGGAGTATATGGAGGGCCTATACAAGGGCGATGTACTAGAGGACAATATTATGGAAATGGAAGAGGATGTAGATGAAGATGAAATGGGAGATACGATACTGCGTGAAGAGTTTGACAGAGCACTGAAAGACCTGAGTCGAAACAAGGCCTCCGGAGTAGACAACATTCCATTAGAACTACTGACAACCTTGGGAGAGCTAGTCCTGACAAAACTCTACCATCTGGTGAGCAAGATGTATGAGACAGGCGAAATACCCTCAGACTTCTAGAAGAATATAATAATCCCAATCCCAAAGAATACAGGTGTTGGCAGATGTGAAAATTACACAACTATCAGTTTAAAAAGTCACAGCTGCAAAATAATAACGCGAATTATTTACAGACGAATGGAAAAACTAGTAGAAGCCGACCTCGGGGAAGATCAGTTTGGATTCCGTAGAAATACTGGAACACTTGAGGCAATACTGACCCTACGACTTATCTTAGAAGAAAGAGTAAGGAAAGGCAAACCTACGTTTCTAGCATTTGTAGACTTAGAGAAAGCTTTTGACAATGTTGATTGGAATACTCTCTTTCAAATTCTGAAGATGGCAGGGATAAAATACAGAGAGCGAAAGGCTATTTACAATTTGTACAGAAAGCAGATGGCAGTTATAAGAGTCGAGGGGTATGAAAGGGAAGCAGTGGTTGGGAAGGGAGTGAGACAGGGTTGTAGCCTCTCCCCGATTTTATTCAATCTGTATATTGAGCAACCAATAAAGGAAACAAAAGAAAAATTCGTAGTAGGTATTAAAATCCATGGAGAAGAAATAAAAACTTAGAGGTTCGCCGATGACATTGTAATTCTGTCAGAGACAGCAAAGGACTTGGAAGATCAGTTGAACGGAATGGACAGTGTCTTGAAAGGAGGATATAAGATGAACATCAACAAAAGCAAAACGATGATAATGGAATGTAGTCGAATTAAGTCGGGTGATGCTGAGGGAATTAGATTAGGAAATGAGATACTTAAAGTAGTAAAGGAGTTTTGCTATTTGGGGAGCAAAATAACTGATGATGGTCGAAGTAGAGAGGATATAAAATGCAGACTGGCAATCGCAAGGAAAGCGTTTCTTAAGAAGAGAAATTTGTTAACATCGAGTATTGATTTAAGTGTCAGGAAGTCGTTTCTCAAAGTATTTTTACGGAGTGTAGCCATGTATGGAAGTGAAACGTGGACGATAAATAGCTTAGACAAGAAGAGAATAGAAGCTTTCGAAATGTGGTGCTACAGAAGAATGCTGAAGATTAGATGGGTTGATCACATAACTAATGAGGAGGTATTGAATAGGATTGGGGAGAAGAGGAGCTTGTGGCACAACTTGACTAGAAGAAGGGATCGGTTGGTAGGACATGTTCTGAGACATCGAGGGATCACCAATTTAGTATTGAAGGGCAGCGTGGAGGGTAAAAATCGTAGAGGGAGACCAAGAGATGAATACACTAAACAGATTCAGAAGGATGTAGGTTGCAGCAGGTACTGGGAAATGAAGAAGCTTGCGCAGGATAGAGTAGCATGGAGAGCTGCATCAAACCAGTCTCAGGACTGAAGACCACAACAACAACAACCACTCGCTAACCTAAAATACTGCTCAACCACTACTGTGTATGATATGGTAACCTGGCAGATCGTTAACTTATATTAGCAACATGCATCGTCCATCTAGTCATGAATCTGTTTGAAAAGTTGAAATGACTCAGAAAAAATGTTCTGTGTTTTGCGAAACAAGTTAGTTTTTGTACAAGAAATCTGTCCGAAGATGCACTCCGGTCCTCAACACTTAAAGTAAAATTAAAACGATGTTTAACGAAAACGTTAATCGTTTTTCAAGTCTTTTTTGTCATTGTATTTATAAGGAAAGTCGTAAGTTTCTATAACCATTGTAAATAAACGGCTCCATCCATAACTGGCTTGCAATTTAGGAATACCGACTGGAAATGTAAATAACAATTCAGTACTGTATGAAGGTAAAAAGTGGTCAGTGTGAAACTGGAGAGGATGGTACTATATCCTTAGGAATGTGGTTTAAACTATTAAGTTGAGTGTTAAAGAGACGAAGCACAAAAAAGTATATATTGGACGTAATGAGTAAATTGAGAGAAATCAATATGCAATCAAAAACAGAATGTAGCTTTTGCTTTCCTTTCTGAAAGACGTTTTATCTTTCTGGGCAACTGATCAATTTAATCTGAAATCATTTCTTTTAGAAAACTTCAATCTTATATTCTACACACAAACATGTAACAAAACATTGTTAGTATGTTAATGTAAAGCACTCTTCTATGTAATAATCTATAGATGGGTAAGGAACAGCTTTACAGAAACTAACTGAATTAACTGACTAGTTACACATACTTTTAGCAGAAATTGTGCAAATGGTATATGAAATCGTGCCAAAAGCTTTCGGCCATCTCGATGTTATGGCTGGGGAAAAAAAAATTGAGAGAGAGAGAGAGAGAGAGAGAGAGAGAATGTAATATGTAATGCAGTTTAGTGAATAGTGTGACAGGATTATGTTAGGATTGCTGAATTAGACAGGCACACGTTAGGGAAAAAACAAATGGCGAATGAATTTATTAGGGTAGGTACTTAGTCAATAAATCTGAAAATACTGTAACTTCGTTATAGAATCACGTAGGAAATGTATGTGAAACATTCGGTAAAGACTAGGTTTGTAATCGCATCTTTACATAATGTAGAACGTGACGTTTCCGCTACTGTTTACTGTTGCTAGTATCGTTCTACAGGGACACACACCTCAGAATACAGCCCAATTATTGGAATGCATGCTTCGTCAGGTTCACACACTCCAGCATTCCGCTCAGTTACTGCAGTTACAGCAACCCTCAGACGTCTGTTTTTATCATTAGGTAAAGAACGATATCAAACAGCTTCAAAACTGCTCTTATCGAGAGAGAAAAAGAAATCACATTCCGAGGAAACTGAATCATAATATATTCCACTGTCAATATTTCGTGAAATGATGCGTTACGTGTTGTTTGGTCCTGCACTGTGCGATGAACCTTTTGTGAAGGTAAACCGTGTTTGTTTTTCCATATAAACTTTCTAACCCCCCCGTAACTGTAAAAATGCGGTGTTTATAACGTGTGCAAAATGGCAGGAAAATTACTGTTTCCCCTGCATGTGTAAATCATCAACTTTAAAATAAAAGCAGCTAATTTAATGAATGAAGTTCTCCTGTACGCCCTCCAATCCAATCCTGGAAATTTATATTCAATGCTAAATTTTCGTTGTCCTTTCCTTTTTATGTCTTTTATAAAAAGTATTAATAAATGCAATATATTGGGCTTGATTTCGGATTATTTGCTATGTAAGTAACGTTTCAGTTGCGCAAAACGCTGCGTGAAACCTACGCTAAAATAAATGGGTGTCATGCCTCGTCCGACCCTCTCCAAAAATGCTAATCTTTTTCTAAATGCTTCGCCACCTGGAGCTCCCACTTCTGAGCTTTCATTTCTGGTATATGTCATAAAACTTTAGAAAATCTGTGTAAGCCAAACGTCAGTTATCATGTTAAAGATGAATTTTTAAAATCTTTCCAAAACGTAACGACGTAGTAATTTACGATGTGCTTTATAGCTATGTATCCAGATTTTTATTCGAGATTATTTTAATGATTAATGACGCAGAAACTGGTGTGGACGGGGAATAAACTTTCGAACAGTCTTGTATTAGATAGCAGAGACGGCCGTGTTCTGTATAATAAATCAGTATTTCACACGAGAGGCTATTGGTTTTCCAGTAAAGTAGAAGCAGTAAATCTACCTTCTCGTCGTTTGCATGTAGAAGATTCGAGGTTACAAAAAAAGAAAAAAAGGAAATAAAAATCAATGGAGAGCCCGCAGGAAGTTCTGGAAGTTGGTTGAGGAACGAAGGCGATGTGTGCAGTAGACGTGTGGCCGCTGAAAGACCTCTGTTATCTGCTAGCACCGTGAGTAATAGTTCTGTTCACGAACGAAAAAGTCCACTAGCACGCGTGAGAACACAGAAACACATACACACTCACACAGCTACCTACCACCCCCGTCCCCCTCTCCCTCCCCACACACAAACAGTATACGACGATAAGTCAAAAATATACGCAATGTTGACATAACTTTTGCTACATTGTTCGCACTGACCTCTGTCGTCGTTTACTCTATCGTTATGCTGTTGTGGTCCCGCTATGAAAGTTTTATCTCAATTTCTCTATTTATCTTTCCTTTTTCTTTTGCAACTAAACCACGGCCGCACCATCAGCAATTTGCATCAAAGAGGGGCAATGAGCGGTGATCCAGTTTTTGTGGTCGAAAAGTGTCTCGGGGGGCCGCAATCCAACGAAGACTTTGAGCACAGTGCGGGAACAGTGACCTGTTGCAACGGAGGATTTGGATAGCTATGGTAAAGAAAGCGAAGGCTTCTCAGATTCATCACGCTTCTTAGCCGGAAACATCACTGGTGACGAAACATTAATCCACCATTACGAGCTGAAGAGTAAACTTCAGAGTATGGAATGGAAACATTCACAATCACCCAATAGGAAAAATTTCAAAACTCAGCCATCCGCAGAAAAACTGATACTTCCAGGGACGCACAAGCCCAAGTACTGGAACACTGTCAGGAGGTTGCACAACAAACAATACGCGTTACAGTGAGATGTTTATTGACAGGCCAAAGCTTGCAACTCGAAGCAAACGCCGAGGAGTATTGTCGAAATGGATTGTGTTTTTGTACGGTAATACCTGTCCACATACTGCTGCCCACACTGCTCCAGAAAATTACGTTTGAAGTAGTGGCTCATCCTCCGTATAGTTCTCATCTTGCCCCTTCCGACTATCACTCGTGTGGTCCGCTCAAAGAGGGATTAAGAGGTCGTCGATTCACCTCGGACCAAGAACTGAAGGACGTGGTAAAATGGAAATGGTGTGTGGCTATGGCCTCCCGTCGGGTAGACCGTTCGCCTGGTGAAAGTCTGTCGAGTTGACGCCACTTCGGCGGCTGCGTGTCGATGGGGATGAAATGATGAACGTAACATTTCAGTTGGGTCATGTCATGTAATCCTGACACAGCATCTTGGAATACATCGTGCTGCCGCCAAGTTCGTCCCATCGCTCTTGAGTTAAGACCAGAAAGACTTCGCTTCGCTATTGAACAGAGCTTAACCATAGCGCAAATGAGAACGAGATGTTCGTTAAGAGAATCATAGCTGGTGATGAGACGTGGGTCTACGGTTAAGATGTTGAGACCAAGGTCCAGTCTTCACATTGGGTCTGGAAAGGTTCTCCAAGATAAAAAAAAGCTCGTCAGGTTAGGTCAAATGTCAAAGCCATGTTAATAGTTTTCTTTGACTTTGAAGTATTAGTTCATCATGAATTCATGCCACATGGACAAACTGTTAATCGCTAGTACTATCGGGACGTGTTGCGACACCTGCGTGCAAACGTGAGAATGAAATGACCTAAAATGTGGGGACACAATTCGTGGCTCTTGCTCACGATAACGCATCCGCACGTTCATCCCCTTGGTACGTGACTATTGCACAAAAAACGAAATCACTGGCTGCCTCGTTCTCCGTACTCTCCAGATTTGGCCTCTGCGGACTTTTTTTTATTTCCCAGTTTGAAAACGCCGTTGACAAGATGAGGATTAGCAAAGATAGGCGAGATAAAATAAAACTGGCATACGGCTCTTCGCGCGATCCGGCAAGAGGCGTACAAAGACTGCTTCTGGAGGTGGAAACGGTGTTGGGAGTGTTGTATAAATTGTGGAGGAGAGTAATTCACAGGAGACCATGCAAAACAAGCAAAAGGTAAGTGTAGAAAAATTCTGTGGACAGAGTTAAAATTCTGTGAACAAAGTTCCGCAATTGTTTGAACAGATCTCATATGTAGACACGGAGAAAAATATGTAGAATGTTAACAACGCTTTTCTTATTTAAAAAGCTTTAAGAGTTTTCACCTACAAAATTTGGAGGCATTCCCCTTCCCTTTCCCTTTCAGCACGCCCTCGTGTAAATTATATACACATACTTTCATCTCGAATCAGTCTGTCTCTTAATGAAAACGGTATAAAAATCCCTTCAGTAGTTTCTGAGATCAGTCTTATCCACAGAAAAACCAAGCGGGGGAATTTATAATATGTACAGATATTCGAATTGATCTCCAGATTCACCATCCCGCATTAAGTTGACACATTCCCACGTAGCCTGAGGTCGACAATTTGATGATAACCTGTCCTTTGGACGGTTGTCCGATAGGCTTCCGTTTCGTATGAGGCGTATTGACATCGGTAACTGATAGTCGTTTCGAGAAAAAGACTGTCGCTGGTAACTGATTCCACACAGTTCTATACCATGCTACTCCAGAGAGGACTTTAGATGCATCTGTGGTATTCAGCCGTATGACGCGATCTTTGGACCCGGAACAGCTGTCAAAATTGTTGGGTCACAGCAGTGCTCAATCCCACGAGCTCACTGAACAACACAAGTAAGAGACAGATCGCGCTTCTTAGTTTAAAAGTACTCCAAGTCACCTAAATACAGAAAAGAAATATCAGGTCGTTGTCGAACTATTTTACATGCCACCCGCTACCTCCAGGTGTAGCAGGGATATCTCACTCCCACATCGTTTTATACAAATAATGAGTCATGTACATACAATAATTTGCTTCGATTTCTTCAGATGTTGCTGAGTTACGGTTGTATGTCACCCACATTACACCCCCACCAAGTCTGGCTGAAATGGATCGAGTGGTTCTAGAGTAGATGTGGGACGTACATCTTTTTCTAGTTGTTTCCTTCAGTCCAAAGACTGGTTCCATGCCGCTCCCCATGCTAGTCTATCCTGTGTAAAACTATTCATCCCTGCAGAACAACTACAACCTACATCCATTTAAATCTGGTTGTTCTGGTTGTTGTACCCATGCCTTGTTCTGCCTCTGAAATTTTTACACCCACTCCCTCCCCGTTTCCTACCATTACCAAACTGATGGGTCCTTGAAGCCTCGGGACGTGTCCTATCTACCAATCTCTTCTTTTAGTCAAGATGTACAATAAATTCCTTATTCTATCTACCAATCTAATTTACAGCAATCTTCTGTCCCACATTAAAAATATTCTTGTCTGAAATGTTTATCGCCCACCTCCACTTTCGCGCAAGGCTACACTCTCGACAAATACCTTCAGGAAAGACTTCCTGACACGTAAATTAGTATCCGATAGCAAATTTCTCTTTTTGATAGAATATTTTATTGCTATCGTCTGTGTTTTACATCATCTCCACTTCGAAATTCAGTTACTTTGCTACAAGAATAGCAAAACTCATCTGTACTTTTAGCGTCGCATTCCCTAATCACCCTTTGCATCGCCTACTACATTCCAAGATCATTGTTGCACTTTCGTTGATGCTCATATTATCTTCAACTGCTCCTCCATTCCTCTGCCGTCTCTGACAGAATTATAATGCTATCGGCAAACCTTAACGTTGTTAATTCTTTTCTCAGAAATAAAATTCCCTTTTCAAATTTATCCTTGCTTTCCTTTACTGCTTGCATCGCGGACTGGCTACAGTGTTGTGTGCCTTCTCAACTGCTGCTTCCCTTTCACGTCCTTCCACTCTTATAACAGCAGGCTGGCTTCTGCAAAAATTGGAAATAATCTCCGAAACTCTAAATGTTGCTCCTGCCACGGCCAGAACTCATTAGAGTTTAGTGATCACTGTCAAAAGCTTCCTCTGAATCTGCAAATGTTGTAAACATAGGCTGACCTTTCTTTAATATATGTTTCGCATTTCTTACATGTCTCCGGAACTCTATGGTCATACTTACAGGGTGACAGTTATCGAACTATATGAAAAAAACGTAAATTAGCTACAAACTATGGCGTGCACACACTTTATTCAACACGTAAACGTCACTACAGGTATTCGGATTTAGGTTATGACATGTTCGATATGCTTCAGATGGTTCAAATGGCTCTAAGCACTATCGGACTTAACATCTAAGGTCATCAGTCCCATAGACTTAGAACTACTTAAATCTAACTAACCTAAGGGCATCACACGCACCCATGCCCGAGGCAGGATTCGAATCTGCGACCGTACCAGCAGCGCGGTTCCTGTCTGAAGCGCCTAGAACCGTTCTGACACAGCGGCCAGCGTTCGATATGCCTGCCATAATTGGTGATGATGTGGCGCAGGCGAATAGAAAAATTCTGCACGAACCACTCTGTTGTAGGAACATCGATGCTGTCGATGACCTCCTGAAAGGCTCTTTTCAGATCAGCAATGGTTCTGGGGTTATTACTGTACACTTTTCTTTAATATAGCCTCACAAAAAGGAGTCGCGTGTGTTCAGAACCGGAGAATATGGAGGCCCATACCAGTGGCCTCTGGGTACCCCAGAGCCAGAATGCGGTCCCGAAAGTGCTTCTCCAGGACATCAAACTCTCCTGCTTCTATGGAGTCGAGCTCCGTCTTGCACGAACCACATCTTGTCGAAGTCAGGGTCACTTTCGATAATGGGGATGAAATCATCTTCCGGAACCTTCACATACAGTTCGGTAGTCACCGTGCCATCATGTCGATTATTCCGTGACTGGACACTGCATACCACACAGTCACACGTTGAGGGTGAAGAGACTTCTCGATAGCGAAATACCGATTTTCAGTCCCTCAAATGCGCCAGTTTTGCTTGTTGGTGATCCCATGCAAATAAAAGTAGGCTTCGTCGGTAAATCAATCCGTAGCGCGCATACTAATTCCCATCATGCCTGGCGGCCAACCGAGCAGTTTGGACGTCCTAGCGCAAACCGTCCAGAAATTATGATGAATTTATTTCATATACAGGGTTTTCCATTGCTAGTGACCGGGCCAAATATCTCACGAAATAAGCGTCAAACGAAAAAACTACCAAGAACGAAACTTGTCTAGCTTGAAGGGGGAAACCAGATGGCGCTATGGTTGGCCCGCATAGAAGGCGCTGCCATTGGTCAAACGGATACCAACTACGTTTTTTAAATGGGAACCCCCATTTTTTATTACCTACTCGTGTAGTACGTAAAGAAATGTGAATGTTTTATTTAGATGGACCACTTTTTCCGCTTTGTGATAGATGGCACTGTAATAGTCACAAACGTATAAGTACGTGTTATCAAGTAGCATTCTGCCAGTGCGGACGGTATTTGCTTCGTGATACATTACCGTGTTAAAATGGACCGTTTACCAATTACGGAAAAGGTCGATATCGTGTTGATGTATGGCTATTGTGATCAAAATGTCCAACGGCCGTGTGCTATGTATGCTGCTCGGTACCGTGTACGACATCATCCAAGTGTCCGGACCGTTCGCCGGATAGTTACGTTATTTAAGGAAACAGGAAGTGTTCAGCCACTTGTGAAACGTCAACCACGACCTGCAACAAATGATGATGCCCAGGTAGGTGTTTTAGCTGCTGTCGCGGCTAATCCGCATATCAGTAGCAGACAAACTGCGCGAGAATCGAGAGTCTAAAAAACGTCGGTGCTGAGAATGCTACATCAACATCGATTGTACCCGTACCATATTTGTATGCACCAGGAATGGCATGGTGACGACTTTGAACGTCGTGTACAGTTCTGCCACTGGGCAAAAGAGAAATTACGGGACGATGACAGATGTTTTGCACGCGTTCTATTTAGCGACGAAGCGTAATTCACCAACAGCGGTAACGTAAACCGGCATAATATGCAGTACTGGGCAACGAAAAATCCACGATGGCTGCGACAAGTGGAACATCAGCGACCTTGGCGGGTTAATGTATGGTGCGGCATTATGGGAGGAAGGATAATTGGCCCCCATTTTATCGATGGCAATCTAAATGGTGCAATGTATGCTGATTTTCTACGTAATGTTCTACCGATGTTACTACAAGATGTTTCACTGCATGACAGAATGGCGATACTTCCAACATGATGGATGTGCGGCACATAGCTCGCATGCGGTTGAAGCGGTACTGAATAGCATATTTGATGACAGGTGGATTGGTCGACGAAGCACCATACCATGGGCCACACGTTCACCGGATCTGACGTCCCCGGATTTCTTTCTGTGGGGAAAGTTGAAGGATATTTGCTATCGTGATCCACCGACAACGCCTGACAACAAGCGTCAGCGCATTGTCAATGCATGTGCGAACATTACGGAAGGCTAACTACTCGCCGTTGAAAGAAATGTCGTTACACGTATTGCCAAATACACTGATGTTGACGGAGATCATTTTGAGCATTTATTGCATTAATGTGGTATTTACAGGTAATCACGCTGTAACAGCATGCGTTCTCAGAAATGATAAGTTCACAAAGGTACATGTATCACATTGGAACAACCGAAATAAAATGTTCAAACGTACCTACGTTCTGTATTTTAATTTAAAAAACCCACCTGTTACCAACTGTTTGTCAAAAATTGTGAGCCATATGTTTGTGACTATTACAGCGCCATCTATCACAAAGCGAAATATTCATATTTCTTTACGTACTACACGAATATGTAACAAAAAATGGAGGTTCCTATTTTAAAAAACGCAGTTGATATCCGTTTGACCTATAGCAGCGCCATCTAGCGGGCCAACCATAGCGGCATCTGGTTTCCCCCTTCAAGCTAGACAAGTTTCGTCCTTTGTAGTTTTTTCGTTTGACGCTTATTTCGTGAGATATTTGGCCCGGTCACGATCAATGGACCTCCCTGAATAGTTAATTGTCACCCCGTAAATACAGTGACTGTTATAAATTCATTCCCATTTACACGCCGCACAGACTGAGTCGCGCTGTAAAAGGCCTGAAATTAGACATTGTGGTAGAGGAAAGGTAAACCGGCTTTCGGTAAACCAGGCGCTGGCTGTCAGCTCATATGTTCTCTCGCCTAGGGATCAGCGCGCGTTTAATGGAAGCGCCTGCCGTATCACGGCAAGCTGCCGGCGGAGAGCACGCGCTGATAATCCAGGATGTGGGCGCTCCCCCGCTGCAAACAGCGCTGTCTGAGGTGCTGCGGCTTGGCAAACAGTCTCGCTTACGCCCACACAGCCGCTACAAGCCAAACCTCTGTCCTGCTTGCTAATTGCTACAAAGGTCGAGGTTAAAGGGACGTCGCAGCCCGAGGCCGGGTATTTTGTTTCGTTTCGGCACTCTGCAAAGTAATATCTGCACAGTGATGCTAAAGTCCTACGGCGAATCGTGGATGTTCGCACCGAAAGACGACATACGAGTACACGTAATTTTATCTTACCACACGGTTTCGTCTTCGAGCTAGAGTCACCTTGCACTTTCGGCTAGCACCTGCAATAGTGAGACAGCCGACAGAACAAACAGATGATCCAAAGAGAATGGTCACCGTACACCGCGCCAGTTACTTCGTCCGTGGATGCTAGTGTTAATGAATAGCAGCTCCAGTTCCTAAAATGTTCTTTATTTCGGTCCACGGCTGTTTTCAGTGTAACTTCGTACATGCCTTTGGCGAGTATTTAGCTGATCAGAGGTGTAATTCTCTGTGACAGGTAGGGCGCCCTCCTAAGCCCATTAGTGTTGTTAGTATTTAATGCTGTTACCAGCCCTGGCACGTTATATAAGGCGTGTGAACAGTGTTAGATATTGACTATGCACTGTGAAGTGCATCGAGATGCCGTGTCTCGTGTGAGACAACGTTAGCGACACCTGAGAGAGTTTAAAAGAGGTCTCACAGTGGGTCTCCATTCGGATGGCTGGTTGAATAGTGTAGTATCCAGGTTTATGGGTCATTCAGATACGACAGTGGCCCAATGTCGGAATGCTTGGAATGGTAATGGCAAGCATACTCGTCGTCAGGGATCCGATCAAACATGTTCGGCCATCACAAGGCAGCATCCCTGTATACTGCACCAATTACAATGTAGCCTCTTCACTCCTACGCAACGGCCATGCCGCAGTGGATACACACCGGTTCCCGTCAGATCACCGAAGATAAGCGCTGTCGGGCGTGGCCGGCACTTTGATGGGTGACCATCTACATCAACATCTACATCTACATTTATACTCCGCAAGCCACCCAACGGTGTGTGGCGGAGGGCACTTTACGTGCCACTGTTATTACCTCCCTTTCCTGTTCCAGTCGCGTATGGTTCGCGGGAAGAACGACTGTCTGAAAGCCTCCATGCGCGCTCGAATCTCTTTAATTTTACATTCGTGATCTCCTCGGGAGGTATTAGTAGGGGGAAGCAATATATTCGATACCTCATCCAGAAACGCAACCTCTCGAAACCTGGCGAGCAAGCTACACCGCGATGCAGAGCGCCTCTCTCGCAGTCTGCCACTTGAGTTTGCTAAACATCTCCGTAACGCTGTCACGCTTACCAAATAACCCTGTGACGAAACGCGCCGCTCTTCTTTGGATCTTCTCTATCTCCTCCGTCAAACCGATCTGGTATAGGTCGAACGAGTGTTTTGTAAGCCACCTCCTTTGTTGATGGACAACATTTTCTAAGGACTCTCCCAATAAATCTTAACCTGGTGCCCGCCATACCAACAATTAATTTTATATGATCGTTCCACTTCAAATCGTTCCGCACGCATACTCCCAGATATTTTACAGAAGTAACTGCTACCGGTGTTTGTTCCGCTATCATATAATCATACAATAAAGGATCCTTCTTTCTATGTATTCGCAATACATTACATTTGTCTATGTCAAGGGTCAGTTGCCACTCCTTGCACCAAGTGCCTATCCGCTGCAGATCTTCCGGCATTTCGCTATAATTTTCTAATGCTGCAACTTCTCTGTATACTACAGCATCATCCGCGAAAAGCCGCATGGAACTTCCGACACAATCTACTAGGTCATTTATATATATTGTGAAAAGCAATGGTCCCATAACACTCCCCTGTGGCGCGCCAGAGGTTACTTTAACGTCTGTAGACGTCTCTCCATTGAGAACAACATGCTGTGTTCTGCTTGCTAAAAACTCTTCAATCCAGCCACACAGCTGGTCTGATATTCTGTAGGCTCTTACTTTGTTTATCAGGCGACAGTGCGCAACTGTATCGAATACCTTCCGGAAGTCAAGGAAAATAGCATCTACCTGGGAGCCTGTATCTAATATTTTCTGGGTCTCATGAGCAAATAAAGCGAGTTGGGTCTCACACGATCGCTGTTTCCGGAATCCATGTTGATTTCTACAGAGTAGATTCTGGGTTTCGAAAAACGACATGATACGCGATCAAAAAACATGTTCTAAAATACTACAACAGATCGACGTCAGAGATATAGGTCTATAGTTTTGCGCATCTGCTCGACGACCCTTCTTGAAGACTGGGACTACCTGTGCTCTTTTCCAATCATTTGGAACCTTCCGTTCCTCTAGAGACTTGCGGTACACGGCTGTTAAAAGGAGGCAGCAAGAGAGGGGAAGAAAGCCAATGTGCACTCCGTGTGCATACCGGGGAGAGTCATTCCAGATGTGGAAAGGGTCCTTCCGGATGCCATGAAGGGTACAGGGTGCACCCATCTGCAGGTGGTCGCTCATGTGGGCACCAATGATGTGATCCGGGCCGCCATGCGCTGTTGCCATTTTTCGGGGTGCACTCAGCCTCGTGACGCCAACTGAGGAGCTATTCGACCGAATAGTAGCGGCTCCGGTCAAAGAAAACCATCGTATCGACCGGGAGAGCGTGTGCTGACCACACGCCCCTCCTATCCGTATCCTCATATGAGGATGACAAAGCGGTCGGATGGTCCCGATGGGCCTCTTGTGCTCTTCACACCTGCACCAGCTATCCGAGAACAAGTAATGGACTTCCTGTAACATTCTGTGTAATACCCCACCACTGGTCGGAGGTGTGGAGTAGGCGACCTTTGGAATATCCCGCATGACCGTCGGCGGTACGGCGGCGACCTGAGGAGAGGTCCTTTAAGTCCAAGTTTTATTCATGGTGCGTCGGATACTACTTCAGTTCATGGTTGCTAGTGATTGCTGGAACTCTGATACTAAAACAATATGTTAAGTTTATCTTGTGTCCTCATGTGTTGCCTCTCATGCGACAGTATTTTACCACTTTTCAACAGGACAAAGCTCTTGCACGTATATCATTTGCCTGTATGAGCTGTTTGCATGATGATAAGGTGTTTCCACGGCCAGCACGATGCACAGAATCCCCAGATCTGTCCCCGAGAGGACATATGTGGGGGCAACGTGGACGCCAAGCAGGATCCCCACAATCTCCAGATCTGTCTCCGACAGCTGGAAAGCCAATTCCGACGCAGGGCCAGTATCCAGGACTCGATCTGTACAAAAGTTGTGAGCCGGCTTGTCTGAGGAGAGAATACAAAGACCCTTCCCAGCTGATCCAGTTCATTCATCCAGGGCAGACGGAGTGCAACGTCATATTGATAACTGAGCTCATACTGCCAAGTTCTTTGTAAAATTGACTCGATTTTGTGATCACTTAAATAACATAAAGTACCCAATCTAACCGTTTCATTTTGCTTCACTTTTTTTTTCAGGCGGTATAAGCCTTTTCTAGTGAATCTGAAATTGACATTGTAAATGCATGATATAACCGATTTTTAAATACTTTACACAATAGGAAACGAAAAAATTTGAGCTTACGCATGTACCGTACAAGAACAGGAAAGAAAGATCTAGAGAAAATGTAGCTTAAATTGTGCTGTGGTGAAGCAAGATCAAATGATTAAGAAAGTAGAAGTCTGGTAGATTTAAAAGTGATGTGCGCAATAATATGGTAGGAAAATGAGGCTATCATTATAAGAATTGTGCATTGTGGTACACTCAAGGTAATGAAATGCTTTAGCATTAAAATGAGTTATATTTTGACAAGTTATAAATTTGAATTTCATGCTTAACCAAAGAAAATCAAAAGTAGTTGTTTAGATTTAATAAAATTGTAAGATATTTGCTGTGGACGGTGCGCGCAAAGGTTAGGACGCGATGAACTGCAGGTGACGCTAGCGTGCCATGGACGCAATGTGGACTGCTTACAGGAACATGTTTTCTAATATCTGAATGCACCTTCTTAAAACAATTGCGGAAAATGTGCTTTTCGTCCTTTGAGGAGGTTACAGACCCTATTGTATCTTGTATTAAAGACTACCTGATTTTCATTTTTTTTAGAAAATTATTAGTTTGGCACTGGTTTGTTGTCATCCTTCACGTCTTCCCACCCGAGAGTAATCTCTTCATTTATACATAGGTAATGCACTCAACATCCGTTATAACCTACAAAGTGTCTATGTGGGCAGGCAATGCCTGTACCGCTGCACTCACTGGTGCCCGCTGGTCAGACAATGTAAGGTGGCGTATCAGTTTGAGCGGAAGAAGAGAGTTTGGAGCGGCTTTGGAGAGAACGCCGGTGCAAACAGAGATCATGTGAAACTCAGCTCGCCCTATTTGCCCAAGAAATTCACAGTGCCGTAGACACTGGCGAGCAGATTGATGCCGTATTCCTGGACTTCAGGAAGGCATTTGATACGGTTCCGCACTTACGTTTAGTGAAAAAAATACGAGCTTACGGAATATCGGACCAGGTTTGTGATTGGATTCAGGATTTCCTAGAAGAAAGAACACAACATGTCATTCTTAACGGTTCAAAATCTGCAGATGTAGAGGTAATTTCGGGAGTACCGCAGGGAAGCGTGATAGGACCTTTATTGTTTACAATATACATAAATGACTTAGTTGACAACATCGGTAGCTCCGTGAGGCTATTTGCAGATGACACGGTTGTCTACAAGAAAGTAGCAACATCAGAAGACTCGTACGTACTCCAGGAGGACCTGCAGAGGATTAATGCATGGTGCGACAGCTGGCAGCTTTCCCTAAACGTAGATAAATGTAATATAATGCGCATACATAGGGGCAGAAATCCATTCCAGTACGATTATGCCATAGGTGGTAAATCATTGGAAGCGGTAACGACCGTAAAATACTTAGGAGTTACTATCCGGAGCGATCTGAAGTGGAATGATCACATAAAACAAATAGTGGGAAAAGCAGGCGCCTGGTTGAGATTCATAGGAAGAATTCTAAGAAAATGTGACTCATCGACGAAAGAAGTAGCTTACAAAACGCTTGTTCGTCCGATTCTTGAGTATTGCTCATCAGTATGGGACCCTTACCAGGTTGGATTAATAGAAGAGATAGACATGATCCAGCGAAAAGCAGCGCGATTCGTCATGGGGACATTTAGTCAGCGCGAGAGCGTTACGGAGATGCTGAACAAGCTCCAGTGGCGGACACTTCAAGAAAGGCGTTACGCAATACGGAGAGGTTTATTATCGAAATTACGAGAGAGCACATTCCGGGAAGAGCTGGGCAACATATTACTACCGCCCACATATATCTCGCGTAATGATCACAACGAAAAGATCCGAGAAATTAGAGCAAATACGGAGACTTACAAGCAGTCGTTCTTCCCACGCACAATTCGTGAATGGAACAGGGAAGGGGGGATCAGATAGTGGTACAATAAGTACCCTCCGCCACACACCGTAAGGTGGCTCGCGGAGTATAGATGTAGACGTAGATGTAGATGTATTTGGTTGGTTGGTTGCTTTATAAAAAGGGGGGGGGGGGGGGAGTGACCAAACTGCTTTGTCATCGACCCCTTCCGGTGTATTTAAAAAGTGTTATGAGGAATAGCTCCTACCATCAAAAACACATCTTTTTGCTGGCAGAGACTTATTGGTGAGGTGTACTCTTGCATTGTCCTGCATGAAGTAGTAACAAAGATTGTTAGTTCTCTGAAAAGGGCTACAGTGTACCGTGCACATCAGAGATTATAGCGTGAAGGAAAAAGATCTGTCCAGTAATTCCCACTGTACTAATTACTCAGCACTCTCCTGTTTGCGCACAATACAGAATCTCTTAGCGCAACTGACGGGGATTTTCAGAACTCCAGCGTCGACTGTTCTGAGAATTCAAGTAACCCTATCGATACAGCCATGGTTCATGAGAAGAAAGAAAAAGCATTTCAACTCGGACCTCTGCATCTTGTGCAGACTACACTATGCAGTTCAGTCGACGTGTAGCAGCAGTATCCCCAGCAACAGTATTCATTTCACAGGCATACCACGACAGGAAGACAATTTTATGTATATTATGGGTGAGCAAAACAAAACAGGTCCGGAAAATATTTCACGCACCATAAAATAGGCAGTGAAACGTGGACTGTGTCAAAACCGGAACGGAAGAGAATCAAAGCATCTGAGATGTGGTGATACAGAAGAATGTTGAAAATGAGACTGGTCGATAAGGTAAGGAATAAGGAGGTTCTCCCGAGAGTGGGCGAGGAAAGGAGTATATGGAAAACACCAAGAAGTAGAAGGAACAGGATGGTAGGAGATTCGTTAAGACCTCGCGGAATAACTTCCATGGTGATAGAGGGAGTTGTAAGGGTAAAAACTGTAGAAGAAGACAGAGTTTGGAATACATCCAGCATATAATTGGGGACGTAGGTTGCAATAGATGCTACTCTGACATGAAGAGGTTGGCACAGGAAACAAATTCATGGCGGGCTGCATCAAACCGGTCAAAAAATAGTAGGCAATACAACTTACATAATCCGTCCCAGGGTGGGTGATGTTAAATCCGATTGCTAACATTAAGGTGAATGAAATATTTTCCAGGCCAGTTTTATTACACCGACGCTGCATAATTTACTTTGAAATACCTCTGTTTATGCACCAATATGCCTCCTGTAAGTGTCGTGTGGAAATGTTTCAATCATTCTCTTGTCTATCAAGAATTTAATTCTTTTGCTATTATTCTCCGATACATTTAAATCGTTTTTGTTAAAGATTAAAATGATATGCTAATAATATAATGTGTATCGTTAAAGAAAATTTGAATTGGTGAACATTTTGGTAACATCTGAGAGAGAGTTGCACAAGTTAGGGCAAAGATTGTTGAGCAGGGATACGAACAGTCGGTGGTCGATAGTGTGAGTGGTCCTCAGTGTTCCGTAATGGCTGTGCTCTGCGAAAAAAATTTGAATCGCTAAAAGTTAAAATGGCGGTATGTTGAGAGGATAGAGGGAGCCATTTAATTCCGTGGAGTATTAGACACAAAATGACCTGCTAGTGTAGAGTAACGCGCTAGCTCGCGAAACAGCAAGGTGAGCCGCACCCAGATCGAATACGCCTGGTGGGTTAACGACCGTGACTTGCGCATCAGGCACCATGGGTATGGTTTTTAGGTTTCCCATGCTCGTTGACAAATGCATGGACTGTTCGCCAACTTCTGATTCAGAGAATACGATGGACGAAAAGTTAAAGTACGATCGCAAACAAAACAAAGTTTATGCTATTCCAAGACGGGCAGTGTACATGACTTACCTCCATCAGATAAACTGAGGACTGTGGTGACAAGAATGGCATTCGGTAGGAAAAGTAAATAAAGTAAAACTGCCAAATTCTAAGTACAGCAAAGTCCGGACGGGGTGTACGCTAACGAAAAGAAGAATTGCACCAGAAGCACTGTGAGACTAAGAACAATGCCAGTCCGCCACCAAAATTACTGAAACTTCTTGGACAATGTGTATGTCCACTAATATAAACTTTGTAATTTGCAGCCGTCGACATTTCTTGAGCAATTTTAACTTTAAATTAAACTGTTGTGAGTGATTTCAAAGTTTTAATTGTTATTTTAATCCATCATGATAAAATTACATCTGGGAAGAGATATTAAAACAGTGATTAAAAGAATCAACTGTTGGGTGTCCAGTTAGACTATGGTCGACATTTCTTACTAGAAAAGGTTTTTATACCAGTAAAACCCGACGGCTGCGCACCAAGGTCCTAAACTGTCTCTTCACGAATGCAGAAAACTTCTGAAATTTACTTAATATTTGTGGTAGTTCAGTCAATCACCTCTTTTTATGCAGAATAATTGACTTATTTCTACGACTCGACTGTTCTCATTGCATCAGTCTCTTCAGTAGTTAACAATAGTTCAGTGCTGCTGCCTCGTAGAACGACTCCTAAGCTGATTGTGCGGTTAATGACCAGCAAATTCGTATAGTGTCATGAGAAATCTGAATAATGGATGCAGTATTCATTGTGAATTGAAACCTCTTCTGAATGATAACTGGACTGAGAAATGATTAAATGATACTGCAAATACTGTATCTGAGTTTAAGGTCGGTATGGAATAACTAATGAAACAATTTGCGTATGTTCGCACATTCTAATCATTCTCTAGAAAGGTACAGTGTTTGGATTTGGGGAAATTCTGCACTGTATAAGCAATGTCAATATATTTCCTAGAATAATAGTGAAACTATATCAGCATCACACAAGCCATCATCATCCATCATCCGGCATCAACTGTATGTGAGTTGCGAGACTTCCACCCCAAATCCTTTTCTGCGAAGAGCATTCTGGTTCGAATGCTTGTGGAACACGACGTAAACGCACCATAAAGAGAAATCACCTCAGTCCACAAGTCTGGGAGGAATCTGCAGAAGATCACAAATATTGGCGCCATAATATCACTACATATGCCGCTGATTTTGAAGAGTAACGTCACAGACATGAGGACGTCAACAAATATAGAAGCTACTCCAAGCTGATCCACATCTTCCTCCAAATACGGACAACGTTACTTTCATGTCACATTTGTTCTATGTATTCTTTTAAGACACATCCATAATTCGAAGGACATGTGTATAACAGGAAACGAGTCATGACTGACAACGTTCATATACTGCACTAGGCACAGGGTGTTCCAAGTAAAACCCGTACGCTTCACGGACCTGTTAACCATTTCTAGTCGAGTTGCTTGAGTAGTGCCTGTATGCCCATGGCCACCACTTCCAGTATCTCTTATAAACAGGTAAGTACACGTTTTTTAACGTTACTATCATCTCTTCCTTTTTAGTTAGTTCATTGTTATTTGGAGCTCAAGCGTTAGGCATAGAGGAAGGGGTACAAATATGGAATAGGGGTAGTAATATGAAATAGAATGGTTTCTCGCCTTGTAAGTGCTGTACTCTGGTGAGCTACTTGAAAACTTCGTTCAGCAACTGCAGACTGCATTGGGATGCATTCATATAGCAGTTGGCAGCCACTGCGAATGAGTGAAGCTATTTTAACGGATTCGCAAGGAGGAATAATTCCAGGTTGGTGATTTTCAGTTCCATCCTTGCCATAATACGTAAATTATTAATAAATTTTCTAAACAGACGTTTAGCTAATTAAGCCGTAAGTAACGTGTTTGTTCCTTATTTAAATTTAATTTTCGATTTTATTTGCGTTTCTGAATTTCAAGAAGACTGTGTCACTAACATGGAATTCTAGACTATTATTCCGTATGTGTACCGTACTTTCGCAATCAGTTTCATATATAGGTTTTGCTTCAGAAATGACTTCACCAGCTCGAAAGCAAATGGGGAGTCTGCTATGCAAGCAGAAATTAAAAAGGCTAGAGAAAAGAATAAGGGCTACTTGAACGCAGCAAAAACTTTCCAAACTCCAAGAGCCACTCTATCTATTCTAATAAAATCAGATTTACCAGCTGATTTAGCCACAAAGACCGAGCTTGGGCAAAAAACTGTTATATCTAACGAACAAGAGCAACAGCTGATTGAATACAGTTTGACAGTGGGAACTAAATTTTTTGGACTTACCCGAAAGGAACACTAACACATGGAATTTCAGTTTGTCAAAGCCAACAATGCCCAGAATTCGTTTTTGGGTGAAGAGGCTAGAAGAGGGTGGTTACGCCTTTTCATGAAGCGGTGAAAAACGGATATTTCGATACCAAAACTCACAGCATCTCATTTAATATGGTTCAAATGGCTCTGAGCACTATGGGACTTAACTTCTGTGGTCATCAGTCCCCTAGAACTTAGAACTACTTAAACCTAACTAACCTAAGGACATCACACACATCCACGCCCGAGGCAGGATTCGAACCTGCGACCGTAGCAGTCGCGCGGTTCCGGACTGAGCGCCTGAACCGCTAGACCACCGCGGCCGGCTCATTTAATAGATCTCGGTGTTTCACAAGAGAAAATATGACAATTCTGAATAACTGAAAACGGTGTATTTCGTATTTTTCTATTGTCTTATTATGTTTATAGTGTTTCCTTTGACAATGAATTATTAGATTCTCCATTATTTGTTTTAACTTTAACAAACTCGAAATGAATCGACTATTCCCTAATTGGACCTCAAAATCTAAAGAGCCAAAACTGTTAAACTTTGTGTTAAACCCAATTTAGAAATGTTCCGAAAGTCGTATGTATTCGAAAATATAGTAAATATTAAAGTGCATCCCACAATATGACCGAGCGAGGTGGCGCAGTGGTTAGACACTGGACTCGCATTCGGGAGGACGACGGTTCAATCCCGCGTCCGGCCATCCTGATTTAGGTTTTCCGTGATTTCCCTAAATCCCTCTAGGCAAATGCCGGGATGGTTCCTCTGAAAGGGCACGGCCGATTTCCTTCCCCATCCTTCCCTAATCCGATGAGACCGATGACCACGCTGTCTGGTCTCCTTCCCCAAACCAACCAACCAGCCAACCAACCACAATATGAGCTACAAATATTTTGTTTGCTTAATATGAAAAACTGAGAAGTTTGTGATCGGAAAACAAAGTGGTGTTCCATATTTTTACCACTTCCTCTACCAATTTTATATGGTACACGCTGCAGTACAACCAAGCATCTTCCTTCTGATAAGCATATGGCGGACCCCGTGAAAACGTAGAGTCATCAAGTCACTTCCTGAGATAAGCTCAGAAGGTGGAGCTGGAACAAAGCTTATTTCAGTCAATGTTTACCTGAATTGTTTGCTTTTAGCATGCTTTGACGCAAAAAATTTTTGGACTGTCGAAAATGACTGGAGTCGAATATGGTACAGCTAGTAAAAACTGACTCGTCTTTGGCTTCATGTTCTACTCCGGCAATGACCTATAAATTATCACAAATAATTAAGTTTTCTCTGCAGTTGAGAGCCATCGCAACATGAACGAAATGTGTGAGGAGTCTTAGAGAGCTGAACACAGCACTGATGGAACTAGTGATTCACCTTTCGAGGTTATGTTCTGTTGCAAAGTCTAGTTATCGTATTACATTACATGCCCATGACAGGTGTGTCTGAATTAACATACATTTGCCACATGTCGGGCAATATGTAAAAATCTTAAATGTTGCATCGATTGCTTAGTGGTGCACACACTCTCGGTAACTAATTTTGTCTTCGTAAATCTATTTGGTGTAACAACCATATTCACATTCCTGTCGGTAAATTTATTTGATGTAACAACCAAATTTACATTCCTGTCGTTGAATTTCATTGATTATGCAACCATATTTATATTCCTGTCGTTGCTTTATGTAAATCGTAACGTATCGTTTAATGTTGGTACACCAAACAATTAACATGTCAAGTATGGATCAAAATAGGAGATGGTGAGCCAGTGTTAAATGTATCTGTGGAAGACGTCAGTAACGTTGGTCGTCCGCTATGTAGCGGTGCGTTAAAGTCAATGGTGAGTAATTCAGCAGGTAACCGAGATTAAAGGATGGAAAACTTTGTGAAGTAGGACTACTTTCCTCTTACTGAGGTGCTAAATGCTAAAGTGTGAAGACATGTCTGTGAAGCTGTTACATGGAAATAGCCGCAAGGTAATTTTATGTGAATGACAGCGACGAGCGGAAATTATCATCAACTCGCCTTTACAGCCACGTGCAGAAATACACAGTGGACCAGTAATAGCTCGAATCCGCAAAAGTTACTTGGTGCGAAGAACGAAGAAGATGCTGCCATTTACTGCCTAACGTTTTCATCTCGCAAGCTATGTGTTCTATGAGCCTGGTGATGACTGGGTGTTGTGTGATGTCCTTAGGTTAGGTTTAAGTAGTTCTAAGTTCTAGGGGATTGATGACCATTGCTGGTAAGTCCCATAGTGCTCAGAGCCATCTGTTCTATGATTTAGTATTTTGCTGTGTGTTGTACAGTGATCTGCAATGCACCTGCTGCGGAAAAGTACATTGTAAGGTAAGTATATTCATTTTGTAGAGCGGGATTTTAACAACTGACTTTAAAGAATCTGTTATGAAACTCAGTATATTGTAAGGTACTTAATTTTCTCATGAATTCATTAACTTCCAGCGCCTATTTCACGGTAACCTTCTCCTCTGAGTGGTAATTCGCACGAACGTTAACCTTGAGAAAGCTGTCCTTTCATTGCAAGTACAAATTTAAGCATAAGCAAAGTCATGAATCAAATCACTGTGTGCAGTGACGTCCAGAGTCAGGTGGTGAGCAAAGAGCAGGTAACAATGTGCAGTCTTCAGACATGTAAGTGCTCTTCAAGCCGAAAGTGGCTATTTGCATTCACAGTGTCTTAGTTGAACAATTTTAAACAGAAGACTCAGTTAATAGAGTTGCTTCTAATTCAAGAAAGTTATATCTGGTGATACCTTTTGTAAACGAAACTTAATTCGTTTCACAAACTTTTTACCAGCTAACGAACTACACCGTACAAAGCAGTATTCGTCTGCACACAAGATAATACTTGTTGGTACTGCAAACACTTGTAGACTCAGCAAGGCGGTAGTGCTGCGCGAGGGGGCTAAGGGTGGTAGTGGGGGAAGAGGGGGCACTTGCCAACGTCCCCCCCCCCCCCCCCCGCTCCCCTGGAAACTACATTATAGAATTCTCACACATTTCTAGAAGTGACTGTCTGTGACTCCCTCTTCTTTTTCTTTTCTGAGTCATCAGTCTTCTGTGACCCTACCAAGCCCAACAGTTATCACTGCCGAGTGGAACAGGAAACACTATGACTTTAGCAAGTACTACATAATTCGGTTATGCTTGGATGTCACGTTGTTCACAGGAAATTATACCGGTTTTTTGACGCGTTGCTATTTTGCAGATATGGCGGATGTAATTTCTGGAACAGCGTTCCCAGTCTTTTTCCATAGCGACATCTATATCTACATGACTGCCGGCCGGAGTGGCCTAGCGGTTCTAGGCGCTTAAGTCTGGAACCGCGCGACTGTTACGGTCGCAGGTTCGAATCCTGCCTCGGGCATGGATGTGTGTGATGTCCTTAGATTAGTTAGGTTTAAGTAGTTCTAAGTTATAGGGGACTGATGACCACAGCAGTTAAGTCCCATAGTGCTCAAAGCTATTTGAACCATCTACATGATTACTCTGCAATTCACGACCAAGTGCGTGACGGACAGTTTCATGAGTCACAACTGCCCGAAACCAGTCCCCAGTTTTAATAACGACAATCCGTCCGCTACTGAATGCTTCATTACGACAGTAGGTTACTATTTGACTGCGGACAAAGAACACCCACAAAGGGTCGCTGAGACTGCATTCAGTACCACGTGGCAGAGCGGTTGTACTAAACTTTAAAGAACACGTTTATGCTATATAGTAAGTGCCTATACTTCACATATAGACCCAAATGCATGAGTCGGAAACTAAAAATATCAACAGCGCAAAAAAAAGGTGAAGACATCCATTCCAAAGGTTAGAATCTTCTCAAGCTACACTGGATGCAACACAGGCAAACATGCAGTCATATAGTTATGAATTCTACAGTTCAATTGACATAACTGACAATAATTGGAGAGGAGGACCAGTTTGTGCTAAGAATTAATTCTACTGACCAATTTTATTGTTGTTTTAGAAGGTTTCCCACATTTATCTCGTCTAATGCTGGTCATGGGATACTTTTTATGCAAGAACGTAGATTTCAATACACATTTTGTTCATTTTTTGGGCTCTGTACCTCAGTCGGTAAAACCAAGATCACTTGTACGATTACTCTGTTGTCCGTCTGTCTGTTAAGACCCCTTTTTATCAGGAGCGGGTAAAGGTATTAAACAGAAAGTTATGTGACGTGCTAAGGTCTACGGTCCACTGGCGCTGTGAAAAAGTTATGCTTCTAAGTCAACGCAATCAAAAGATACGGCCATTTATGTCATATATTTTGGTACTCGAAAATTTGCTCATAAAAGCCTACAAGGTACTTTCTGTTGACCTGAGATCACAAAATTTGGCAAAGTTTCACAGTACAAGTAAAGGAAAAAAATTCGAAGATTGTTAGTTTGTAATTACATCACGTGAAAAGTACTTTTTTGCCATTTGTTGTCCATGTGTCTGTCTGTTCCGACTCATTTTTCTCCGAGTAGAGTCTCAAGTTGAAATTTATGTCAAATACTAAGGTCTACAGTTTCTTGGCGGTGTAAAAAATTTAAGTTGAGAAGCCTGTGCCTTCGAAATATGCGCTCATGTATGTCACATATTTATATACTCGCATATTCATCATAGCCTGTAGATGCACTATCTATATTTACACGCCTGTCCTGGTGGTCCAGCGGTAAAGCGCATGTCTGGAAATGGAAAGAAGTTTGAAAACAACCAGTAAACAGTGGTACTCGAAGTATGAAAACGAACAGAAAACAATGCCGTGCGAAAAAGTGTGCAGTGTAAAACATAAAAAAATGCATATTGCTGCAGAGAAACTAAAAACTAAACCACAATTATCAGTGTCTAAAGAAGAAAAACATCAACGATGTGCTAGTAGACGGCATTTCCTGACCTAGGCGAGAAATTAAGCGGAATTCACCACCACTGTTGCTGCTTTACCTCAATAAAGGGAAACGCTTCCTGTGGAAAAAAAAACACGCACTTTTTGTAGTTGCAACGACATAATGTAAATACCCTGAAGAATTTTATAGCAGACATAAACGTTGAATAAGCGTTTATAAATATTATTTCTTATTTCCACACTTGGAGGAGTATTAATCAATGGCTTCTTTGGTGGTTACATTTGGTGATATTCTGACGTATTTCCTCAGTTCATCAGAAATACTTTTCTATTTTAGATTTCCAGTTTTCAGTTTACACTTATTTTCGGGATTAACTTTGTAACTCTTTAGATACTAATCATACGAGGATTAATATTCTGGATGGTCAAATAAAAATCAGGACCACATTTACAAAATGGTTCAAATGGCTCTGAGCACTATGGGACTTAACTTCTGAGGTCATCAGTCCCCTAGAACTTACAACTAATTAAACCTAACTAACCTAAGGACATCACACACATCCATGCCCCAGGCAGGATTCGAACTTGCGGCCGTAGCGGTCGCGCGGTTCCAGACTGTAGCCCCTTGAGCCGCTCGGCCACTCCGGCCGTCACCATATTTACACCGATAAAATAAACATTACACACAAAAATGACGTATGATTGTTTCTAAAAGTTATTTACCTTAAAATTTAAGTACTTAGATTAAAGGAGACCACTCATCGAAAAGGAGATGTGCTGAGTTGTCGACAGGCACACACATACACGCACACACACACACACACACACACACACACACACACATACACACACCCACACACACAAAGAAAAAAGAGAAAAGCTGCTACCTCTCGAAGTGTGTGTCAGTGTGTGTGTATTTGTATATTTTACTTTAGCTCATCAACGAATAGCTCCGAAAGCCAGCAAGTTTCATTTGTTTTGTGTGTGCCTATTGAAAACTCAGCTCTTCTGCTTTTCGGTGAGTGGTCTTCCTTAATCCAAAATTATTTACTTCCTACAACATTTCTACTTTAAAATTTAGTTCTCGAGGCACGATACGTTCCCAACACGATACGTTCCCAAATTCAATCACTCTGCGTGGACCAGTGCCATTTTACAATATTGCATTGAAATATTTCATATAAGATTTATATGTAACATCGTTTCATTTTAAGTATGCTGTATGTGCATTTGACAGAAGAAAAGTGTGTGTGTGTGTGTGTAACAGTGATTTTGCAGCACTGTCACAGAGCGTCCACCTAAAAAAGACAAGTTATATGTACATGCTATCAAGAGAAGAGAACGATCCCTCACCTTTTTCGTATAACAGCGATAAACTTCTTCTATCAGACAAGTATTAATTTCGTACCTTGGTGGTGTTTCGTCAATGTTTTTTGTAGAGTGTTTTGCAATCTGCGATTCACTAAGCACCATTAAGATTTGTTTGTTGAAGGAAAACCACAGATACACTGCAAGTGTAAGTATATCTTTCAAAATTTCGAGCATAGCCGTTTCGATTACCAAACCTGCTTCTATGACGATGGTTATCTTACTTTGTTACAGTTTCGAGACATCGAAAGGTGAACCAAAGTATCTTATCTTTGTATGTCCATCTTTGCAGAGATGGTTGTGGGACCTCGGCTGTTCAGTACAGAATGTCAAATCAAACAACTTTTAGCCGTCTAATTTCCTAACTGTTACTTTATTGGACTTCCAGTTTCGGCGATATATTACACCATCTTCAGGCCTCCTGACTGACGTGTAGGAAGATTCCAACCTCGGTTCTTGTCAAACAAGGGGCCAGCATTCAAAGACTGGTATTTATTGATTTTTGATGCAGCAAACACTTCAAACTATATCTTAAGAAACTGAGAGGTCGTCCACATCTGTCTGACAAAATACACTTTCACAGTCATCCCAACGGCCAAGCCCGAATCGTCCCTAGGAAGATTCCTTAGTTTGAGTAGGAGAATTAATCCGTTGACGTTATGCATTAATCTCTCGAAGGATGGGGTCCTCTCCAGGTCAACGTCTGCTATGGTAGTGCTTGTAGCATGTTCAGGGTCGGAAAGATAGGGGCGACACGATCGGCAAGTTGGCTGTAGCAGCGTACGCGACGGTCAGGCACAGTGTCTGTGTAAGTTAGCGCCGCTGGTCGGGAAAGTGTAGATGGGGGTGGGGGATTGGGGAGAGGTGGTCGGCAAACTTTGCACTCGTGCCGGCCGGGAGTGGTCCCAGCGCCAAAGGCCCCCTGACGGCGTCGCCGGCGCTTTCAGCTGGCGACACAAAGGGCGCTTAGGGCCCACTGTCGACGACCGCAGGCGCTGGTCGAGTTTTCACGGCGCTTTCAGCGAGGCGCTGAAAAGGTCAATCTTAAAAGCGTGCCCGCGAAATGTCTCCGATCTTGTTACGTGCTCCCTCTACTTGCCTGCACCAGTGCGTTACCCTGTAATTACTCTGCTTCACAAGGAAAGGGGACATGGAAAAAAAAGTAGCGACCTATCAGCTATCTCTCCATACCTACTAGAAATTATGGACGACATCTTAGGAATTACGTAACATCTCAGGCATGTAAGAGATCGGGCTGCGTTTAGAGCTGTACCTTGCAAATTCATTTATGTTAAAAGACAGGCTGAAGAGAGAAAGTCAAATCTAGGTTTATACCCATCTGCAGATATACAGGGTGTTTCAGAATGACGTTTTAAAAATTTTGAAACAGGTTTCTTACACTAAAATTAGAAAAAAATGACCAATAAACATGGGTTCTAAAATTTTTATCTTGAGAACTATGAAAACTTGTTCATCCTCGATACTTATGCGCAAGTTCTTTGCTGTCCATATTTTGGGTGGAGGTAGTATGGATCAAAATAAAAAAAAAATCCCAGTAAACATTGGCTCCAAAGTGGATACTTACAGCTATGAGCACTTGATCATCCTCGCTAGTGTGAAATACATGTCTTCTACTGAACGAGTGCTCATAGGTCTTAAGGTTTGTATTTTGGACGGTTACTGGACTCTTCTTCTTGTTCTGGTGTAAGTAACTTATCCCCAATTCTTTAAAACGTCATTCTGAAACATCCTGTAGAGAAATCTTTCGAGCCGGCCGGAGTGGCCGAGTGGTTCTAGGCGCTTCAGTCTGAAACTGCGCGACCGCTAAGGTCGCAGGTTCGAATCCTGCCTAGGGCATGGGTGTGTCCTTAGGTTAGTTAGGCTTAAGTAGTTCTAAGTTCTAGGGGACTGATGACCTCAGATGTTAAGTCCCATAGTGCTCAGACCCATTTGAACCATTTCTGAAATCTTTCGACAATGATGACATGAAATTGTGGATGTTGCTGGGGTAACATGCAGAGAGCGAAAATTTGTCTACAACTTTTTCAGAAACCATGCTGCATAGTCTGACACGCAAGGGTGGCAGTAGTTGAGAAGGGAATCAGACAGGGTTATAACCTATCTCACATGTTACTCAACATGCATATTGAGCAAGCGGTGAAAGAAACCGAGGAGGACTTTCGAAAAGAAAAGAAAGTTGAAGGAGAAGAAATAAAAACTTTGTGGTTTCCCGACGGTGTTTTAGTTCCGTACTTGGAAGAGGAGGTGAGTCAGATGGATAACGTCTTGAAAAGAAGGTAGAACACGAACAAAAGTAAAACAAGGGTAATGAAATATAATGGAATTAAATCAGATGATGCTGATAGAACTAGTTTAGGAAATGAGACAAAGTGATTGATAAGTTTAGCTATTTGGGTAGAAAAATAAGTTACGATAGATAAAGTAGAAAGGACATAAAAGACTGCCAATAGCAAGAATAGCGTTTCTGAAAACGAATTTTGTTAACATGTAATTTGTAAAGAAGCTCTTTCTGAAGGTTTTTCTCTGGAGTATAGCCTTGTACGGGAGTGAAAGAAGAAAATAGAGGCTTACGAAATGTAATCATAGAGAAGAGTGCTGAAAATTAGATGGGTAGATCGAATAACTAATGAGGACGTACTGAGTCGAATAGGGGAATAAAGAAATTTGTGGCCTAAGTTGACTGAAACCAAAGCTCAGTTGATAGGACACATCCTGAGACATTAAGGAATCGAATGAAGAAAGTGTGTGTGTGTGGAGGGGTGGGGGGGAGCCAGGAGGGGGCTAAAAATCGTGGAGAGAAGACGAAAAGGCAGGTTACAGTTACGGTTCAAATGACTATAGATTGCTGTAGTTATGATGAGATGAACTTGGACAGAAAAGACTAATGTTGAGAGCTGCATCACACCTGTTTTCGGGCTGAAGACCACAACATCAACATAGCACATTGGTCTACATGCAAGTCGATAAGGAAATCATGTATATAATTTCTGTCTGTTGCGAGGAATGGCTGCTTTAAATAGAGTGATCCATATGAAAAACAGCTGCACAGCTATTTAGTCAGACCTAGATTAGATTTTAAAGTGGCATCAAATTGGCAACTAGGTCGCAATGCTTGGGAGCGTCAAACAGTTCTCTTCACAAAACGCAGAGAGGAGGCGTCCTGTGACTACAACTTCGAGTAGTCAATTAATACAAATTCCTCAACGTCTTGTTGAGGCCCAGTCGTAGGTTCCATTCATTTTTAGGATGCTGCATTAAGATGATGTTAGTCTACAAGTCCTGAGAAATAGCACGAAAATTTTGCTAATGACTTGGACGGGTTAGTACTGTAACCGATACAATCAGATATGAGAATACTCATGTGTAGCCGAAATCGGTTATTTTAAAAATGAGAACAGTCTATACGGACTACAATATGTGTTTAACTAGTGATGCACATAAATTTAGCTTTTTAACTAGAAATGCTAACAGTCTCATAACTGTTCGTCTATGGAATAGAAGATGCTGTCCGGGAGAAACGATTTTAAGTTATATTTAAAATTCTATTTGTTGCCCGTGACACATTTTACATTATTGTACAAATGTTGAGGTTTGTATGTAACGCAAGGAAACGGTACAATGTCGTCAGCAAAAGATGATGTCAGCTCTATATCTACACCAATACTTCGGAAGCTACGTTAGGGTGTGTGATGGAGGGTGCTTGTGTACCACTGTCCCTTGCCCATGTTTCTTGCAATAGTTTCGAAGCTGGTAAGGAAGAGCGATTGCTGGTACTCCTACATGTGGGCTCGAATCACTCTAATTTTGCCTCCACGTATTTTTTTTTCGTGAGTTATACGAAGGAAGAACCAATGTGTTGGCTGCCACCCTTATAGGAATCTATGGTCTTGGAATGTTAACATTTAACGTGGCATTGATGAAAAACGCTTCTGTTGTACTGCCTGGAGTTGAATGAGCACCACCGTGACACTTTCGCCCTTTCTGTGAGCATATGAACACGTCAAGAAACGCGCTGCTCTTCTATGGATCTTTTTAGTTTCCTCTATCAACCCTTTCTGCTAGGGATGCCCAGTTGACGAGCAATATTCAGGTATTTGTCGAAGGATGATTCTGTATGTTACTTTCTCCGTGAGGATCATTCCAGTAAAGCTGAGTTTGGCTTCTATCTTTTCCAAACTTAGTCTTACGTGATTACTCTTTAAATGGTTCAAATGGCTCTGAGCACTATGGGACTCAACTGCTAAGGTCATTAGTCCCCTAGAACTTAGAACTAGTTAAACCTAACTAACCTAAGGACATCACACACATCCATGCCCGAGGCAGGATTCGAACCTGCGACCGTAGCGGTCTCGCGGTTCCAGACTGCAGCGCCAGAACCGCGCGGCCACTTCGGCCGGCTTTACTCTTTAAATCACTTGGCGCGCATATTACCAGATATTTTATGGATGCGCTTCCTGTGATCGTGCTATCATACAATAACAATCATTTCGGAATATTTATGCATTTATTTTCTCATTTACTTCGCCTGGCGAAACACGCCATTCTTTCCATTTGTTTGAGAGTCAACTGCCAGCCCTTGTATCAAGAGTCTATTCTCTGCGGGTCTACAATTTTCTAGCGTCGTGAATTCTCGGTACACAACAACCTCATCTGTGAACAGCCTCATGGAGTTGTAATTGTAACAACAAGAAAGCGACCATATTACAGAAAAATAGGAGTACTATACAACTGCTGTATCGATCACTAAATAAGAAGGAACCAGGTGATAAATGGAAGCCGAGTCCGCCATGACAGCTTTGTGTATTACATACTGTCAAATGGTTCAAATGGCTCTGAGCACTATGGGACTTAACATCTGAGGTCATCAGTCACCTAGAACTTAGAACTACTTAAACCTCACTAGCCTAAGGACATCACACACACCCATGCCCGAGGCAGGATTCGAACCTGCGACCGCAGCAGTCGCGCGGTTCCGGACTGAGCGCCTGGAGCCGCTAGACCACCGCGGCCGGCGCAATCATCGTTAACGGTAATAATGGCAGCACATCCCATGGGAATACCAGAAGTTACTTATACGTCCGAAGTTTTCACTCGGTTAAGAATGACGTGCCGTGTTCCATTTGCCATGGACTCTTCATCCCTTGGATATCTACCGGACGCTCGTATTCTTTGGCTTTTCTCAGAGAAACAGATTATTTACACCTTTTGCGTTAGAGTCGAGCTAGCAACAGGAAAGGAAGAGGACTAGGGACGTCGAAATATCGTATAATGCCGATGATAACACGGATATAAACGCAAAAACTTGTAAACCAAACGGAAGGTGATCCAGGCATTACAGATTAACAGGTGTTCCTTCTATTTTACATTTTATTGGTCCAAGGATCTCTTACAGTGATGATCACAATAGTAGTTGTGATTCGGAATTTCAATGTGCGATTCTCAGGATCGTGATGTGGTGTAGAGGAAACTCTATTGTCATTGTATACATTGTTCGTAAAACAAAGGGGTACATGTTTCTATCATGGTACCTATTCCCACATTGGTGGAAATTAGAAGAAATGTTTCTGTATTGATTTCTCCTGTAACCTGTAGATTTCAGATATGGGCCAACCTGTTGTCTCATTGCCATTTTCTGTTACTTAGAAGTAGACACTGTAGACAATGCAACATGTTGTTACCACGCATCGTGGTACATTCTTCAGCCCGTCTTTGTAGTGAACCACGCACTCTTTCAGATGTACCTAGCTCCATTTGGACTGCGTCACATGCGTTGGTGACACGCTCCTGTAATGTCTGGACACTATAAATTGGGTTGGCATACAACAACGCCTTCTAATGTTTCCATAGCTAGAAATTCATCGCAATCAAGTCCGGTGCACCCGGCGGTCACGCAATCAGACGTCCTCGCCAAATCCAAGGCCATCAAACACGGCGGAGAGATACTGGCGCGAGATCCGTAGAAAATGGAATGGTGCTCCGTGATGCATAAGCCACAGTCGTTGTATTCCAGTCAAAGTAACATTCTCCAGTTGATTTATTGTCCAGAATATGGAGCATGTTTTGCAACTGTAGTACTGATTTTGAATAAAATTCCAGCAGCAGTTGCACTTTTTGTTTTATTTTTAAAAACCGCGATCGGTTTCGACCCGAATGCCTCCGTCCCTCCGGGACCACTGCTCAGGCTGTCTGCGGTTTTTGAAATAAAACTTGCAGCTGGTGCTGGAATTTTATTAAAAATTCTCCAACAGCGTTGGAAATTCATCGCACAGAAATCGGTGACGCACAGCACCTATTAAACTGTATGCTAAAGTGTATGGCGCCATGAGTACGTCACCGACAGTACATGCCCATACATTGATCCTGATGCCTCACCTCCACAATTACTCGAAGATTTGCATCTGCCCACACGAGAGTATTGTGATAATTTACTCCATCTCTTGTGAATTCTGCCTCATTTGCAAATAAAATGCAGACGAATCTTCAACGGCCTACATCCCAGTAGGTACTAGTTCCCGGACATATCATTATTGGGTATTTTCTTCCAAGTATGGTCAATACAGCGTCCTCTGGGAATTTGTGCGTCACTTTTTTAGGAAGCACTGTGTATTCCTGAATATATCGCAACTGTGTATTCCTGAATATATCGCAACCTTAATATATCCTGAATATATCGCAACCTTAATATATATATATTTTACGGCGTATACAACACAACGCTGAATGAACCATCACAATCGGAAACGGACCATCATTGGGTCTCCTGGTACTTACATCGCGTGACATGGCGTGAAAAAGAATACGCGCTTTTCCGTCATGATCGGCGTCGTGAAGTTCGCGACTTTAGTTACCATCCACCCAGTGTGCTAAGAAAGCCGTGCTACATACACTACTGGCCATTAAAATTCATACACCACGAAGATTACGTGCTACAAACGCAAAATTTAACCGACAGGAAGAAGATGCTGTGATATGCAAATGATTAGCTTTTTAGAGCATTCACACAAGGTTGGTGCCGGTGGTGACACCTACAACGTGCTGACATGAGGAAAGTTTCCAACCGATTTCTCATACACAAACAGCAGTCGACCGGCGTTGCCTGGTGAAATGTTGTTGTGATGCCTCGTGTGAAGAGGAGAAATGCGTATCATCACGTTTCCGATTTTGATAAAGGTCGGATTGTAGCCTATCGCGATTGCGGTTTATCGTATTGCGACATTGCTGCTCGCGTTAGTCGAGATCCAATGACTGTTAGCAGAATATGGAATCGGTGGATTCAGGAGGGCACCACGGAACGCCGTGCTGGATCCCAACGGTCTTGAATCACTAGCAGTCGAGATGACAGGCATCTTATCCGCATGGCTGTAACGGATCTTGCAGCCACGTCTCCATCCCCGAGTCAACAGATTGGGACGTTTGCAAGACAACAACCATCTGCACGAGCGGTTCGACGACGTTTGCCGCAGCACGGACTATCAGCTCGGAGACCATGGCTGCGGTTACCCTTGACGCTGTAACACAGACAGGAGCGCCTGCGATGGTGTACTCAACGACGAACCTGGGTGCACGAATGGCAAAACGTAATTTTTTCGGATGAATCCAGGTTCTGTTTAGAGCATCATGATGGTCGCATCCGTGTTTGGCGACATCGTGGTGAACACACATTGGAAGCGTGTATTCTGGCGTATCACCCGGCGCGATGGTATGGGGTGCCATTGTTTACACGTCTCGGTCACCTCTTGTTCGCATTGACGGCACTTTGAACAGTGGACGTTACGTTTCAGATGTGTTACGACCCGTGGTTCTACCCTTCATTCTATCCCTGCGAAACCCTACATTTCAGCAGGATAATGCACGACCGCGTGTTGCAGGTCCTGTACGGCCCTTTCTGGATACAGAAAATGTTCGACTGCTGCCCTAGCCAACACATTCTCTAGATCTTTCACCAACTGAAAACGTCTGCTTAATGGTGGCCGAGCAACTGGCTCGTCACAATACGCCAGTCACTAATCTTGATGAACTGTGGTATCGTGTTGAAGCTGCATGGGCAGCTGTACCTGTACAGCCCTTCCAAGCCCTGTTTGACTCAATGCCCAGGCGTATCAAGGCCGATATTACGGTCAGAGGTGGTTGTCCTGGGTACTGATTTTTCAGGATCTATACACCCAAATTGCGTGAAAATGTAATCACATGTCAGTTCTAGTATAATATTTTTGTCCAATAAATGCCCGTTTGTCTTTTGCATTTCGTCTGGGTGTAGCAATTTTAATGGCCAGTAGTGTACTTTAAGCGGCTTGCACAGTGCGGACGTGGAGAAAGCTAGAGCGTAACAATGGACTTGATTTCCAGGCATCTGCTTGTGAGGTGCGAGGAGCCGGCAGCGCGCTTCTGCCCGTCTGCCGCCTAAAGGCGACGCCTCGAAGTGAAGTGGCGGGAGGAGCGGAGGCGCCGCTTAGCGTATGTAAATGGCGGCAGGGTTATCTGGAGAGGGGGCGGATCCTCTGTAATTCTGGCAGCGGGGAATTCCGCGGCGCGTCGGGGCTCGGCAGTTAAGTCGGAATGGAGCAAAGCGCGGAAGACTCCACCGACGGCGCAGTAGCTTTCGTCCACGACGAGCAGCCAAACACTGTTGTTCCTGGCGAAGCGGTCGGGACTGTCGCCGTACGGTCGATTCACACTAGAGTGTAATGGAACGGAACTGAAGGCAACGTTACCGTCAAACGAGGGCGTAGTCACTAGACGGAAGAGCAAAACTACATCACTTTGCTTAGCACAA
The DNA here is from genome assembly GCF_023864345.2 of Schistocerca serialis cubense. Lineage (NCBI taxonomy): Eukaryota > Metazoa > Arthropoda > Insecta > Orthoptera > Acrididae > Schistocerca > Schistocerca serialis. The sequence goes on along the minus strand of NC_064639.1, from coordinate 940,569,439 downwards.
TACAGTACAGTGAAAGTGAGGTAATGAGATACTATCCGTGATACAGAAAATCGGAGTACGACATAAGAATTAAGAAACTGTATTCGGCAACAATGACTGGAACACGATTTTTGAAATATTGAAGGTAGCAACAGTAAAATATAGAAAACCAGAGCGACTTTGTAACACAACAACACAGTGCCTAATAAATTTTCATCATAATTCTGTAACCATAATGTGTGAAGTAATTTCTGTCATACAGGGTGCGGCAGCGTTAATAGTAGGATATTAAAAACACGCCACCAGGCAGCAACTGTAATTTCTTCCTTTCTTTTTTTAGCCGAGCGGTCTAAGGCGCTGCAGTCATGGACTGTGCGGCTGGTTCCGGCGGAGGTTCGAGTCCTCCCTCGGGCATGGGTGTGTAAGCTTAGGGACTGCTAACCTTAGCAGTTATGTCCCATAAGATTTCCACACATTTGAACATTTTTTCTTTCTTTTGCTTGTGCCTTGTCCCGCAATGACGCAGAGTCGGCATGGTTAATCGGATTTTCAAGGTGAATTTAAGGGGTGGCCGGATGCCCTTCCTGCCGCCACCCCGTACCCCCCGGGACGGAATTAGTGTACCCCAACTGTCTGTGTCTAGTGGAATTCATGGAATAGTGCGAATGTGTTCAGATGTCTGCGAGCCGTGTAACTGAGGCGGGAAATGGGGACCAGCCCGGTATTTACCTAGCGGGATGTGGAAAACCGCCTAAAATCCACATCCAGGCTGGCCGGCACACCGGCCCCCGTCGTTAAGTCGCCGGGCGGATTCGTCCAGGAAGCAGCGGCTAACCTGGCGGGTTAGTACCTGTAATTTATTTATTACCTCTTATGTCAATTAATAGTTAAAGGTATGGTCCAAATGGCTCTGAGCACTATGGGACTTAACATCTGAGGTCATCAGTCCCCTAGAACTTAGAACTACTTAAACCTAACTAACCTGAGGACATCACACACATCCATGCCCGAGGCAGGATTCGAACCTGCGACCGTAGCAGTCGCGCGGTTCCAGACTGTAGCGCCTAGAACCACTCGGCTACCCCGGCCGGCTAGTAAATGGTATGCCATTTACTAATGTGTAAGTCATTGTCCATTGCGTGGATTACTTTTTGAATATGACTCCTGTCAAATTTTTTTTGTTTTTTTTGTTTGTTTTGGTTTTAGGGTGCAAAACTGCTATGGTCATTAGCGCCCGGCCCGTGACTTAGGAAACAGTAAAAAACGAAAATGGAAACCAGCAGCAATGGGAACGAAACTCAAAAAATTGAAGAAACTAAAAGCAGAAGGAAAGCTTAAAAATCCACTACAGAAAGAAGTTGGTTGTCCCCAAAAAAAGCTTCAAATGACTGACATCATCTCACTGGCACTAATAAACTCGAGAACGCGATCGGCCGAGCGCGTGTCATCTGCTAAAATGGACGATATATCAGGCGACAGCTGTAGACGGGCTCGTATCGGAGTAAAATAGGGGCACTCAATTAAAAGGTGTCTTACCGTCCACAGCTGAGGGCAGTGGGGACAGAGTGGGGGAGGATCACCGCTTAAAAGATGTTGATGGCTAAAAAGACAGTGCCCTATCCGAAGTCTAGTTAAAATTACCTCCTCCCGACGACGCGTTCGGGAGGAAGAGGTCCAAGCACAGGGAAGAGCTTTCACGTCCCGCAATTTATTATGGGGAAGTGTCGACCAATGTGCGTACCATAAAAGAACGACACGTCGACATAAAACGCTCCGTAGATCGGCGAAGGGAATCGATCGAATAGCTGGCCGAAGAAGAGAGACTGCAGCCTTGGCCGCTATATCGGCAGCCTCATTTCCACAGATACCAACGTGTCCTGGGAGCCAGAGGAACGCCACCCAGACACCCCCCAGGTGGAGCAAGCGCAGACAGTCCTGAATCCGGTGGACCAGAGGCTGGACAGGGTAGAGAGCTTGGAGACTGAGGAGAGAGCTGAGAGAATCTGAACAGATAACATACTGTATCCGCTGATGGCGGCGGATGTATTGGACAGCCTGGAGAACAGCGTAAAGCTCCGCAGTATACACCGAACACTGGTCGGGAATCCGAAATCGATTTGGGGTGTCACCAACAATATAGGCACTCCCTACACCTAACGATGTTTTCGAGCCATCAGTGTAAATAAATGTGGCTTCCTTCATTTGTGCACATAGAGAAGCAAATGCCCGACGATAAACAAGTGAAGGGGTACCATCCTTGAGAAATTGACAAAGGTCACGGAGCAGGCAGATCCGGGGACGGAGCCAAGGCAGTGCTGTACCCCAAGTTGTCAAGAAGGTTTTAGGAAGGCGGAAGGAAAGAGAATGGAGCAGTTGACGGAAGCGGACTCCCGGTGGTAGTAGGGAGGAAGGGCGGCCTGCATACCCTATATCCAAGGAGGCGTCGAAAAAAATGTCATGCGCTGGGTTAGCAGGCATGGAAGACAGATGGCTAGCGTAACGACTCAGAAGGACTGCTCGCCGATTGGACAGCGGAGGTTCAGCAGTCTCAGCATAAAAGCTTTCCACAGGGCTAGTGTAAAAAGCGCCAGACACTAAACGTAATCCACGGTGGTGGATAGAGTCGAGACGCCGAAGAATAGACGGCCGAGCAGAGCAGTAGACTATGCTTCCATAGACCAATTTCGAGCGCACTAAGGCGCGATAGAGGCGGAGAAGGACCACTCAGTCCGCTCCCCAGGAGGTACCATCCAGGACACGGAGGGTGTTGAGGGATCGCAGACAGCGAGCCGAAAGATGGGAAACGTGGGAGGACCAGCACAGTTTTCTATCAAACATAAGACCCAAGAATTTAGCGACGTCCGAAAACGGAAGGTTGACAGGCCCTAGATGTAAGGAGGCTGGAAGAAACTCCTTACGTCGCCAAAAATTAACACAAACGGTCTTACTGGGAGAAAAACGGAAGCCGGTTTCGATGCTCCAAGAGTGGAGGCGATCGAGACATCCTTGAAGACGTCGTTCAAGAAGGCTGGTCCGTTGAGAGCTGTAGTAGATCAAAAAATCGCCCACAAAGAGGGAGCCCGAGACATCAGGAAGGAGACAATTCATAATTGGATTTATGGCAATGGCAAACAGTACAACACTTAGCATGGAGCCCTTGGGTACCCCGATTTCTTAAGAGAAAGTACGGGAGAGAGTAGTGTTCACTCTGTAATGTGCGCTCTACCATAAATTCGCGAAGAAAAAAGGACAGGCGACCTCGAAAGCCCCAAGAGAACAGTGTGCGGAGGATGCCTGTCCTCCAACAGGTATCGTATGCTCTCTCCAGATCAAAAAATACTGCTACTGTTTGGCGTTTCCGGAGAAAATTGTTCATGATATAAGTGGAGAGAGCAACAAGATGGTCAACTGCAGAACGATGCCTTCGGAAACCGCATTGGGCAGGTGTTAAAAGACTGCGGGACTCCAGCCACCAAGCTAAACGGCAATTCACCATACGCTCCAAAACCTTACATACACTACTCGTGAGAGAAATGTGGCGATAGCTAGAGGGGAGATGTTTGTCCTTTCCAGGTTTCGGAACAGGAACAACGATAGCTTCCCGCCATCGTCTGGGAAAAGTACTGTCGGTCCAAATTCGATTATAAAGGCGAAGGAGGTAACGCAGACAATGGGTTGATAAATGCAGCAACATTTGGATGTGGATACCATCCGGTCCTGGGGCGGAGGAGCGAGAAGAAGAGAGAGCATGTAGGAGTTCCCGCATGGAGAAAACAGTATTATAGCTTTCGCGATTTTGAGAGGAGAAAGCAAGAGGTTGCACTTCCGCTGCACGTTTATTCGGGAGAAACGCTGGCGGGTAATTTGAAGAGCTCGAAATCGCAGCAAAGTGTTGACCCAATGAGTTAGAAACTGCGACGGGGTCCACTAACGTATCATGCGCGACAGTGAGCCCAGAGACCGGGGAAAAACTAGGCGCGCCAGATAACCGTCGAATCCGACTCCAAACTTCCGAGGAGGGAGTGATGTTGTTAAATGAGCTAGTAAAGAATTTCCAGCTTGCCTTCTTGCTATCGCGGATGACGCGACGGCATCGCGCACGGAACTGCTTATAGCGGATACAGGTGGCCAAAGTAGGATGGTGGCGGAAAACGCAAAGAGCACGTCGACGCTCACGTATTGCGTCACGGCATGCCTCGTTCCACCAAGGAACTGGGGGACGCTGGGACAATGCGGAGGTGCGTGGTACTGAACGTTCCGCAACTGTAAGAATAACGTCTGTAATATGCGTGACCTCATCGTCGACGCTAGGAAAGTGACGGTCATCGAATGTCGCTAGAGACGAAAAAAGTGTCCAATCGGCTTGGGCAAACTTCCAGCCTTGCGGGCGCATATATGGCAGTTGAGGCTGCAGTCTAAGGACACATGGAAAGTGGTCACTCGAGTGTGTATCATCAAGGGCGAACTATTCGAAGCGCCGAGCTAGCGGAACAGTACCGACCGAAAGGTCCAAATGTCGTGGAGGCAGACAAAAATGTAGGGACCCCAGTGTTGAGGCAAACTAGATCCGCTTGGTGGAAGACGTCTAGCAATAGTGAGCCACGTGGACAAGGATGTGGAGATCCCCAAAGCGGGTGGTGGGCATTGAAGTCCCCAACCAGCAAATATGGGGGTGGAAGCTGACCAAGAAGATGAAGGAGATCAGCTCGTGCCATTGGTGTGGACGATGGAATGTATACAGTACAAAGAGAAAAGTTATATCCAGAAAGGGAAAGACGGACAGCGACAGCTTGGAAGGAAGTGTTTAAGGGGACTGGGTGATAATGCAGAGTATCATGGAGAAGAATCATGAGTCCTCCATGGGCTGGAGTGCCTTCAACAGAGGGGAGATCAAATTGGACAGACTGAAAATGGGGGAGGACAAAGTGATCATGGGGACGCAGCTTTGTTTCCTGAAGACAGAAGATGACCAGCGAGTAGGATCGTAAGCGGATCGATAATTCATCCCGACTGGCTCGAATACCGCCGATTTTCCAGTGGATAATGGACATAGGGTGAACAGAAAATGGAGGAATGTGACCAAGGTTGCCGTCAACTCAACGACTGCTCAGAGCTTGCGATCGGCAGCATGGAATGGCATTCAGCCGAAGTCAGAAGATCCTGATCCATAGGTTGTTCAGGAGCAGCTCCTGCCACCAGCGATCGGCCGGTTGATCGGCCGCCAGCAGTGCGCCTCGGCGACACAGAAGACGGCCGAGGGCGATTTCCGCCAGGTGGTGCTGTAGATGAGACACGCCTTGGCGGAGAAGGAGATGAACTGGGTTTCTTATTAGCCTTCGTGGAAACATGATGTTTAGATGAAGGAGGAACCGATGGTTGTGAAGTTGGGGTAAGTAAAAAATCTTCACGCGTATGCTCTTTTTTCGAAGTCTTGGTGTCTGGCGTTTGGGCTCGAGATTTAGCAGAACACGATGAAGGGTGAGCCATAGAGTGGGCAGGCGAAAGTGGTGAGGTTGAACGGGCGATCTTTGCGCTGGCCGATCTGACGACCGTGGCACTAAAGGTGAGGTCGCAAGTCTGCGTGGCTGCCTCCTTTGTTGGCCGAGGAGAGGCAAGGACAGTGCTGTCTCGAGAGGAAGCGGCGTGGTCACCCATACAGTTGATGCAGCGAGGGGATGGAGGTGGACAAGCACCCTCATGGGCATCCTTGCCACTTGTAACACATTTGGCTGAATTGGAACAGGACTGGCTGGTGTGATTGAACCGCTGACACCGATAGCAATGCGTAGGGTTTGGGACGTTAGGGCGAATGGAAATTATCTCATAGCCTGCTCTGATTTTTGATGGGAGTTGAACTTTGTCAAATGTCAAGAAGACAGTGTGGGTTGGAATGATGTTCGTGTCAACCGTTTTCATAACTCTATGAACAGCCGTTACGCCCTGGTGGGACACGTAGTGCTGAATTTCATCGTCAGACAATCCGTCGAGGGAGCGTGTAGAAACGACTCCACGTGAGGAATTTAAAGTGCGGTGCGCTTCAACCCGGACAGGGAAGGTGCGGAGCAGTGAAGTAAGCAGCAATTTTTGTGCCTGGGGGGCACTGACTGTTTCTAACAACAAGGTGCCATTCCGTAATCGGGAACAAGACTTTACAGGACCTGCAATTGCGTCGACACCTTTCTGAATAATGAAAGGGTTGACCGTGGAGAAGTCGTGACCTTCGTCAGACCGAGAAACAACAAGGAACTGTAGCAACGATGGATGAACTGTCTGTGGCTGAGACTCAGTGAACCTACCCTTGTGAGCAGACGTAGTGGAAGATGAGAAAACCATTGCGGAAGAATCCCCCATGATTACCGGCGTCTCCGATGGCGCGCTCCTCCCTTGTGGGGGCCCTCTCTGAGGGCACTCCTGCCTTAGGTGATTGTTCACACCTCAGGTCACACCTCCCGACAAACGGACGGAGGGACCAATCGGCACTTTCGGAAGGTATCAGCTCGAGTAATCACACCTCCCTGGGCCTGGCCGTTACCAGGGGGTACGTACGTGTCCTACCTGTCTACCCGGGGCGGGGAATTACGCGTTACCCCGTCACCGGCTAGTCACGAAAATGCGTGGGTCGGCCTTCAGATACGCACAGGGAGGAAGAAAGAGAAAGGGAA